>NC_138550.1:87597098-87987098 GCF_964273705.1 Natrix helvetica | reverse complement strand
TTGTCTGAAAATGCTTAGCTGGGGTTAAGCATTTAACCCCAGCTAAGGCTGGGGGGTTGGTTTAATGCTTCAAGGAAGGTAAACCACTTTCTTTAAATGCTTTGTACAGCTTTTCTCTCTCTTTAGCTATGCGCATGTTTTCATATTCATATTCATGTGCATGTTTTAGCAATTTGTGTTTTCCCTTAATATTTGTCTATTTCTTTTAATAACTGGACTATGCTGTTTGTTAGCTGCCTCTCTAGATTTTTAGATTATTGCTTAAAACCTTTCTTTCTTACCTATGTGCAAGACTGAAAAATGAAGTTATCCAAAGTTTGGTCTAGAAAGGCTGACGAGCATAGAACTTACTCAGGTAGACCCTTGATCAGGCTGGATCAAGCTAATGATCCATTGAGACTGAAATTCTATTTCTAAAGGCAGCCAATAAATCAGAGGAAGCATATAAAAGATGGATATAAAAGATTAACTGTAAGCTGACAAGTGTACCTGTCAGTATTTGTGAGACCTTCAAAAAATGCATTGAGTCTATTTTGGTCTCCATGCAAGGCTCCCCAAGTGCATCTATCCATGCAGAAAACATTTCATATCATCCAGATTCCAGAATCTCTACAAATACAAGTCTCTACTTATCAGAACTATAAATGGAGTATTCTGTCAAGTTTATTTCTACTCAATGTTCCATTTTATTAACCACAAATTCTGGTGATCCTTTACTGTTTATAGATTTAATAAAATGGGTAAGTAAATTTAATAAATTATTTACAAGGTTCCTACGTTCCACACCTCAAAGTAAAAATATCTTAGTATCTGAACATATCAATGCAGCTTATTTTTAGTTATGTTGTTCCACATATTCCAAAGCATTCATTTCTAATACTATCTCATAATTGTCTCTTAGATTTAAAAAAGTGTCAGATAACCTGTGTACTTTTAACGTTTTTTTCTCAGAAATTCTATCATTTTGTGGGCAAGCTATTCCATTCCAATCTTCCAGGAGACACCAATATAAAATCCAATAATTTATCCACAAGTCCCTTATAAAATGTTGTTCTATCTTCATTTGGGGTATAAATGCTCGATATCAAAGTCATAGCCCCCATTGGGCTGGTTGTGCCCCGAGAGCTCTCTCTTTGTCCTTGAATTAATTTTAACTGTTTAATCATGCTTCCCCCCTCTCAAATTTTAAGTTTTATATACTGTTTTTATAATTTAACATTGTTTTTTTATTTTTGAATAAACACAAACAGACAAAACACCCCCCAGAAAAAACCCCACAAAACATATATAATAATCACACCACAACTTTCATTTGACTATAATTGTTTTTACATCCTTTTATATAAAATATTTCACGTTTAAAGCAAAACCACATGGCATTCCATTAGCTCTTACCAATATCATCCAGTAACATTACATCTTTATAACATGTTCTAAATAAAAATTGGTTATATTTAATAACAGAGTTTCTAAACCTCCTTTCGTAGTCACCATTTGCAATTTATATCAAATTTCCTCTTATAAAATGAATACATATATATGCATTATTATCATTATCAATCAATTATTTAACTATATCCATTATCACTTCATTTTATACATAATCCTCTAAATTTAACTAAATTTGACTTAATTTTTTATTATAAGCTTTCATTACATCAATGAAATTCCTGTGTCTTGAGATCACATCCGGTCCCCGAAGGCAACGGACGCTGCCATCTGCTGCTCGTCTCCCCGGTGGGCTCCTTTTAGGAGCACAGGCGGTCTTGGAGGGACCACCTGCCATAGGGCAGCTTGCTGGAACCCCCAGAATTGGTGGCAGCTGCGGGGGGGATTCCAGCTTTGCCTCAGGAGCCTGGGAGCCTGGGGGGTACATAGCACAGCTGTGTGCCTTCGCCGAATGGATTCCGGAAGGAAATAATCAATTAGAAGTTGCAGTAGAAGTGCTGGAGGTGAGAAGTTTGCTCTAATCTCTTTTAACACCATTTAATTGATGAGCAACAGCTTTTTGCAAGTTGTGGATTCAATCTATTTGAAGTTGCAAGATTGGAGAGGGGGTTTCACCCCCCTTGGGTAAAGCAGCATTTGGACTATCTCTCAATCTCAGAATGGAGAGAGAGAGAGAGTAAAATGTTGAATTACTCACTTGTACTAACTATGTGAGAAAGATTTACATCACAATTGCAAGAGGTGATTCCTGAGTTGTTTTAAAAGCTTTATCAAAACTTTGGATGCTTTGCTCCTGGTTCCCTGTGAAAGGGGGAGCCAAGATGGCTCACTTCCGTCTTCTTCTTCGCTCTTATAAATGAAACTTGCCTTTTGAAACTACCTTTGAAGAAATTTCTGGCTTTATATAATTATTACCCCCCGAAGGTCTCCTGGAGCCCCTCCTGTTATGTGGTCTTTCTGGATTTGGATTATTTGATTTTCTTCTTTTGACTTGGAACTGTGATTGAGGATTAACTTTCACTTCTGGGCTTCTCTGCTTCCACGGCATCACCCAGCTGCACATTCCACAGACGCCATTTATTTTGTATAAGACTTACACTCATCTCTGAATTTAACAAATGGGGCCCAGAAAACCACCTCCTGGCAAGGCAGCCTCGGCGCCCATTTCCTCCACATCCAGCCCAACGACTCAACAGACAAAAATTTCATCATTCTTACAATAAAAAGGGACTGGAGAGAGTTCAAAGGACTTATCTGATACCCAAATGTTCCAGGCTCTTATGAAGGGACAAGATGAATTGAAAAAAGAGGTGGCAGGCTTTAAAGAACAGCTCAGAGATGTACAGCAGCAAACAACAGAAAATAAACAGAGAATTAGTGTGTTGGAGGAGGGCGTGGTTGGGCTGAGGGAGGAGGTGAAGGCAACTCAGAAGAAGAATAGAGAATTGGAAAATTTCATGGTAAAGATGGAACTTGAAAGAATATCCCTTTTTCTCAGATTCCATAACCTACCGGAGACAGAAGATGAAGATCTTAAGGATACTATGTGTACAATCTTAGCAGAATATATTAAGAGAGATAAAGAACAGTTACGGTGGGATATGGACCTGGTTTACAGGATCAATTCAGAATATGTCAGAACACATAATGTTCCAAGGGAAGTACATGTTAAATTTCTTAGGAAGACCACGAGGGATGAGGTTTTGGGGGCCCAGAGGGGGGCACCACTAAAATATAAAGATAAATAAATTGCCATTCTTAAACAAATTCCGAAAAAAATAAGAGATAAGAGGAGGAAGTATTCCTCCTTATCAAAGAAATTATATAACAAAGGAGTTTGGTTTAGATGGTTATTGCCAGAAGGAATGTTGATCTTCTGGGAGGGAAATAGAATTAGAATCAATACAGTTGTGGAGGCAGAGGCCTTCATGAAAAAACATAGTGCCCTCCTAGAGGACGAAATCATAAGAGGTAGTGAAAAAGGTGACAATACACAAAATATGAGGGAGGGAGGGGCTGTGGCTCTGCCAGAGGACAGAGGGGGAAGAGCAATATTGAAAAGACTCAGGTCACAAAAATAAATGTATTTGAAATATCATTGTAATTGCTGATATATTAGAAAGTGGCAAAAGAGATGATTGAACATATGGTTGATACAATGTATAACAAGATGCTTTTTCTGCTTATCTTTTATCTTTTGTTTTTTTCTCTGTAAAAGTTGTGAGATTTGGAGAGATTTCTACCTTCAGCATGATGTAGCTGCCAAAAAATTTTGTATATTCACCTACCCTTTCCTATAAATGTTTAAAAACCAATAAAATTATTTTTTTTAAATGAAATTCCTGTGTCTTTCCAGGAATAGTTCAGTCTTATGTCTCTTGCTATTTGTGGCATTAGTATTCTGGTTATTTCCTTAGTAAGTTTTGTAGGGACTTCGCTTTGCAACTTATTGCTTATTGCATATCTTATATAAACTCGAAACCCTCCATCTGCTTCTTTAATCAGTTTATCTTTGGTTATCACTAGTGCTTCTGACAAAATTTCTCTCCTTAGTTCCATCAATTCCTCTCTCTTTTCTTCTTCTATATTTTGAAATCTGGGGTAGAGCTTCAGTCCATCTATCTCCCCTTTCCATATTCCACTCTTTCCATTTCCAACCACGCTCAGTTCACTGTCAATATCAACAATTTTCTTGTCTCTTTGTTTATTTTTTCCTTCAGTTTTAAGAACTCTGACCTCTACTTTCTTCATTTGATGAACACCGTCAATAGTTCCATCAAATTTTACTGTTCTACGATCTATGTTCTCCAATCTTTTCTCAATTTTTTCTGTTACTTCTAATAATTTTTGAATTTCAAACATAATCTTTTGCAATGTTAAGGTTTCTTTTTTATGTTGCGCCATTCTTCCAACTTGTAAACACTGCCACTCTGGCATTCAAAACTTTTTTTATTAAATTTAAAGCAAGTTTATTTATAATCTTTCAAGACAAGGCTTTGTTTTCACTCCACTCCAGCTACCAATAAAGCTCCCGAAGAGCACCTGTATAAACAACACATGCTCTTCTCACTATCACTCTCTGTAAACAAGCTGAGGAACCTTGAAATGCAAAGTCAAATGATCAAAGAGAAAAAAAAGAAAAGACAATATTTCCAAGCCTTCCAAGCCTCCAGCCTCCAAGTGGCAGTGTTACTTCCTTTCCCTCTGTTATTACAGCCCTCTTTGTATTCCTTTTATATATTCTTTATATTTCAGGTTTAAAGAAAACAAAATTCTTAAATGGAGCAAAAAAAAAAGCCCATCCAATCAAGCATTATAAAAATAAGGAAAACAATTTTAATCCATAGGTATAAAAATATAAAAATAAGAAGAATAAAAACTAATCCATTCAATTTAAAAAATAGGAAACATTTGCAAAAGTTCCATCCATAAAATAATTTTAAAAAAGGATAACATATTGTCTAATGTAGCTTAATTTTGCCACTTGTTCTTTTCTGTTTTCAAATTTAATTTAGCTTTAATTTTTTTGAGGGTAGTCTCTTTTATAATAATAAGATTTCCTCATGAGATGGACACACTTTCTCTTTCTGTTTTCCTCCTGTTCCGGAGCTGTCCCAACTTCAGCAGCTTCAATGACTGCACTTCTGTCGTCCGCAAAAAGAGATTCTCCTAGATCAATCAGGGACTTTGTGGTGTCCCTGAGATCAGCTGGACGTACTCTTCCCTGTCACCATCTCTACAGGACAGTTTAGGTCCAAAAGGACCATCCAGCCGCAAAAGTATCAACTGCGATCTTGGAGCTCCAAGATTGCACGCCGTGTCATTGTGACCTCAGCTCCTCCTTCCATAATTTAACATTTTATTGTACACTGCACGAAGTCCCTCTCTAAGGGTGATGAGTAGTTTTAAAATGTGAAAAATACAGGTAGTCCTCAACTTAGAACAGTTTGTTTACTGACGAAAGTTGCAACAACACTGAAAAAAGTGACTTATGACCACTTTTCATAATTACGACCTTTGAAGCATCCCCGTTATCATGTGAACAAAAATCAGATGCTTAGCAACCAGTTCATACTTATGACCATTGCTATGACCCAAGGTCATGTGATCCCCTTTTGCAACCTTTTGATAAGCAAAATCAATGGGGAAGCCATTATTCACTTAACAACCAGGATACTAACTTATCAACTGCAATGATTCATTTAACAATTGTGGCAAGAGAGGTCATGAAATGACTCACTTAACAAATATCTCACTTAACAGAAATGTTGGGCTCAATTGTGGTTGTATGTTCAGGACTACCTGTATTCTCCCAATCTAAAAAGAAATTAGATTACTTTCTGGATACCCGATCATCATGTGCAAAGACTCAATAATTAATTAAACAATTATCCATCATTTCACTGAAGAGGTGAACACAATGCACATAAGACTCCATCTTCCTTCCCCCACCCTTATAAAAACAACTCTAACAACTAGGTTGGGATAAAAGAGTAACTTGTTGAAAGTCATATCAATTTCTATGGTAGATAATAATTTCAATAGTTCAGGTTTCATACTTATTTATTTATTTATTTATTTATTTATTTATTTATTTATTCATTCATTCATTCATTCATTCATTCATTCATTCATTCATTCATTCTTGTTTGTGAGTGTATTGCATTTTCCCTCTGAAGCATAAAAGTAATTTTTAAAGGCATATAAAGCTATAATTCATTCACTTCCAGAAAAAAGCCAAAGGCTATGATGAATGACCTTGCTTAAAATATATGTTTTTATACAAATCTTAATTTTGGAGCCCACCTTTCTGCTTTGATTGTGAGATGACTAAGTTTGCTTCTTTTTCATACTAAAGAAGTTCTTTATTTTCATTTTGTGCACAATAATGACAACAGAATGAATATAGTTAACAGCAAGAATGTGCTGAGAACAATTAACATGCTCTACTTATTTTGACAGTAATTCATCTTCCTAGGAAACCCTGGAAATCAATGTTTAGAGATGGGAAGGGCTGAAGCTCTCTTGCACTGAAGGCTGAACATCATGCTAAGAATATGCAAAGAAACTGAAGAAGCAGTGGGCCACCTTCTAAACAGCTGCAAGAAGATTGAACAGATTGTCTACAAACAGCAGCATGACAAAGTAGCAGCAATGGTGCATTGGACAATCTACATAGAAATATCATTTGTCTACAAGCAAGAACTGGTGGGACCATAAAATAGTGAAAGTCATAGAAAATGAAAAAGTTAAATTGCTTTGGGACTTTAGAATTCAAACAGACAGACACCTGCCACATAACTCCCCGGACTTAACAATTGTCACTAAGCAAGACAATATATATAGGTATATATATGTATTTGTGTTACAACCCTTGGTATGCCCAAATATGGGAGGAAGCTCACTACTCCCTCTTTCTGTCCTTCGGCTCATCACAGAAAACCATCCAGGCAGAAAACCATATTTTATTTTTAATGTTGCCTTTTTATTGTAACACAAATACATACCTATTTCCCTGGCTCAGCTGATAAAGGAGGAGAGCCTGTGGCTTAGTGGCTAAGACTCCTGCCTAATATGTAATACAGCCCTGGTTCAAATCCCAGTAAGGGTATGGCTAGCTGATGAGAGCTAAATATCTTGAAATGGATCTATACTAGTCTCCCTTTATTTATTTATCAGCACAAATACAACACACACACACACACACACACATGTATGTATGTATGTATGTATGTATGTATGTATGAATGAATGAATGAATGAATGAATGAATGAATGACTGGATGGATAGATAGTGGATGTGGCAGTGCCTGGAGACAGCAGAATAGAAAAGAAAGATCTGGAGAAGATAACAAATACCTACAAAAAGAAATAGAATGACTGTGACAAAAGCAAGCAAGGGTAGTACCAATAGGAATAGGGAAAAGTCGATAGGAACTAAATTTGCTTTATAATTTGCAGGTACTTATTATTTGTTCAACTCAAATTCATTAAAAGGGAGTTGATATTACTCCCTATATAATTATCTCTGTGACATATTATTTATAATATAATATATTCCATTATATATTCTATACAATTAAACATACAGGCATGCACACTCATTTAGGAGGGGGGAGAGGAGTGGGAGAGAGAGAGAGAGAGAGAGAGAGAGAGAGAGAGAGAGAGAGAGAGAGAGAGAGAGAGAGAGAGAGAGAGAGAGAGAGAGAGAGAGAGAGAGAGAGAGAGAGAGAGAGAGAGAGAGAGAGAGAGAGAGAGAGAGAGAGAGAGAGAGAGAGAGAGAGAGAGAGATTAGCAGCAATGTTTTTGAAGAGCTAGGGGATTTTCCTGAAGATGTATGGAGCCTTGGAACAATTAGCTGCAGTTCATACTTTAATTTGCCAGGCAGTTAACTATGTGATATGTTGATTTAAATATGTGATATTTACCTTTAAAAGTCATTATTCAACCAACTTCAGATGCACTATTTGTATTCATCACAAAATATAAAATAGTATTTATTATTTTTTAATGTTCTATATAATGGAAGTGATTTAGTGAATGCCTTGCTGATGATGATTAATGCCTCTCTCAGCAACAGAGAACCACAGCTGTAAGTGAAATGTTTTGTGTCCAGAACATTCTGAATTAAAGAAAAGGTCATGATCTCTTACCGAATTGGGAACTGTTATAAAAAGTATATAATATGCTGCTCATAGATGATAAATCTATTTTTTCCACATTCCAATAGGATCCAACATTTTAGAATATAATTGAGCATCAAAGTAATACCTTGGCCCTTATTTTTTTTCCAAATGCCTTATGTAAAACTGCATGAAACCAAAACAGCATCAACCACAATGTGTCCAACCCAATGTTTCAGGGACCCATCCGTAACATAAAAAGCAAAGGTAAAGGTTTCCCTTACACATATGTGCTAGTCATTCCCGCCTCTAGGGGGCGATGCTCATCTCAGTTTCAAAGCCGAAGAGCCAGCGCAGTTCAAAGATGTCTCCGTGGTCATGCGGCCAGCATGACTAAATGCCAAAGGCGCATTGAATGCTGTTACTTTCCCACCAAAGTGGTCCCTATTTTTCTACTTGCATTTTACATGCTTTCAAACTGCTAGGTTGGCAAGAAGCTGAGACAAGTAACGGGAGCTCACTCCGTTAAGCGGCGCTAGGGATTCGAACCGCTGAACTGCTGACCTTTCTGATCGACAGGTTCAGCATCTTAGCCACTGAGCCACCCCACTGTAACATAGAAACAGTGAAATATAGACTTTGATATTCAACTTTTAGAATGTTATACTTGTTTATTAAATTCATCCCATTCGAAAGGCACATAGTTCTAACTCAAATTGAATAAATAATATTTTAATTGCCTATATTGAACTGAGTTTTTAAAACATTAATGTTTTTTTTTAAATGTCAGGACATTAATGAAACAATTCCCCCGTCCCACTGAAGAAGATGGAAAAGCAAATATTTCCTTGTCCATATTTAGGGCCTGTCATGGTTTTGCTGGTAGGGAGTTTAGAGACATTGCAATGCTTCAATATCACAGTGTTCTGACTTTACCACTGAATTGTTCTGTCAAGATTTCACCAGCATTTGATTGCCTTTTTTTTATCTCTTGCCTCAGTCTGGGAGCATTTTCCCTTTGTTCTTCTGAATTTTTTTTCTTTTATTCTAAACTCTCCTCACAAAACTGCAAACTGTTTCTTTATAGATATACGGTTTAGAGAAATCATTTACTAAAGACTGTTTGGTCTTTCAAGAACAGTATGTGAGTAGACTGAGTGTAATTTTTCAAAATCACTGTGAAAAATTATCATCCCTTTCAATGAAATCTTTGCTTTATTCTCCAAAAATTATTAGTATTGCTCACACTCTTGTCAGTCTGCTCATATTTCTGTGATCATATTTCATTGATCACCGATAGCTTAACACTCCCAACTCTGATCATTTTTTTGTAACACCTACAAAACAAAGCTAACTTAGTATTATATTAAACTCACATATTAAAAGATATCACACACACACATACACACACACACACACACACACACACCATTCTTTTCAAGTAAGCAGCCATAGGATTATGACTGGAGTTGGGGCTAGAATGAGAAATTCATGTGCTGCCCATCTTTCCTTACGAGCAGATCCTTTATTTTTTAAAAGTACACAGAACTTAGAGCCTTTTTTTCTGAATAAAGAAAGCGGAGATATTCAGAATTATATAAAATTCCTATGTTTGTAGGGTTAGACTATGTAAAGATTAGCTAGCTTGAGAATCCTCTGTCACAAAACTATATTTTTGATAAATGAACAGCCCAGAGTGTTTATTGCACACAGCTGCACCAGTATAACTAAGGCAAGCCAGCTCCAAAGCCATCTTTACTGGCTCAGCCCTTCAAAGCCACTGCGAATAGGCAGAACCACCTAAACAGGAAAAAAAAAAAAGAAGAGGAAGCTTCTCTCTGATTGTCAATAATGCCAAATTTCATGCCAGCCATCTCTTCCCTGCCAACTGCTCTGAATTAATCAGTACACAGACCTTTTGGTTAGGCAGTTCGTATCAAAGAGACACAGAAGGGGGATACATTTTGTTTCTTTCTTTTCTTCTATCAAAGGTCATTATTTGATTTTTTTTCCCCTTCAGATCACAGTATTTTACTCAGGCTTCTTATAAAGCCCATGATAGAAAGGAAAGAGGAAAATTAAGGAAAATGTCCACCTGTCAGCTCAGTTGTTTTGTTGCTCTTGACTAGGGCTTGTTGTAGTATGACAACTACAGAAACTATCAAACATGGGATATCTCATCAGCATTATGTGTTTGAATTGTATTAATGTGGGTGCTGTCATGTGGTGAGAGAAGTAAAAACATTTCAAAGTCTTGATGGCAAGGAAACTTTAATGTGATTATAAAGTTGTATGTATTTACGGGGAAGTTTTATTTGTACTCTGGCACTGTCTTGATACTTACTCAAAAGATTTCATGAAAGATCAAGCCCTTCTTTGAAGAGGACTAAGACATAGGGATGGGTAAAAAAAAAGACATATTTGTTTGGTTGTTATTTAATGCAAAATTACCTTTTTTCCCATTTTCTGAACCTGAACATGCATTGCAGTTTTGTGTCAAAATCCATTCAGTAGGTCACTGTGCAGCTACAAAGGTTTGCATATCAAATTGAAAAACTGTGTACATTGCCAAATATTTTGGGGTGGTGGGGAGCATGCATGTATGTGTGCCTGTGTTGTATACAGGCGTAGACATTTTATACATATATGTACAAAAATAATTTATTAAACATATATTCTAAATTTTACCTGGAAGCAAACTGGCAACCAGCTCATGAAGCAGAGGTGTTACATGAACATCTCAAGATATGCCCATCACTACTGCTGCTGCTGCATTTTAGAGCAGCTGAAGTTTCTGAGTAGCTTCAAAGGGCAGGCCTCTTGAAGGGAAGCCCCACTGTAGACAGTTTTTCAGTTACCAAGCTGCGACATGACTTGGCTATGAACAATAGAATGAAGAAACCCTGATTTAGAAAACTTGTTCATCAGATCATCCTGGCCATAGCTGCTACCTGCTCATTGAGAAGGTGCTGTGGGTCCAGGGTGATCCCCAAATTGCAACATCATCAATTGGGAAAGTACAACCCCATCCAAAGTCAAAGCTGTCCAGTCACTCACAACCACTTGGTTTTGATAGGATTGAATTGGAGATGGTTCTTCCCTATCCAAACCCATTCAGCCTCCAGGCCCTGGAAGAGAACCTCAACATGTTCATTTGGCTCGCCCAGAGTTGAAATATATAATTGAGTGTCTTAATTGAATCCAAATCAACACCTAGTGTTTCCATGTAAATATTTGAAAGGAAGGGAGAGAAAATAGAATCCTGTAGCATCCCACAAGTGAGGGACCCAGGGGACAATATCTCTCCACCAATCAACACTGACTGAAAGAAGGCCCAGAGAAAAAAAGTGAAGCACTTGTAAAACAGCAATCACAGAACCAGTTTAGAAGGATACCAAGGTTGGCAGCATCTATTCATTAGGAATAGCATTCATAAAAATGTGAATATTATGAAAAATCTATTCACACAAACAGATAAGATACGTGTGAACTTTCATGCAGGTATTTTTTTTTAAATGACTTGATACAAAAATGGGCCAAAGTGAAGTTTTGGAAAAGTGTATGCAATAGAGAAAATCATAGATTTATCCATCCCTATGCCATGTCCTCTTTCTTTCCAAATAAATGGTGTATTGAGACTTGTTTTCTTGTACATTCAATATATGAAAATTAAGTATAGTCTCCTGTGACCACGTTTCATGGCCATATGTTCGTGACTGAAAATCTTACTATAATGGTGTGCTTTGAAATGCAATGAAGTTAGTTGTTAGCTCTGTAGTCTGTCCTATTTAGTATTCATGATGTGATGGCAAAAAGACTTTTTCCGAATCATCTGAGTGTGTGAGTGGGAGTAATTAATCTTCCTTGCCTGATTGCTTTTTTTCTCTATCTCCCATTTTTAGTTTTCACAACATAGAGCACCACAAATTTGCTTACATGCCAAATACAATCTAAACACAGCAAAGTGAGACAAAAGATAGTTTTTTAATCTCATGAACAATATTGTGAAATCTTCCTACACAACTTATGCAAGACAGTTCTCACTCTTCTTAATAGTTACCAACATAGCATATCTAGTCTGCTGACAATGAAAAAAAAAATACTGCTATGATTGTCATAATACAAACAAAATAAAAATATTTATTTCATTTCATGGAAAGTTGGAACACAACAGGACCATATCTGGTTGAATTTAACGTTAGTCCGCCTTTGACTTAATCAATTGAATGGAACTTTCAATGGAAATTAAGGGGTCCTTGGTGCTCTCTGAGATTGCTTGTTTTCATGCAGATGTTTCATTATCCTAACTAACATCATCAGTGCTTGTCAATGTAGGTATTGTGCTCTGTCCATAATCACTGTGGTTCAGCTTTTGTCTGCAGGTAGGATGATGGTAATCTGGTCCTTTTTTAGATTTCTGAGGGCTGCTTTGTCTTCTGTTGTAAGTTAATTCTGTTCATGTCTTCTTCTGATTTGTGGAATGATGCTTTGTCTAATGTTTTATTGGACTTATGTGACAAGTTTGATGGTTTTAAATGCCCCTTCTATGGCTGCCAAAAAATTGACTAGCACTGATGACGTTACCTAGTTATGTTAATGAAATGTTTGCTAGAAAACAAGCATACTTGGAGAGCACCAAGGACCCCACATTTCAAACCCTGAGCTACAAATATTCTCCTTTATTGATTATGGAACTTAAATCTGTCAATTTATTATATTTAATAATGACAGTTGGTTTTGATTCCCTGACAGCAGGAAAGTTATTTATGTATTGTTTATTTGTATAATTGATTGATTTGTTTGTTTGCTTGTATGATTGATTGATTGAATAACCCTACTTCACACCTTCTGCTCAAGAAAGGTAGCACAGAATAAGGTTTAATTCCCAGGATGATTTACAACATTTCAGAAAATGATCACAGTCATTAAAAATGCACACGTTAAAACCACATTAAAAATTTAAATCAATAGAAGCAGAACAAAGGCTACAAAATAAAAGCAAGGTAATACTGAATAATAGTTAAAATATAGCATGTGATTTTTTAAAAAAAAATAGATACTTGTTGCAGAGATATCATGATACTGTGTGCAAATAATCACATGCAGAAGGCTCTACTCCTCTCATTTAAGGATACTATCCATTAGAGAAGTTTAAAAAAAGGCATTTGAAAACAAAATGAGGCACCAGAGAGGAAGAGGAGATACAGCAGTTCCTTTTAAAAAACTGTATACCAGTAAAAAGCATTTGTTTGTTTTTTGTTTAAATGTTATATGAAACTGGGTAAAAAATATCCTGGAGAAAGGAATAATTCTCCCAATTTGATCAGAACTCCTGTTTCCTACAGTTTATCCTGAAAGACTATCCCTCCTGAAACCCCAATATGACCACAATGTTAGGCTTGTAACATGGGGAAAGCCTTCACAACATAGCAGACACTTGAGACGGGAAGAGACATCATATGGGGTCTTCCTTACTACCCACCTTCTGCAAATGTGACTTTTGTTCAGGTTAAATGCCAATCCTGCCTAATGTTAATGCTAAAAGATTGATTGGATTACAAGTCTCATCAGCACTGATAATTTGAATGCAAAAAGGAAACAGAACATGTTTAAAGCTATGAGAACTGGGACTTGCTTGTGAAATTGTGCCTGGATAAGAATATAAAGAAAATTCCTATTGAATAAGATATATTGGCAGATAAGGCATAAAAAGTATTGATTTTGGGAGGAGCAAATATAAAACTCATTTTGACCTTTTCTATCTGCCTTTAGTTGAAGTCACTTAAGGGAGAACTTCAGATCTGGGCAATCAATCAATATTCTTTTTGCAAGTAGTTTCTTATCAAGAATGAAACTCATTTTAATATTTTCTTACTATTACTAGCTAAAATCACTCAATGGATGATATGCTCTGAGCGATCAATAGTTAGTTCTCCTTCCTGCATACATTTGTTTTAATCCAGTAGAATTTCACTGAATCAACTGAGGCAAAGTCTCCTTAATGGATTGGACTTGAGGCCAGCCAGTGTTATTATGGATTGATATTGTCTTACATCCATTTGTGAGAAAAGAATACATCATACCGGTTTGGAAGAGCATGCCAAAGTGCACATTTAACTAAAATCTGAATGTAATGCAGTTATCTAAATGATCAGAAAATTGCCTGGAAGATATTCTGTTACTTAGAGATTGTGTATATATAATTTAGGATTACACATTTACCTAAAGTTAACTCAATTATCATCTTTGGAAGAAAAAAAATAGCTGGTTCTGGGTTAACTGGAAAGATTCTGCAATAAAAACTAAAAACTAGAATCTGCATATGTCGGATGAGCCATTATATCCCGTAAATAGTGATTTTTAATCAAGAAATATGTTTTTTGGGTCACTAAGTAAAGAGTTTGTGTCATCAATCTATAAATTCTTATCACATTGTCTGGGACTTTAAAACTTAACTGGAGGCTCATCTAACACATTGTGTAAATCGTGGCGGTGCAAAGCTTAGAATACAGTTTTACGAGCTGACTCTGCCCACAGCCAGGATTTGATCTTTAACGGATCAAGGTTGACTGCCTTCCATCTTCCAAGCAGAGATGGGTTCCTCCCGGTATGGTAGGGTATGGTACACCAGAAGAGGTAGTGAAAATCTGGCATACTGGACCGGACCGGTAGCGATGGTGGCCTGGCCACGCCCCTGTACTGGTGAAAGAAAGAAATAGCCGAGGAAGGAAGAGGAGCGGAGGCCTCGACTGTTGGAAGAAGTGCCCACACTTTGTTCTCTTTGAGAGCCGCCTTGCTTGCTGTGGGGAGAAATCAGGGGAATAGAGGGAAGAGAAATCTGCGCTTCTGCTAGAGACAGCCTCTTCCTCTCTCTCTCTCTCTGATTTCTCCCCATGGCAAGCAAGGCGGCTGTCAAAAAGAATGAAGAACGGGTGCTTCTTTCAACAGCTGAGGAAGGAAGAGGAGCGGAGGCCTCAACTGTTGGAAGAAGCGCCCGCCCTTCGTTCTCTTTGAGAGCCATTTTGCTTGCCATGGGGAGAAATCAGGGGAGAGAGAGAAGAGAAAGCCAGGCTTCTGCTAGGGATGGCCTTATCCTCCCTCTCCCCCCAATTTCTCTCTGGCCGTGCTCTCGGAGGAAGGAGGCAGAGATACTGGCTAGCACTCGCTTCCCTTACCACTCACCACCACTGCCCCTGCAGGACGGAGCATCATGGCCCTCTCCCAGCTGGCTGCAGCCCCACCTGCCCTGCTTAGCTGAGTGGCTGTCCGGGAAAGTGGCAAGGGGGCAAGCACCAGCAAGCATCCCTGCTTCCTTCCTCCGAGAGCCACGGCAACAGGGAAACAGAGGCTTCTTTGCCAATCTCCCAGCTGATCTGTCCCATCCAGCCCCCCTTAAACATGTGCCTCGTGCCGCAGCAAGCAGTGTGTGTGTGTGTGTGTGTGTGTGTAAGGGGGGCTGGATGGGACAGATCAGCTGGGAGGCTGGCAAAGAAGTCTCTGTTTCCCCACTGCTGTGGCTCTCAGAGGAAGAAGGCAGGGATGCTGGCTGGCACTCTCCCTCTCACCGCTTTCCCAGCCAGCCAGCCAGCAGCAGGGGAAACTGAGGCTCCTTTGCCAGCCTCCCAGACATCAAGTAGGCCATGCCCACTCAGTCACATGCTTCCCACCTAGCCACACCCACAGAACCAGTAGTAAAAAAATGAAATCCACCCCTACTTCCAAGGTTAGTAAAATGAGGACCCAGATTGTTGGGAGCAATATGCTGATGCTGTAAACCACTCAGAGAGTACTGTAAAGCACTATGAAGCACTACATAAGTCTAAGTCCTATTGCTATTGTGATGAATCTCCTTCATTCCAATCATAGGTGACTCTGGTCTTGGAATTCTTCCAAATGAAGTGGGTATCAAGAGGATAATCTTGGCCAGCATAAGCAATTTTACCTTTTTTCTCTATCTAGCAGATGGACAAGAATAAGAGTAAAATTTTATACAATTAGTATTTTACCCATTAAGTGCTGTACGGTCCAAAAATATTCCTTTCTCAGGTATAATACAAATTGCTTATTAATTGTCTTAGTTGACCAGTGGGGAATGTAGCCCAGACTAGAACCAGTTGTCCTTTCCTAGATATATAACACAATCAGGAGCAAGCTTCTCTAATCAATTTTGTTCCACCAAACTCAGAATTGTGTGTCAGATTTTCTTTTATCAGAGGTCACAATATTAGATTCTTGGTCCTCCAGTGGGCTCCAACAGTACTGGATGAGCCTTCAAAAATTTGTAATTTTTATGTGGGACTGGGAAGGATTTATTGAATAAATAGTGAGTATTCCTCTTAGATATTTTCAATTTTAATTACATGTAAATAAAAATGAAATTATTTTTTTATCCCAGCCCCATTGACTATTATCTGCAATACTGCATCCAGCACTTCCACCTCAGCCCCAAAATCATGTTACAGCCTGATTTGGTTTCAAGGATGTTCTAGGCTTTGTTTGACTTAGAAAGCATGCTACTCAAAGGACAAATATACCTTTTGTCCTGGTAAAAGTTGTGGCTTTAATTTGACCTGTATTTGCTAGGATTCTTTCCTGCACAAATGGGAATAAAGATAAGTTCCACTTCAATCAAAGTAGATTTTTCTTCTTCATTTTGGATTCCTTTGTGATCCAACATGGTAATAAATCTGATTAGATTTCCTTTTCAACAGAATTCTAAACATACTTACTTGCAGTTGTCTGAATGTGAAATTTCATCTTTGTACTTCTAAAGAAAGAGCTGAAAGGGACATTTCAATTTTTTAATCTGTCATAATGTTGTTACTCCATAAATTAACACCAACCTCTTGGGTTTAAAGAAAAAAAAAGATGCAACTTTTGTATACATTTTTGGAAGCAGACTTTGATCTGACAAGCTCTTTAAAATGCTGATCCAGTGATGCTATTCTGTCTCAACCCATTTATTAAAACACTAGAGTAACAGCAGCGCATAGTGTTCCATCACCTCAGAAGAATTACCAAGGAGATCTAAACTGTTAATACCATTGCTTTGTGCTGTTGGTTCTCTTAAGTCAACATTCAACCCGCAGGAAAAGCCCTAGGCTCACAATTGTATAAAGAACATATGGTGGATTAAACAAAGGCAGTTCTAGGAAAGCAGTTTAGAAAACAGAATACCAATCGGTTATCACCACTGGTGGTATTCTTTTGAATAAGCATATGGTACAATTAATATGTAATGTGTTCATTTGTGGTTTGATTGTGTATATACTGTTCTCATTATCGGTACTTCTTAGAAAAGCTTCATTTTGTTCTTCTTCTTTGTTGGTCTTTGTTTCTATTCCCAGGTATGGAGGAGACAGGAGAAGTTCAGATACACCCAAGAAATATTATACAATATATTGGGAAATTATAGATAAATCTATCTGAGATTGATAGTGCTGGGTAATCAACAGAAAGTAAAGTTTGTGATTTTTCTCTGCAGGAAGGCACAGGAGACGCTAGCTGGCCACAGAAGTTCATTTTTATTTGTATATTTCTCCCCTTCGGTGCCCAATGTAACTGGATGCATTTAAAAGTCCCAAATCATCTGTTAAACAATTAATGTGGCTTCTGATTTCCCATTCCAATAACATTTGGATAACTGAATTATAGACTGGTGTTCTACTCTGCCAGATGTTATAGGTGTCATTGTAATGGATTTATTGGAGAGAGCCAACAAATGCAAGATACTTTTATGTTTGCCAAAAGAGACAATTAAACTGTGCAGTGATGCAGCTAGAGTCCCAAAGCCTGAAGCTTCTCCAAATAACCACCCCGAGAGCATCAGAACTTGGCATCTTCACCTGAGCTGGCAGGAGTAGTCAGAGATGACTCCTATCCCTGCAGCATCCTTTGTTTTGTTTTGAAATATCTTCTACTATTCAGGACAGGAATAAACATTGGCTAAAGATACTCATTTTATTATTTTTATGCTTTAAAAATAATTTAATCTTGAGCCAAGGATGAAGCTCTAGTTTGCTCTTCTGGCCATGATGTCCCTATGATTTAAGGAAGATTAAATACATTAATTCAAAAATTGTACATATCAGGAAAATTATTTTCAATTATAAGTACCAGTAGTGGGCTGTTAGTTTCCCTCAAATAAGGATAGGCAGTTTTTAGCCTCTGAGCCAAGGACTGTCTTAAATTTCTTTTCTACAGCTTTCAGACAATTCAGAGTCTTTTGGCATCTGCCTTAAACTCTTACAGAGTCCTTTTAGCAAGGTTTATTAAGAAGAAAATAATGGGTTTGCAAGAATCCCAGCAATCTCCTCTCTCCAACCAATATTTCCCAAAGTACATTTTGGCAGACACTTCTTTGCTTTCTTTTAAACTTCCTCTGCATAAACTGGCAAAGGGAAAGGTCTTTTCATAGACAATGATGGAACAAAGATTGCTGTTGAATCTTTATCAGTCTGGGAACCAACCTTTACATTAAGACTGCACTATTAAATTTTGTTAGTAAATCACCAAAGGCACATTTGCTAGCTATTTAATCAAAATATTTTTCAATTACTTATACTGAGAATCAGCTTTTAGTGAGATGGTGAGCACAAACAATGACACTTGTATTTTCATTATAGCCTACCAATATTATTTAAAATTATGCGTGAGATTGACTGGCTGGTTAAAAAGAAAATTAATTCAAAAGAGAAATACATCTCCTTGTGCCCAAATATGGGTTGTTAGAAGCTGGCTCATGGAACTCTGATTAGGTGAATGACAGCTCCTAGTGTGCTAAGCCTTTGGGGATTAGATATTTAAGCCATAATTATAAGTAAGAGATTGTTGCATGATAATAAAGCTATAATGGCATGCATTCAAGTTTACAGAGAGCTAACCTGCCATATTGACACCAAGTTTCATTGCTGCCAATTATTCTGATAGACATGTGTGTGTGTGTGTGTGTGTGTGTTTGTGTGTGTGTGCTTTGTCTAACTAGCAAATGTAATTAAAAACATTAACAAACAATTGTGGTATCACTTCCTAAGTCATTGTTACAGGACAATGAATCATTAAAATAGTATTTCTTGCTGAAGAACCATGATTATTCAGATGAGGGATTGGAAATGTCCATCAAACTAAACTGGCATGGAGAATCATAAGTTTCCTAGTTGAGGGTGCACTTTACTAGCTTTTCACATATCACTAAGAAAAAAGATAAATGATTCAAATTGAAAACAAAATATAGTTTTTCTATCTTGTTTGGTTCAAATACTGTAAGAATAATTTAGCACAATTTTCAGTGTTAGTTCATATTAGGAATAGCGTGGTGGCCTAGTACTCTAAATGCTTGCCTTCCATTCAGAAGATTTAGAGTTTAATCCTAGGTAGAAGTGGATGTTTCTCTCCTAGGACACAAAGAAAAAATCTGCTGGGATCTCCGTGTAGGCATCAGAAAGGGCATCCAGCCAGTAAACACTCACTCCATCCAATTGTTCTGACTCTACCCTGAAAAAGGACTACAGATTGATTTTCAGTATTATTTCATATTCTTCTGCAATCTTTTTCTCTAAACAATTTTTCTTTCATTTCATAAAGAAAATTATTTTCCTTTTTTTTATATTTAAAAAGGTGAAATTCTTCTAATTAAGATAACTGAATTTAATTTGAAAAGCAGAAGTGTGTCTTGCCCTGTTTTTTATTGTATGATTTCTTATCATATAGGTAAAGGTTCCACTTGCACATATGTGCTAGTCATTCCTGACTCTAGGGGGGTGGTGCTCATCTCCGTTTCAACGCCAAAGAGCCAGCACTGTCCGAAAATGTCTCTGTGGTCCAGTGGTGGGTTGCCAATTTTTTTTACTACCGGTTTGGGAGTGCACCTGCAGATGCCCAGAAACGTCCAGGCAGGTGGGCAGAGCCTCCCACTGCTGCTACTACCAGTTCGCACAATCCGGGCTAAACTAGGAGCAACCCATCTCTGCTGTGTTCATGTGGCCAGCATGATTAAATGTCGAAGGTGCACAGAACGCTGTTACCTACCCACCAAAGTTGGTCCCTATTTTTCTACTTGCATTTTTATGTGCTTCCAAACTGCTAGGTTAGCAGAAGCTGGAACAAGTAATAGGAACTCACCCCATTATACAGAGCTAGGGATTTGAACCGCCAAACTGCTGACCTTTCGATCAACAAGCTCAGTGTCTTAAGCCACTGAGCCATCACATCCCTTTTCTTCTTCTATATATTTTACCTATAGACATTCACAGGCAGGAGAAGGAGAAAAAATGAAAAAAGTGTATTGTGATTCCATGGTACAAATCATGACACTTATATACTGGGATTTAACATAAGAAGGAAAGGACCCAAGGTTGGGGTTTGCAATGCGCCAACATTTCATTATATTTATTTAATGATCAGCTTTGATATGAGTGCTAATAGTCTTAAATCCCCATAAATCAATTTAATTACAAAGACAACCAGCATTTTAGAAGTCCTCCTGTGACATTTTTTAAAAAGAACTGGAAACAAGTAGGATAGAAAGTCTGTATAATGACGGAAATAGTGTATAAGAGGGAAAAGAATCCTCCACTCCTGCCCTTTTGTAATTCAACAAAAATCTCAAAATAATCATTAGAAGAAATTCATAAGAGATTCTAAATAATTGTGAAAGGAGGAAAAGCAGCATATTTTACCATGACAGAACACATTGGGGAAGATTAAGAGCTGTATTTGGCACTATTTTCCTTATTTCAATCATATCTTCATATCATAAGTTTCATTTCAGGCAAATGCCCCTAAATCAGTTTTAGATATACTACTAACAACTGACCAGAGGTTGACTTTCTTTCTCTTCCTTGTGCAACTCAGCTATTATTCCTGACAGGAGACAAAGGAGGACTGAATGTCCTCTGAAAATATTTTGTCCCCAGAGCAATCTGGTTTCAGATCTGAACATTCAACCATGGATCAATGTACATCATTTAGCTGAGAAGTATTACAGTCAGCCCAAAGGTACCCTCTAGCCTTAAACAGACTTTGAGGGCAGCTTTTGATTCAATCTAGTGCAAATGACTCTGGGGCAAATTAGTCATTATAGTTATAGAGTATGGTCTTCTTAGGCTAATAATACTCTAAGGACAATCACTCAAGTAAATGGTAATACCCTTGATGATTTAACTGAACCCATTTAACTAGCAAATGTGTAGAGCAAGGCTGTTTTCACCCCACTATTATTCAACTTTTATATGAACAAAATTGTTGAAAAGTTTGCTAAGGGAGAGTCCTATCCTCCATCCCTTGTACACTGCCCCGTCTATATTCTCTGCTTATGATGCAGCCATACTTTCTGTAACCCAAGTAGACCTCCAAAGATGCCTTAAATTTCTAACAATTTTCTGCTCTAGAAAACATCTCAAAATAAATTAACTCCAAAACCAAAGTCCTGTTTTTACACGAAGCATAGGAAACATTTCAAGGTCCCAATTAGAGAATAATTAATGGCAAACTCATCAAGGAGATAAAATCCTTTAAATATTTGGGTCTCTTTTTTCATTCTTCTACCTCAAAGAAGGGAACTTCTAATAAAAGCCCTAAAAGCATCCCTAGCAATTACTAATTTGCAGGTTAATTGGTAACAATTATGTCCTAAAAGCAATTAAACCATTAAAGCTAAAATTCTAGGTTTGGTAATATATAATGCTCAACTGTATATCTTTAAGGAATTGCCTTGCTTAGAAGCAATCAAATCAAATCTGTTGGAAATCTTACTACTCTATAAGTTCCTTATTCAACTTTCAATGCCACAACACAACTAGAATTAGGCTACATTTCCCTTTGTCATATTAAATTCTAGCTGAAGCAACTTTCTTAGTACATCCCATCTTTCTGGATAGGTTCTCTTCCAACTTGAAAAGGCAAAGCAATGATGCTTAAGCATATTCTTACCTTGTCAGCATTACCTAGCTAACTAAAGCAGAGTGTTTGGGATCTATTTATCCAGAATGATAGAGTCAAATTCTCCCATCCCTTTTATAACTCATCCTCCCTTGTATGTCACTAGATATTTCTATTATATGTTCTGAAACTATTTGCATTGGCTCAAATTGGAGTGTTAGTTATTAGGGCAACAACTGGTAGATATACAATATAAGAGTTCCATATGAAAATCAAATTGGTTTTGCACAGACTCAGAGGTAGACTCTGTCTCACATGTGCTATTAAAGTTGCCATTATGCACAATCATGTTTAATGCTTCCAATTGTTAATAACTCTAATTAACATTGTGACCAGGAAACTTTTCTCCTAGATGACCAGTCTTTGGAAACCTCTTAAAAGTTTGCAAGTTTCTTATCAGTAGCTGTCTGGTTCCTCCCTTTTGCTATTAACTTTATCTGCTAACTGCTTTAGGATTTTCTTACAATTTTAAAATAACTTTTATAGTTGTATTGTATGCTGATCTTTATCTTGGACCATAAATATATATTTAATGATACAAAACAGTTTGGAGTACATTCCCCATATAATAAAACTACTAACTGTTCTGGAAAAATATCAACAGCTTCAGTTATACAAAGACTGGGAAGTTTCAAAGATGTCACTGTACTTTTTTTGTTTTCATACAATAAGGCAGGCAGTTCTTCAGATTTCAATGAAATGTGCAGATAATTCCCTCTAAATTTTAAATTATTGTGCCAAAGCCTGAAGCACTGGAATTTTCATCTCAGTAATCCATGTTTTTGTTTTATTTTGGTGCATCTAAGTCTAATGCTAAGGAATTGTGATATTACCATTTTAGTTAGTTTCCATAGATACAGCAGTAAGACTGGCATGTTAAGGTAAATATTGCATTATACTATAAAAGCTATGCATCAGAAATGGGTAACAAGAGTTTATCTTAAGGATTTAAAATGGGGAAAAACAGAACAAACACCTGATATGGCTAACAATGTTACTGTTGCAAAGATATGATCATCGCCTCATGCTGAACAAAACAACATGGTGAAGCATCATTAGGCACTTTATTGGAAGAATCTGCCAACAAGACTTCTAAACTCCTACAGTTTTGGCCAGTTTCTCCCTTGTGTTCTACTTCTAAATGCCAAATCTACCTGCAAGCAAATGATGTTGTTTTTTAAAGATGCCTGCAGAGGTACAATTGGCAGGAAAGGAAATAATTTAATTAGCTCAACTGTTTTCTTTGAAAATGCTGCTTACTTTTTTCATCAGGATGATCAGAGAATAGGTCATATATTCCCGATAACATGCCTACTTGGTAATTATTGGAGGAAGATTATGACTAATAGAACTCAATATTGCAAATGGTCTGAACTTTAAGACAAACACCCTGGTCCCAAATGTCCAGGATCAGGTCATATGGCAATCTGAGACTATAGCTAAAAGGAGAATATGAGAACCAGAAACAACTGAGTATTGATCTTTTATGTTTCACAAATGAAATACAGATCATCTTCACTTACTAGCAGTGGGGTGGGAAATGAAGCAGTTATAAAAAAAAAAAACCTGGCTGAATCCCACCACTTTGGGAGAACTGGTTAACTTTCAGAGCAGTTTGGTGAACTGGTTGTTAAAAGAAATCATTAGGGCAGACAACTAGTTGTTAAATTATTTGAATCCCATTAAAAGGTTGGTATAAATTGATTGCAATTTCCATGCCTTCTGTTAGTATAGTTATTAATTGTTTTAGTTGTTTTAATGTATAAATGATATTGACTGTTTAGCTTTCTTTTAATTGTACACACCACACAGTTATCTGCCAGTGAGATGGCGGCATTACAAATTCATTAAAGAAATAAACACATTTGAGACCTCCTGCCAGCTCTCCCATTGGTATTGCATGTCATAAACTGGCAGTGAAGTTCACAAAATGATAATAATGTGACCACAGGAAGTTGTGACATTGTAATTGAAAGCCAATTGCCAATGATGCATACAGAACTGCAGGGACTCTGTGACAGCACAACTCTAAGGACCCAGTAATGCTCGTTTACACCCTAACCTAGAAAGGTCACTGAATAAGTAAATGCTAAACAAGCACAGCAGGTGTCCAAATGAAGTCATAGATGCTGACACAAACTTGTGTGTGTGTGTGTGTGTGTGTGTGTATGTATGTGTATATATATATATATATATATATATATATATATATATATATATATATATATATATATATATATATATATATATATATATATATATATATATATATATATATATATATATATATATATGTTTTCGTAGATTTTCACGGGTGTAGGTATGCTGGTTTTGTTGTATTCGGGTCTTTTCCCGTGTAAGGTTGAGATTGTCTTTGCAACGTTTCAGCAGGATCACACCTGCCATCTTCAAGCTGTGGGCTTAAAATGGGAACGGAGCTGCCGTCTTTCTGTAAGTCTTGGTGGGAGGGGATGGGGTGGTGGCTTTGTTTCAGTAAGTGGAATGATTGGTTGTGTGGTTGTATCATGATTGGTAGATTGGTGCTGATTGGTGCAGGTTGTGTGTGCATTGTTGTTTTGTATTTTAACGGCTTGGGTGGTGGGTGGTGTTCGTTTGTTGGCTAGGGCTGGTTTCCAGATGTTTGGTAGGCGGGAGGTATCATCACGTTTGTTCATGCTGTGGGGGTGTTTCTCTATTTTGATGGCTTCCATGATTATTCTCTTGTGGAGGTGTTCTGTTTTGGAGATTAACCTGGCTCCTTCAAAGTTGATTTTGTGTCCCGTAGCTTTAAGGTGCTGGAAAAGGGAAGAAGTTTTTTCTTTTTTTCTTACTGCATTTTTGTGTTCTGTGATGCGTGCATTTATTCTCCTGTTTGTTTGTCCTATGTATATTGCTGGGCAGATTTTGCATGGTATTTCGTAGACTCCTTGGTTTTCTAGCTGGATTTTGTCTTTGAGGTTTCTTAAGATGTTGGCTATTTTTTGGTCAGTGGTGAAGGCTGTCCTGATATTGTGCTTGTGGAGAATTTTGCTGATTTTATCTGTGGTGCCTTTGATGTAAGGGCATCGCCCTCCTCCCTTACATCAAAGGCACCACAGATAAAATCAGCAAAATATAATCAGCAAACTAGTAAAAAGCAGTAATTGGGGTGGGAAATGAGGCAGTCATAAAACACAATGTCACATGATCTTCAGGCAATAGATAGTTAGACAAACAGGAACATCATCAGGTAAATCATAGAGTGCACAGGGCAGACAGAAGAAAAAGGCGGGAAACTCCCCCTTCACACTCATAGCAACCCATCATAGTGCAGATGTTTCACGCAGGAGCCACACTCTGGTATCAATGAACCACAACTGTGTGTTCTGGCTCACTGTAAAATCCCACTACTCCAGTTTAAAAAAATGTACACATCTTAATACATTACCTGTTCTGACCCCCCCCTTCCTCCGTTGCCCACACAGTACACACACTCCGGAACAGTACAAGGGAACAAGGTTTATTACACCAACAGACAAGAGGCTTTGTGGCAGCAAGCCACCAAGACAGAACTCACAAAGACAGAACACACAAAAGCAGCAATCCAGCTTGCCAGGATCCCAGACTAGAGTTGCTGTCCAAAGTCCTTTGTTGATTGCTACGCAGAGCCTGTCCAGAGTCAACCCTTTTATAACCTAAAAAGGGCGTCTCCCAACAGCACCTGAGAGCTCTTTACTGCCTATAATTACGCCCACGCTCCTTGCGTTTGTGGGCGCGCCGGAAACGAGCATCCCGAAACGCCCTACTAAGTCCTGAGTCACTATCCTCTCCGCTGCTCCAAGGCAGGTCAACGGGAGTCCTCCTCCTCTCGCTCTCACCGCTGCTCCATGCCTCTGGCGCCACCTGGTGGCCGACCAGACTCTCGGATTCCTGCTCAGCCTCCGAATCCTGTCCAGGATCGCACATCTCTTCTGTAGCTGACTCGTATGGAGTATCACTCTCGGAGTCTGGTGACAGCGGCACCGGCTGGGCCACAACAATTACCTATAATGCATCTGCCCTTCTAAAGATAGGTGGGAGATATGATAATTAAAGTCAGGGTTTTTGTTTACCTAATTGTATTACTGCTGGTTTTTTCCTTCTCTATTGTTTTTAGTCATAACCGAAGACATTACTTAGACGAACTATGATGGAAAGGGATCTACGGCCTGAAAATTGTATGCTACATTCATCACAGGAATGTAGAAAGTGTTTGCAATAAATCAGGGGGGGTTCCTGCCGGTTCTAACCGGTTTGCTAGAGGAGGTTCCAGAAATCTAGCGAACCATTTAGAACCGGTTCCACTGGTGAAACCAGCCCTGCCCCCTTGCTCGCTCACCCCCACCCGTCCGGAGGCTGCTCATTCGCTTGCTCAACCCTGCCCATACGGAAGCTGATCCATCGCTCACTCCCTGCGCCCGTCTGCACTATGCTAGCCCTGCCCACCACTCACTAATTGGCTGGTTCACCAATCGCCCCACCTGCCTCTAAGAGCCCTATCTAAACCCACTTATCTTTTTTCCTGCTTGGGTCTCTATTGCTGCCTGCCGACTCCGAGGAGGTATGTAAGCTGCAACTAAGCGTGGGGTGGGGGGGCAGCGGCAGGCCAACTGGAGTGACCTGCCATGGCCCTGCATTATAAGCGAATCCGGTGACCTTTTGCGGCCTTGCAAGGATCCTGGGCTCGCTTATAGTGCAGGGCCGCCAGCAAGCATGGGGGTGGGGGTGGGGATGGCCGTGGGAGCTTATGCAGCATGGCTGACGTCTTTGGCAAATTTGGGGACCTTGCAAGGCGTTTGCAAGGTCCCCGGACTTGCCTAAGATGTCTGGCTGCCAGCAAGCATGGGCGCAGGGGTAGGGGTGGCGGTGGGAGCTTACACGGTGCAGCTGGTCTCTTAGGACCTCCTCCCAGAACCTGCCCACCAACAAAGGACATACCCGGACTTGATTTTCTGAGCCTGGGTAGACAGACGTTAGTTTGCTCCTTCTGTCTCCCCGTGCTCAGAAAAGCAAGTCTGGGAAGATCCTTTGGTGGTGGGCAGGTGTCCCAGAACCTGGCTGCCAGCAAAGGACTTACCTGGACTTGCTTTTCTGAGCATGGGGAGACAGATGGTAGTTTGCGCTGGCCACGCCACACAAACTACCGCCCATCGCCCCGTGCTTGGAAAGCAAGTCCGGGCCCAGCCTCATAAAGCAGTGAGGAAAGTTCCATGTTTAAAGGTAGGAGCCTTAACTGTCGCCAAGGCCTGCCGCTCAAAGAAGTGGGAAGAGGAAGCAATCCCTCCTTCTACCAGGTCGATTTGGCTGCAGTGCTTACACCATTTCCTACCCATTAGGCTTTCGCCAGGCTCCGTTTTTCCAATAAACCCGGGCCCCCCTTCTCTTTTCGAGGTTGTGGAGTTGACTGATTTCCATGTGCATCGGTGGCCATGGTTCTTGGGGCTAACATGGAGGGGGAAGTGGCTTGGGAGGATTTTCCCCACAGGGTTTGGCGGAAAGTCTCGCGGAATGGGGTTTTTTTGCAAAACGGGGAGTTTCCCCTTAAGGTTCCACCATGATCCCACGTTCTGTATCTGGATGGGTTCACCGGTTCACTCCTTGCCTTGGTTGGGGCCTATAGTGGGCGAAAGGTGTGAGGAGGGGGGGATACTGGACAGGGAAGTCCATTGGACTTGGCCAGCTAATAAATTCAAATAGGTAAATAATTAAAAAAGAAACTTTGGTGGGTATTGGACTAGAGATCCTGGGGTCAATCCACAGATTAAAAAACGTGTTTAAGGTACCCTAAATTGGGGTTTACTCAACTGGAACCCAATCAACCCTATTGTGGTTTAGTGGGACAGATGAAAACCAGGACTAATGCTAAGATTGTTTAGCTCTTGCATGACTCGTGCTCCTGTAAGAGACGATTGGCATCTTTTGCAAATTCAGAATGTTAAAAGGGTCTTTATCAGAAGGAACTTAAATGTACTTGCAAGTAAAGTAAAAGCCAGATTATATGCAGACAACATCCCCACCAAAGTTTTTTTTTAAAAAAAAAATATATTGTTGAAAGGGTAAAGAGGAATGACTTGGGTGAGAATCACCGATTGTAATCCATCATTTAAAGACTTGCAATTTGGTCTGCATGTCCATAACTGAGTTTGTCTAGTTATTAAATGTATATACCACCCATCTCACTAGCTTAACTAAATTGGGACAGCTTACAATGCCATAAAAGCTAATAAACAAGCATTAAAATTAACAATTAAATGAAGGCTAAAAATCAATGAGGGTGAAACACTGCAGGGATGGTCTTTTGATGTTTCTCTCTTAGGGACAGCACCACACCTCCATATTTTTTCTCAGCCCCTGCTTTATTTATTTGATCATTTTTTGATCAAATTTTGAAACCAACCATCTCCCTCACAAAGGGACTCTGGGCAGTCTACAAATAAAACATTAAAACCTAAAAAAAAAGCATATAAAATTTGAAAGAGGCAAAGATGATTAAAATGCTAAAACTAATATATGTATATATAGTTTTGTGTTGTATTTGTGCTGATAAATAAATAAAGGGAGACTATTATAGATCTATTTCAAGCTATTTAGCTCTCATCATCTAGCCATACCCTTACTGGGATTTGAACCTGGGCTGTATTACATATTAGGCAGATGTATTAGCCACTAAGCCACAGGCTCTCCTCCTTTATCAGCTAAGCCAGGAAAATAGCCATGTATGGTGTCACAACCCCTGGTATGCCCAAATATGGGAGGGAACACACTGTTTCCCTTTGTCTGTCTTTCGGCTCACTCCAGGAGACCATCCAGGCAGAAAACCATATTTTTAATGTTGCCTTTGTTATATTTGTGTTGTATTTGTGCTGATAAATAAATAAAGGGGGACTAGTATAGATCTATTTCAAGCTATTTAGCTCTCA
Source organism: Natrix helvetica (assembly GCF_964273705.1). Classification (NCBI taxonomy): domain Eukaryota; kingdom Metazoa; phylum Chordata; class Lepidosauria; order Squamata; family Natricidae; genus Natrix; species Natrix helvetica. The sequence goes on along the minus strand of NC_138550.1, from coordinate 87,958,150 downwards.
TCAGCTAGCCATACCCTTACTGGGATTTGAACCTGGGCTGTATTACATATTAGGCAGATGTATTAGCCACTTTTATCAGCACAAATACAACACAAATATAACAAAGGCAACATTAAAAATATGGTTTTCTGCCTGGTTGACCTCCTGGAGTGAGCTGAAAGACAGACAAAGGGAAACAGTGTGTTCCCTCCCATATTTATTTATTTATTTTTATTTTTCAAAATTTATAGACCGCCCCCTCTCCCCGAAGGGACTTGGGACGGTGTACAGGCATCTCAATAAAAACAGGTACAAAAGATAAATACCCTTAAATATATTCCCTTAAAAGCGAATTAAACCTAAATTCAACTGTACAGAATAATAAAAGTTAAAAACAACTAAAAAGCATACCCCTAAAAATTTAAAAACACAGACTTGGGGGACTAAGATTGGTATTAGGCCAGGCCAGCTAAATTGAACAGGTGGGTTTTAAGCTTCTTACGGAAGGAGCGGAGGTCGGTGGTAGTTCTGACATCCGGGGGGAGGTCATTCCAAAGGGTCGGGCCCATCACAGAGAAGGCCCTACTCCTGGGTGTCACCCGCTGGCATTGCCTAGTGGACGGCACCCGGAGGAGTCCCTCCCTGTGAGAGCGAATCGGCCGAAGGGATGTGTGGGGCAGGATACGATCCCACAAATAGCTAGGTCCTGTGCCATGGAGTGCTTTAAAGATGATAACCAACACCTTGAAACGCACCCGGAAAGCCACAGGTAGCCAGTGCAGCCCGCGCAGCAGAGGTGTTACGTGGGAGTATCTAGTAGCTCCCACAATTGTCCGTGCGGCCGCATTCTGAACCAGCTGCAGCCTTTGGGTGCATCTCAAGGGGAGCCCCATGTAGAGAGCATTACAGTAGTCCAGTCGAGACGTCACAAGCGCATGGGTGACTGTGCAGAGGGCGTTCAGGTCCAATAGGGGACGCAATTGGTGCACTAGGCGAACCTGGTGAAACGCCCCCCTTGCCACGGCTGTCACATGGTCATCCATTGACAGCCGGGCATCCAGGAGGACGCCCAAATTGCGTGCCCGATCCACGGGGGCCAGCTGTTCACCCCCAATGGCCAGTGATGGGCACAACTGGTTGAACCGGGGTGCCGGTAGCCACAGCCACTCCGTCTTGGACGGGTTGAGCTTGAGTCTGTTATTTCCCATCCAGATCCGTACTGCTTCCAGACATCGGGACATCACTTTGACGGCATCGCTGGGGTGGTCCGGGGTAGAGATGTACAGCTGAGTGTCATCAGCGTACAGGTGGTAATCTACCCCGAACCCACGAATGATCTCACCCAGCGGCTTCATGTATGTGTTGAACAGGAGAGGCAAGAGGACTGACCCCTGCGGCACCCCGCAGGTGAGCAGCCTCAGGCTCGACCTCTGCCCTCCTGTCAACACACATTGCGCCCGACCAGAGAGGTAGGAGGAGAACCACCGCAGAATGGTGCCCCTCACCCCCAACCCCTCCAGGCGACGCAGTAGGATACCATGGTCAATGGTATCGAAAGCCGCCGAGAGATCTAATAGGACCAAGATGGAGGAACTACCCCCATCTCTGACCCTCCAGAGATCATCCACCAGCGCGACCAAAGCCGTCTCCGTGCTGTGAATGGGCTGGAAGCCGGACTGGCGCGGGTCCAGATAATCAATTTCCTCCAAGTGCCGTGGGAACTGTTGCACCACCACACTCTCTACAACCTTCGCCAAAAAGGGAAGGTTGGAGACGGGACGGTAATTTACTAACTCAGCTGGGTCCAGAGAAGGCTTCTTGAGTAGGGGCCTCACCACTGCCTCTTTCAAGACGGCCGGTAAGAACCCCTCTCTCAGTGAAGCGTTCACTAGTTCCTGGAGCCAGCCTCGTGTGACCTCCCAGGATGCCAGTACAAGCCAGGAGGGACACGGGTCCAGTAAACATGTGGTGGCTCGCAGTCGTCCACATAACCTGTCCATATCGTCGGAAGCAACAGAGTCAAACTCCTCCCAGGATGGCACCTCAAGACCCACCTCCGACGTCTCTTCTAGACCGCTAATGGAGACCCACTCGCTGCAAATCTGAGCAATTTTGTCGTGCAGATATTCCCCAAATTCCTCTGCTCTACCCTGCAAGGGGGCTTCCCGCGATCTCTGTGAAAGGAGGGAGCGGGTCACCCTAAACAGGGCGGCAGGGCGGTTCTCTACAGATGCAATTAGAGTGGCACAATATTGTCGTTTGGCCACTCTTAATGCCACAAGGTAAGTCCGTAAATAGGCTCTCACCTGTGCTCGGTCAGACTCGGAGCGTGACGATCTCCATCTACTCTCTAGGCGTCTCTTGCGGCACTTCATCACCCCCAGCTCCTCGGTGAACCAAGGGGCCTGGGTGGTTCGATGTCGCAGGAGAGGCCGCAAAGGCACAACCCGGTCCAAGGCCCCGGCGGCCGCACTATTCCATGTGGCCACTAGGTCCTCCATCCGGGTGCGGGTCAGGACTACAGGGAATGGCCCAAGCTCCATCTGGAACCTATCAGGTTCCATCAAGCGCCTGGGGCTGAATCATCTAGGACATTCCAGTTCCGCCTCCCCACGATGGGGAGTAGCGGTTGGAAAGTTGAGCCGGAGAAGTGAGTGATCTGACCATGACAGGGGCATGATAACTAAATCCCCTACTCCCAGATCACTCCTCCACTGGCCAGAGACAAAAATAAGGTCCAGTGTGTGAGCTCCCTCGTGTGTGGGGCCCTGAATTACCTGGGTCAGGTCCATGGCTGTCATGGAAGCCATGAACTCCCGAGCCACCTCGGATGTTTCCCCTACCGATGGCAGGTTAAAGTCCCCCATGACTAGCAGCCTGGGGGTCTCAACCACCATCTCGGCGATCACCTCGAGGAGCTCGGGCAGGGCCACTGATGCATAGCGAGGAGCCAGGTATACAATCAGCAAGCCCAACTGTCTCCCTGGGCCCCATTTCACACATAGGGACTCACAACCGGTTATCTGTGGCACAGTGGACTCTCTTGGCTCAAGGCCTTCCCTTACGATAACCGCTACCCCGCCACCCCTACCCTGGGCCCGTGGCTGATGAAATGCACGGTAGCCTGGCGGGCACATTTCCATGAGGGGGAGACCTCCCTCGTGGCCCAGCCAGGTCTCCGTTATCCCTGCCAGGTCCGGCTCCCCCTCCGAGATCAAGTCGTTAGTGAAGGGGGCTTTGTTGGTAACGGACCTGGCATTGAATAGCATCAGTCTCAGGCCCCGGCTCTGTAGGTCCTGACCACCTAGATTGCAGGGATTGGGACAAATGACCGGCCATATCCAACGGCCACGGTCTCTCAACCAGTTAAAAGATCTCGGCCTACCCTCACACCTACCCCTCCCCACGAACGTTAGAATGGGAAGACCTTCTTCTGGAACACCACCACTCCCCCTTCTCTTAGTCGCTCCGCTCACTCCCTTGTTAAACCCACCTGTCTGCCTGGCACTAATCCCTCCCTCAGCCTGATTAAACCCACCCCCCGCCCTGGAACCCCTTAAGAGACTAATAAAAGATCTAATTAAAAAACCCCTAAGGTTGCGCTTCGTCCACCTCTCTGGATTGATAAATCCCTCATCAAGGTGGGCCCTCGAGAGGGCGGGGGGGCATACTTGCGAGAGGGGGGACTCCCGCAGTAAGATGAGGACTGCCCTCGAGTACATGGTAAGATTGCATTTCTGACAGGGCTACAGTTTGGTTAGGGATTTGGGCATACCAGGGGTTGTCACACACACACACACACACACACACACACACATATACATGTATACATGTATGTAGGTATGTAGGTATGTAGGTATGTAGGTATGTACGTATGTACGTATGTACATATGTACGTATGTACGTATGTACGTATGTATGTATGTATGTATGTATGTATGTACGGACGGACGGACGGATGGATATATGTATAAGATGTTTTACAGGTGGTATCTACCCCAACCTGAGAATTGCAAGAATGTCCAAGAATAAATCAGAAAAGTGTTGGAAATGTCATCAGACACCGGGTTCATATTACTACATGTGGTGGGCTTGCATAGAAGCCAAAAGATATTGGACTAAAATTCACATGTGGTTGGAGAAAATTATACACAAACACATAGACCTTAAACTAGAGATTTTTTTTAATTGGGAATCATACCAGAAATTTACAATAAAGACTTGAAATATTTGATTATAAACATTTTAACAGCAGCTAGAATCATATTTGCAAAAAAATGGAAAAATGAAACAATACCAATACAATACAATACAATACAATACAATACAATACAATACAATACAATAAAATACAATAAAATACAATAAAATACAATAAAATACAATAATAATAATACAATACAATAGTAGAGTTGGAAGGGACCTTGGAAGTCTTCTAGTCCAACCCCCTGCCTAGGCAGGAAACCCTATACCATTTCAGACAGATGGCTATCCAACATCTTCTTAAAGACCTCCTGTGTTGGGGCATTCACAACTTCTGGAGGCAAGCTGAATTAATTGTTCTAACTGTCAGGAAATTAATTGTTCTAACTGTCAGGAAATTTCTCCTCAGTTCTAAGTTGCTTCTCTCCTTGATTAGTTTCCACCCATTGCTTCTTGTTCTACCCTCAGGTGCCTTGGAGAACAGTTTGACTCCCTCTTCTTTGTGGCAACCCATGAGATATTGGAACACCGCTATCATGTCTCCCCTAGTCCTTCTTTCTATTAAACTAAACATACCCAGTTCCTGCAACCGTTCTTCATATGTTTTAGTCTCCAGTGCCCTAATCATTTTTGTTGCTCTTCTCTGCACTTTTTCTAGAGTATCCACATCTTTTCTACATCGTGGCAACCAGAACTGAATGCAGTATTCCAAGTACGGCCTTATCAAAGCATTATAAAGTGGTATTAACACTTCACATGATCTTGATTCTATCCCTCTATTTATGCAGCCTAGAACTGTGTTGGCTTTTTTGGCAGCTGCTGCACACTGCTGGCTCATATTTAAATGGTTGTCCACTAGGACTCCAAGATCCCTTTCACAGTTACTACTACTGAGCAAGGTACCATCTATACTGTACCTGTGCATTCCGTTTTTATTGCCTAAATGTAGAACCTTACTCTTTTCACCATTGAATTTCATTTTATTAGATAGTGCCCAATGTTCAAGTTTGTCAAGATCCTTCTGTATCTTAAGCCTGTCTTCTGGAGTGTTAGCTATTCCTGCCAGCTTGGTGTCATCTGCAAATTTGATGAGTTCCCCATTTATTCCCTCATCCAAATCATTGATGAAGATGTTGAAGAGTACTGGGCCTAAAACAGAGCCTTGGGGTACTCCACTGCATACTTCCCTCCATGTAGATGCCATTCCATTGAGGACTACACGTTGAGTGTGGTTGGTCAGCCACTTACGAATCCATCTGGTGGTGATGCTGTTTAACCCACATTCTTCTACTTTAACTAGTAGTAGGTTATGGTCTACCTTATCAAATGCCTTGCTGAAGTCCAAGTAAACTATATTGACAACATTCCTCTGGTCCACTAATTTTGTCACATTATCAAAGAATGCAATAAGATTAGTCTGGCATGATCTGTTTTTGACAAACCCATGTTGGCTTTTGGTTATTACTTTGTTTGCTTCTAGGTGTTCGCAAATTCGTTGCTTGATTATTTTTTCCAGCATCTTTCCTGGTATTGAGGTCAGGCTGATAGGTCTGGATCCATTTTTTCCCTTTTCTGGAGATGGGAACCACATCAGCTCTTTTCCACTCCTCTGGTAGTTCCCCGGTGTTCCAGGATCTCTGAAAGATATAATTCAGTGGTTCTGAGATCTCGTCTGCTAATTCCTTCAGAACCCTGGGGTGTAATCCATCCGGTCCTGATGATTTGAACTCATCTAGGGTAGACAGGTGCTCACTTTCCATTTTCTTCCCTATTTCAACTTGTGTTCCTAATCTGATTTTTGTGGTGCTGTTTTTGATAGGTTGGACTGTTTTTCCCTTTGTGTAAAGACAGATGCAAAACATGAGTTAAATACTTCTGCTTTCTCCTGTTGCTTGTCACCTTCTTGCCACTTTCTCCTAGCAATGAACCAATTGTTTCCTTAACCTTTTTCTTGTTTTTAACATGTTGGAAGAAGCTTTTTTTATTTTTTACTTTTTTACTTTTGTGGCAAGCCTTTCTTCATTGTGAGCCTTAGCTTTCCTTACTTCATCTTTACAGGCTTGGGCTATTTGCTGATATTCTGCCTTAGTTATGTCCCCCTCTTTCCACTTTTTATACTTATCTTTTTTTTGTTTTTCAGTTTGTCAGAGAGTTCTTTATGCAGCCATGCTGGTTTCTTTTGGGAGCTGTTATTTTTCTTCTTCATTGGTATTGTGATCGACTGGACTTTTGTAATCTCATTTTTCAAAATTTCCCAAGCTTCTTGAGTTGTTTTCCCCTTGAGGATTCTCATCCATTTAATTTTTCCCAAGCTCTCTCTAAGTTTATTGAAATTAGCTTTCTTAAAGTCCAAGACTCTAGTTTGGCTTTGTTCTACTACTTGTGTTTGCATAATGTTGAATTTCAATATTGCATGGTCACTTGCCCCCAGGGTGCCTGTGGTTTCAACACCTTCTATCATTTCCTCTCTGTTAGTGAGAATTAAGTCCAATACGGCTGATCCCCTTGTTCCCTTCTCTACTTTTTGGAAAACAAAGTTGTCTGCTAGGTTTGTTAGAACCTGTTGGATCTTCCACTTGGTGCAGAGTTTGTTTCCCAGTTGATGTCAGGGTAGTTAAAATCTCCCATTACTATTGTGGTGTGCTTCCTACATACCTTTGTTAGCTGACTAGCAAAAGTTCATCTACTTCCTCTGCTTGGTTGTGTGGCCTGTAGTATAGACCTATGGCAATGTCATTTCTCCCCCAACCTTTAATATTGACCAAAACAGAGGAAGTCATTCAAAAGATAATGGAGTGTGCTGAAATGACATTTGAAATCAGAGAACAAGAAGATGAGCAATTTTATAAGATATGGGAATTGTTTTACCAATGGCTGGACAAAAAAACTTGGAAATGAAAAATGCTTTATTTATGTTTTAATTGAAGGAGATTAGTGATAATACAATTATGTTGTTGTTAAATAGATTAATAACGATATAATGAAAGACTGACATAAAGGATGAAAAGAAAGAAATATTAACCGTAATTGAATATATGATCTACAATGAAAGTGAGGTACTTAGTTATATTAGTTGAAAAATTTGTGACTGTATACGTAATTGAAAATATGGATGCACAAAAGCTTGTAATCAAACGACATGCTGTATGTAATGGATGAGAATTTTTTTATGTTTTCTTTTATATTTAAAAATATTTTTTTAATAAAAATAAAATAAAATGCTAAAACTGAATTAAAATTAAAACTTTCAGTTTTCCCTTGCATCAAGGCTCCCCAGCAGAAGAGACTCTTGATAGCTCCAGGTCGAAATGAGGGGTCCTGGGTGCTTTCTGAGCTTGATGGTTTTCTTGCAGATGTTTCATTACCAAACTAAGTAACATCATCAATGCTAGAAGGGAGTGGGGTTGGAGGGGAAGGAGGAGAAAGATAGAAGGACAAAAAGGAGAAAGAGAAGGAGAAAGAGGAGGCGAAGCATAGTGGGATCCTTGCTGCTTTCTGAGCTTGGTGGTTTTCTTACAGACATTTCATTACCAAACTAAGTAACATCATCAGTGCTAGAAGGGAATGTGGTTGTGGGAAAAGGAGGAGGAGGAGAAGTATAAGGACAAAAAGGAAAAAGATAAGGAGGGAAAAGGACTGTGGGGTCCTTTGGTGCTCTCTGAACTCGGTGGTTTTCTTGCAGGCATCTCATTACCCAATTAGGTGTCATCATCAGTGCTAGAAAAAATGGGGTATACAGAGACGAGGAGGAGGAGGAGGAGGGCGATGACTATGTGGTCCTTGGTGCTCTCTGAGCTTGCTTGTTTTCTTGCAGATGTTTCATTACCCAAACTAGGTATTATCATCATCATCATCAGTGCTACAAAGAGTGGAATATCTTGAGAGGAGGAAGAGGAGTGGGAGGGAGGAGGGAGACAACAGCGAGATCCTTGGTGTTCCCTGAGCTTGGTGATTTTCTTGCAGACATTTCACAATCCAGCTTGGTATCTCACACCAATGACAATAAAACATCTGCAAGCAAACCATCAAGACTACAGGGCATTTATTTCTTCATTTATTAAATTTATATGCCTCCTGCCTCATGGTCATCACGAACTCCTCATCAAGACCTTCCACAATGATCGGCCTCAGAATTACATCTCCATAATCTCAAATTTTATTTATTGTGTATAGAATATTTTAATGGTTTTATTTTAATTTATTATGTATAGAATATTTTAATGGTTTAATTTATTGTGTATAGAATATCTTTTTAAAAAATATTTTAGGGAATTTTTACTTATTTATTGTTTATAGAATATGTTTATTACAAGAAATGTTATTCCTTTTTGCAAATGTTTTATTTGTGATGCAATATGTTGCTTTTAAGTGTGCAGGTTGGTGCATGGTTTATGTGTCTCAAAGTGGCTGCTTTTCTATAGGCAGGCCAGGTTGGTGCAAGGCAGCTTTGCCAGATTTTGTGTGTTTCTGTGTGATACCTGGTTGTTTAGGCAATTGTGAGGTGGTTGTTGGTTCTGTGAGCTTCCTGGCACTGTCCTTTGTACTTTCCCACAATGCCTTGTTGGTTTTTATTCCAGTGGCTTTGTCTTTCCTGTCCTTAGGGTTAGGGAAAAAACTGATTTCATCTGCAGTCTTTTGGGGGAAAATTGTTATTTTTTGGTGTTTTCCTGGCACTGTCATAGTTTGTTAATGTGTAATGTCCCATAGTTATCTACACATTAATAATGATCAAGTACTAATAATATTTCCTTATACATTTTAGTTACCTTTCCTTATGTAATTGGTGTTTTCTTTCACACTTTTAGATTTCTAACTTCTGTTTTGTTAGTTAGCAATTGCTAAAACAAATCCCACGTGAAAAAGTATTCAAAGCCTTCTTGATTTTAATTGTCAATTTATTTATTCCTGCGCATTCTAATATTTATTCATTTTCATATCTCTGTTTTTCCATTGTTGTACAAACACAATTCCAGCAGCTGTTAACATGTGTAAAATTAAATGTGTATTGTATTTCCTTTGAAATTCCCAACCAAATATTACTGGTTTTAAATCCATATCTTGCTTTACCATTGCTTCTAACCATGACACCACTAACTCTTGAATAGCTACTTGGTCTGTCCTAAGTACTGAACCTAATTCATATATTCCTGTTTTTTGAACTGAGGAATAAATTTCAGAAAAAGAAATCTGTATTGCTCTGTGAATCTACCTATGACATTTATTCTTGATCTAACTTCTTGGATGAAAAACTATATCTGCCAAGTCAATCCTACCCAGTCACATGGCTGGCAAGCCACTCCCACTCAGTCACATGCCCGGCAAGCCACAACGACTTGGTCACATAACCAGAAATCCACTCCCACAAAGCAGGACACACCTACAGAAGAGGTTCCAAAAATTTTTGAAACCCACCACTGATATAAATGAAATATAAAGGGCATCTAGCACAATTTACAAAAGTTGTTTCCTACTCCATGTTTGTGTAACTCTGGAAGCAAAAGAAAAAATTGGAGCATATTTTATAAGGACTCTTTCTAACTTCATTGCCTGTGACAACATCTCTTCAAACACAAAGACCACAAAGAAGTTGTGACCACAAAGAAGTTATCTATGCAGTAGAACTTTCTACATAATAATGGATAAGAAATGAAATAACTGTGCCATGTGTACTTGAGAACGTTCCATAAGACTTGTCAGCATTATCCTTATGCTACAGATGGGAAGAGAGAGATGAGGCTGGAAGAAAATGGCTTGCCCAAAGCAATTTAGTAAGTTGAAATCACAGATTAAATTTCTTAATTCACAGGGGGCAACTAATTGTCATTTGTATTGTAGATAATTTTAAAGAAATGGTGGGTTCTGTTTAAAGTGTGTCCCTCAGGCACCAAAATTTCATGGACCATTCTGTCACTAATTACAAAGAAATACAGGGGGTTAACTGAATATTAAGAAGGCCTTGGAAAAAATAGATTTAATCATCAATGTTTTGAGAAAAAAGTATTATTATTATTATCATTATTATGTGATTAATATTTGGTGAGATTCACAGCTTTTGGGGCTGGTTGGTAGCTCAACAGCTCGAGTCCTAACCAAGGAACTGTGAAGGTAACGTTGGAGGATATAAGTTGTTCCAAGTAGGGTGGTTTTTTGTAGAATCAGAATGTTCAAGTCAGGTAAATTTAGAATTTCCAAATAGCGAGGTAGCCCTTTAGGTATTGCTCCAAGGGCTCCAATTACAATTGAGACAACACATGATTTCTTTTTCCACAGTTGCTTAACCTCAATTTGTAAGTCCTGGTATTTTGTGATTTTTTCCTTGCTGTTTATATTTAATTCGTGCATCACCAGGTATTGCCATGTCATTGAACCATACTTTTATTCTTTTCAATTATTGTTCTGTCAGCTGTGTTGTAGGCCAAGTACCTGTCAGTCTGAATTCTGAAGTCCCACAAGATATTGACTTTCCCATTCTCTAAAACCTTCTCAACCTGATGGTCCCAGTGGTTTTTGCTGTACTCAAATCCAAACTTTTGGCACAATTTGCAGTGAATAATCTTAGCATCGTGGTCATCGCATTGTAGGTAGTCAGTTTGTGAAATTTTGCTGCACCCACTGATCAAGTGGTTGACTGTCTCATCTTTCTCATTACAAAGGCGATATTTGCTGTTGGTAATATGTTGATTTTTTGCCTTCATGCAATTTGTGGCTAAGGCTGTTCTTGAGCTGCCAAAATAAAGCCTTCTGTTTCTTTTTTTCAGTACTCCTGATCTTAACCAGTTCCAAGTTAGTTTTTGCTCAGCTTTGCCTTCAATACTTTTCAAGTATTGGCCATGCATATCTTTGTTTTCCTATTATTATTATTATTATTATTATTATTATTATTATTATTATTATTATTATTATTATTATTATTATTATTATTATTATTATTATATTAGTAGTATTAGCATTATTATTGTTATTACTATACAATTGTATCACAGCGGCCAGTTCACCAGATTTGGCATTGATTACTAGTCGGGCCCCACCTAGGGGCCTAGGACGTCATAACGTATTTTCGTAATATACGTGTGGATCCAAGCAGTGCAGCTTTTTGCATTTGACTGATGGTGATTTTGTCAAGTTTTAACTGTTTTAAATGTAATTCCAGTGCTTTTGGAATAGCACCCAGTGTGCCGATTACCACTGGAATTACCACTGCTGGTTTGTGCCATAATCGTTGAATTTCAATTTTTAGGTCCTGGTATTTTGCGATTTTTTCATGTTCCTTCTTGTCGACCCTGCTATCACCTGGTATTGCGATGTCTATGATTGTAACCTTATTTTTCTCAACCAGTGTGATGTCTGGTGTATTATGTGCCAGTATTTTATCCGTTTGTATGCAAAAATCCCACAAGATCTTGACCATCTGACCCTCGATGACTTTTTCAGGCTTATGTTCCCACCAGTTTGTTGCTGTTTTAATATTATAATTTTTGCACAAATTCCAGTGGATCATTTGTGCCACTGAATTGTGCCGCATTTTATAGTCAGTCTGCGTGATTTTTTTACAGCAGCTGAGTATGTGGTCAACAGTTTCATCAGCCTCTTTGCAAAGTCTACATTTGGCATCATCAGAGGATTTTTCGATTTTGGCCTTAATGGCATTTGTGCGGATAGCTTGTTCTTGCGCAGCCAGGATTAGTGACTCTTTTTCTTTCTTTAATGTACCTGCTGTTAACCATAACCAAGTTTTTTCACTGTCCACTTTATCTTTTATTTTTTCCAGAAATTGGCCATGCAATGCTTTGTTCTGCCAACTCTCCATTCTGATGATGATGATGATGATGATGATGATGATGATGATGATGATGATGATTACAGTTTATGTTAAGGCTCATCTTTGAATAATTCCATTTTATCTTTTCAAATATTTTTTCATATTAATTATGACACTATTTATTAATTGTTTTGATTTTTACTCTTTGTACTGTTTTTGACATATCAAAAATGACTTCTAAAATAATATTCAGTTTTACACATTCAAAGCTTTTATTTGATTTCTGTTTTTCTTTTCTTGATTTACCAAAAAAATATGTGTTTCTTATCTAAGGAAAAAAAAAACTGGCTTCTTTTGAACACCAAGATTCGTATTTCCAAAACGGGGCAATTAGCAATTATTTCCTTGATTTCCCCCTCCCCCCATTAAATTATGGAAAATCCAAAATGTAACAATACCATCTGATCATTTGTTAGCATTTTCTTGCAGCCATTTTAAAAATGCTTAATATGACTGAGTGCATTACCTCTTTTCCTTCCTCTGTCTTATTCTTATCATCTTACCAGATGAAATGTTTTTGTGAATTAAAGGTTAGGCACCATTTTACCCATTCTGAATTCACATATATTGCTTTTTCTCATAGCAATCTGACTTTCATTTTTCTTATGTCAAACATTGTTCACTTCCAAGATGCAACTTCTCTGTATTTTGCCTTAATTATTTTTCATCGAGGTTGCCCCATATCCATTACGTTAAATAAAGTCAGCAAGTAGCACCATTAATATAGAACTTTCTGATGAACTTTAATTATTGGTTTGAATTATTGATTTTTTGGTTGGATAAACTAATTCCTCTGTAAGTACATGTAAAACTAATAGATTATAATTAGGGGATGAGATAAGCAATAGAGATTGGTTTCATCAAATAATTATGCTGCTCGGTTTGAAATATATTAAAGTCCCATGTTTTCCACCTAATGGGTGAGAAAAGAGATCATTCATATCGTTCATGACTAACGTAAATCTCATTTGCAGCTGCTTTATTATTTAGAAAGCGAGAGAGAATTGCTTCCAGACTCTCCTGGTGTGAGTGGGAAATGAATAACAACTTCTCTGCCATTTAATCAAGCTACATATAAGTTTTTCTTTAAGTGGCATTTCCATAGGAAATTATTATAAACTATTTTATTTTGAAGGTTCTCTTTAAGCAAAAAAAAGGTCCTTATGATTTAGAGGATCATTTTTGGTTTCTCTTTTTGTGATCTGAAGAAAATTTTGTATCTTTCTGTTGATCTTGAGTTTATTTATTTTTATGTACTTATTCCATTTGTAATCTGTCACAATCCAAAGTGAGTCTCAGCAGCTGTTTTAATTCTGCAAGGAAGCAGAACTAGGCCCATTGCAGACATAATCAATGGTGAATGCTCAATCCTGTTTAAGTGATGTTGTGATAGGACTACAGTCATAGAGCAACCTACAAACTACCTTAAAAGAAGCAAAAAAAAAAGCTAGATGCCTTTCACTGAGGATTTAGATAGAAAGTACATTTGTTGCTCAGATGGATTTATCAGTTGAGACCTGGATGGGAGAGATTACATACCTTCTACTCCTTGTAAACATCTTGATGGTCTTTGACATCATTGAGAAAGATAATACAACTAAGAGGGTTAGAAGTGGGAAGGAAATACTTTATAGCTGTTGTGCTTATTTCTAAATGATGGCAGAAGGAGTTAAATAGTCATTCAACCAGGAAAGGGTGCTACAGGGATTGTTCTTCTTTCTTCTGTTTTTTTTAATCTACATGAATTAGCTGTTTGGTTGATTGTTTAAACAAGTTTTAGAGCTGCCCGTTTCATTCTGCGTTTGTACAAATACTGTACAAACGCATGACACCCAAATTAAGCAATTAAGCAATAACCCTAAAACAGAACCATATCAACACCAAGAAAGCTTTCTTAACTGCCTGACTTGAAAGCCTGGAGGAACAATCAGGTATTCATAGTCCTTTACAAAAGGCTCATAAAGTTGGGCCAGTGGGGCCATCTGGATCTCTAGCAGGATGCTGTTCCATGGATCAGGACTAGCCACACACCTAGATCCAGCAAGTTGATTGATGGGAGGGACTCATAACATGCCCTCCCAGATAGAGATAGGGTTAAGTAGTTCTGCAAATAATCTGGCCCTATGATATATTTGAACTGAGAATCACTAGTATATTAGATCTTGGGCTGAGCCAATAATGTGGTGATTTTTTTTTGACTTGGTGCCTAGTAGTTATAAAAAAATAGATTACAAGAAATTAGCTGAAAATCCAGCCAATCAGAACTGCTGTTTGTTTAGAAACCACCTGGTGTTTTAGATGAATGGACCATTTTTCTGAGATAACACATCTGTGACTAGAGGATTATTCTAGCTAGAGAGAAAAAAGCTATGGCTAAAAAGATTTTATCAAGGTATGAGTAGTCCACCAATTGAGGCACTTTATTGTATGAGGTCCTGGAAATAATTAGCTAACAATTAAACCTTATCTTATCAAGACTTGACCACTGCAATGCTCTTTCCATGAGGATATTATTCTTTCAAGACTATTTGGAAGTTTCTGTTGGTGCAAAACGTAGCATCAAGCATTGTGGTTGTGGAAGACTGCCATTGCTGCATAACAAAGTTTGGTGGCATTTCTTTGATTCTATAGACTTGTGAGTGCAGTTCAAAGTGTAGCTTTTAAACTATAAATTATACATTTCACATTTCATATTTGGCTCATGTAGGTTTGAGGACATCTGAGGTTTTGGAAAATGGGGCAAGAATATGCCATTTCTCAGTACATGTTTCATTCCTGTGGAATATCCTATCTCCAGAGATACAAATGGCATCCAATTTTAATGGGCTTAGGAAAGAGTCAATGTGAGCTCTTTTGCACAACTAGCAGTTTTATGGATATTACTGAATATTTTTTAATGAAAGCTAATCACTGATTGAGATGCTGAGGTAGACTGTATTTTTCAATTTTCTTTTTAGTAGCTAAGGTTTTATGTAGATATAAACTGCTAAGAGTCCATGTGATAGTACATACACATTGTAAATAAATATTGTGATTCTTTTTAAAAATAACAACAAAGCTTAGTTTTTGTTCTTATTTAATTTAATGTGTTTAATTTAATTTATATTTTAAAACAATTTATCTGGCTTCCCATCTCATAGCAATGATTCTGGGAAGCTCACATGGTGATATAACCATGCAATAATAAAACTAAATCACCCCATATTCTATACAATGTTAGGGTCAAGAAAAATCAATCCCAATTTACCACATAAATAAAACCATTCAACCAATCAAATAGCACAGCTCATTTAACAGTCCAGCCTAAATATCCAAGGGAACAGCCAGATTTTGTGTGCCTTATGAAATATTTTGTGACATAAATTATAGATTAAATTATAAATTATTATAAATTAGACTTCCATTACTTTCATTATATGCTCTATACACCAAATATATCTATCATTCTCTGTAGTATTCAGTCATGATTGAGTTCAGTTATGTTGGAAACTATCTAGTAATCTTTCCAATATATGATTCACAATGTTTAAGAAATCCACCATACATGTGATAAGACTTGCTTGGGTTGAGAATCCACTTTTATTTACTGGGTTGTAGATGAAGTTTTGGTGCTTAACATTAGGCTTTGACACCTACACATTGTAAATATGTAAGAAACAGTGGTAGAGGCCAATGCAGAACAAGTGAAAAGAACAACAACAAAGAGATATATGGTCACCTTTTAATGTACACAAAAGGAAAGGATAAGAATAGATGGGTGTTTGTAGTATAGATATTAAATGCAAATGTAACACCATTCTACTGTTTAACATTTTTATTGAGTTATAAAATAAAGTAAGATACAAAATACAAAAGTAAATAGGAAGAGGGGGAAGAGAAGTGATAAGAAAAAAAGAGAAAGAAACATTGACTTCCAACTCTCTGTTGCAGTAAAATAAGGCATTAACATCAAATCACAACTTTTTGTTTTTTCATATGAGCAAGCCATTATAAAGATCTATCCATCTAATTGGTAAAGCCCAAAATCAAAGTTTCATTCTTTTCCACTTCAAGCACAAAGTTCAGAAGTGGTCTTCATTTGAAAACAAAAGCACTTTATTTATTTATTTATTTATTTTTCTTTAATTAAAATAGTCAATTTTGCCATTTCAGCAACTCCATCAACTTCTGCAACCATGGTAGTCCATGGTAGAAATCGAAATGTCCTTCCATGTTTGTGCATGCAATAGTCTTGCTGCTGTCACATATATAGCAACAAAATTCCATTTTGTTTCTCCTGGTCCAAGAGGAAAAGTTCTGGTTTCATCTTTATCTCCATTTTCAAATTTTTCTTTATGGAAATGAATCTTACTCCATTTCTTCTTCTTTTTCTTTTTTCTTTCTTTTTTTTTTTTGCTTTATCACATGTCCATCCTAGATTATTAAAAAATCCCTTCTTTATTTTTACACTTCCAACATTCATTTGACATACCTTTATACTTCTTTTTTTTTAAAAAAAAATATGTCAATATTAATACATGATCAGTGAGGCATCTGGGTATCATTCATTTGAATACAAGTAGTAATTATAGTATTACTTTTATTTGTTATTTGAATCATACTTATGTAATTGTAATAATATTCTTATACATATTTGCATTAAAATATAAGACTTGATTATTTAATTGTTCAACATTTTAGTCCCCCATTCTTATAACAATAATAGTATCATTAGAACGAACATAGTATCTTCAACCTCTAATCTTTATATCTAGCTATTACTTTTAATTTGTTTATTTAGTTCTATCTTTTCCCCTGGTCTCTCCATTGTATCCTCTATTTCCTGGGCTTTTTGATCATTATTCATTATCCCTTGTGGAGCACTTTCTAACTTCCCCTTTATTTTATTCATTGTCCATTTTCTCCCTGTGATTCCTTGTGTTAGTATCATGAATGCTTTGAAGCCGTGCCGCCAATTATTTTTGCAACCCACTTATTTCTCCCTGCTGAAACATCTTGCTTTCTTTTTTGATAAGTCCAAATATTGCTCAGTAGTCTGTCAATGTTCTATCACTGTCCCAGAGTCTCAATTGTTTTTTCGCTCAGAAAGTTGATCTGGAAACCATTTACTTAGTCCTGATATTGCTCCTCTGGAAATACAGTAATATGGTTCTTTGTGTCCCACAGTCAGTCAATGTAGGTCTTTTTAGGTAATCCAGGAAAAATTCCCTTTTCCAGAATTTATTTTCTTTAGGGTAAGGATCAGGTAGGGGAAAAAAGTCACCTCATTGTTCCTGTCATTCATCCACACCGCCCAAGAACAGTCTTTGTTTCTTCGGCTGCCCCAGCTTCACAGCAACCATAATGGCTGCCTTTACTCTTTGTTGTCAGATGAGAGGGAAGCCCTGAATCAAGCAGGAGAGCTGCCACTCTCCAGAATGTGAAGAGCACACCTCCACTCTTCATCACCCTTATAGGGTGACTTTAGCCCCTAATGGGGCCCTCCAACAAAGGGATTTGGTGCAGGTTCATGGAGCCCCTCTTTTCTCATCCAATAGTGCTGCGACATCAACCAGAGATCCTACCTTTATACTTCTTACATAACTAATCTGGTGTTAAATACCAATGATACATTATCTTACATACATTTTCTTTTAGATTATAATTTAATATCAATTTTAGACCCTTCCTCCACATATTTTTCCATTGTTCAAGCATCACATTATATCCCAAATTCCTTGCCCACTGAATCATACAATGTTTTTTACATGTTTATTTTCCAAATTCAATTTCAATCATTTTATAGATCATAGCAATTATATGTTCATTTCCACATGAAAAAATTTGCACCATTCTAATATATCAATCATAATGTTTTGAACATCTCCACTGGCTGATCAGAACTGTCTGGCTGTTTTTGATAGAAATGTACTTTTACAGAATTTGATATTTTATGAGGCTACATTTTTCATTAAAATATGTTTTTGACCTAAAAAGGAATGATCTGCACAATGATCAAAATTTAAATTCACATATAAATATGTTAATACAGACAGAGCTAATTAGATATTGCAAAACAGCTGATCATCTAGATTCTTCTACACTCTGTCATTTCTTTGACTTTCCCAAAACTTGGCATTACCTTTGCAATTAAGAAACTCAGGCACTAGCTAATTAAAAATAGTAAATTACTTCAAGAATTTGTCATAGATCAAGTATTAGGTATTTGATTGCTACTTATTGCTTTGCATGTTTAATTTGCCATTAGATCAGATGCATAACATTTGACATTAAAAGTTGCATGATTTTGGCAACTGATGTTGAAAAAAATGCCTCATCCATTTTTGTAGATAAAAAATGACTAATTCTGATCATATCTCTGCTGTGAAATCACCTTAAGCAAGGCTCTTCAAAAGCAAGAGGGAAATGATGAAGACGGATCTATCTTGCAAATTTTCTAGAAATTGTACAACTAAGTCATAGTTCCTCCTCCTTAGGAGTTGCTATACCCCACTATTTCTAAATGTATTGAGGTTACTCATTTGTAATTTTTTTACACATTTTATTTTTATTTTCATTATATTTTGTACTTTACTAAACCTTTTTTAAAGGAGCAATCTGTATTTAAACATGTATCTCAACCAGGACTATATTCTGATTCAGTACAAAGCCCAACTCTGGCATGGAATGGGGAAATTTGGAATGAGGTTCAACTGAACTTCATTGTTCCACCTCATCTCATTTTATTTTGCATTCAGATTGCATGAAGCCATGCTTCTGTTAAGTAGTTTAATGCACCTGCTGAAAAACACAATGCTTGTGTGTCAGAAAGGATGGGTAGAGAATAAAATCAAAACAGTACCATGCTGGGTAGAGGAGAGGTAGAAGTGTATAAAATTTGGGAAGCCGTAAGTCCATCTTGAAATTTGAATTCCAATTATGATTTATCACCCCTGTTGCCTTTTAGATAGCTTACAAGACCATTGTACAGTAGATGAGTAAATTCTCTTTTGCTGTAGTCATGTCTTATAGTGTCACATACAATATATTCCAAGTATCGCCTGTGACAGGGAATGGTCGCCTGTGAGCAACTCACATTTATTTTTGCCTTGCTTAATCTGATTCCCTCTTCCAGTGCTTTCCTTTCCTCCCTTCCATTTATAAAATGTTACAGGTAGTCGTCAACCTACAACAGTTCATTTGGTGACTGTTTAAAGTTACAACGATACTGAAAAATGTGACTTATCACCTTTTTTCAGTTATGACCTTTGCACCTTCTCCATGACCATGGAATCAGAATTCAGATGCTTGGCAACTGGTTCATATTTATGACTGTTGTTGTGTCCCAAGGTCATGTGATCACTTTTGTGACCTTCTCGCAAGCAAAGTCAACGCAGTAGCCAGATTCAATTAACAACCATGTTACTAACTTAATAACTGCAGTGATTTACTTAACCACTTTGGCCAGAAAAGTGTAAAATGGGGCAAAACTCACTTAACACATTTTTCACTTAACAACATAAATTTTGGGCTCAATTGTAGTAGTAAGTTGAGGACTACCTGTACTTTCTGATCTTTTTTTCAAAGAAAAATATGAGCACAACTGTATGGGTGATCTTATAATCTGCCAACTCATTTTGAACATACTAATATGTGAATTATTGTGCATTATTATGTATATAAATATATCAGACAATAGAAGTAGAAAGATGGAGGAATGTGGAAGAGAACAATAGGGCAAATTCAATCAATTTCTACTTACAAAGTATTATTGGAAGGTTTGGGCATTTGTAAATGTGGTTAAAGGAAGTAATTGCCATGATCAGAAGACTAAATGTCCTGAGGAAATCCCTCTGACATTTGTTACACTTTATCCCTTCATTATATTCTGTTTTTGCTTTTTTTCTGTATGTTTTATTATATTCTGGTGAAAAGCAAAAAAAAAAAAAGATGTTATGGGCATTTTAATAATTTTAACCCAACTTCCTTCCCCTTACTTATTTTATTGCCACTCTAGCCCAGTGGTGGGCAACCTTTTTTTTTTTTTTTGTAATAAAATTTTTATTGGTTTTTCAAAATTTATAGGGAAAAGGGTAAATGGACAGGTATACAAATTTTGGCAGTTGCAAAATGTGAGAGGCATCCCTCCCTCCATACCCGTAACCAGTGGTGGGTTCCTACCGGTTCGCACCGGATCGCGCGAACCGGTTCCAGACCGAACCCGGAAGTAACCGGACCCGGAAGTAACCGGGAACCGGCACCGGGCCTGTCACTTTATCCCCCTTGCCATCCCAACGGAGCTCGCTCGCTCCCCCGCCCGTCCGCACTAAGCTAGCTAGCCCAGCTAGCCACTCATTGATTGGCTGGAGTTCAGCCAATCAGTGAGCGGGCTGGAGGCGACCCGTTTAAAAGCGGGTTGTCCTCCATTTCAAAACTCCCTTCTCTTCGCTGGGAGCTTGCTGCTTCCTTCAGGTAAGCAACTAAGCGCGAGGGGGGGCGGGAGGCTAGCTTCGGCGAGGAAAGGCCTCTAGGCCTTCCCTCGCTGAAGCGGCGGGCTGGCGTGGGCCGTGCGGGCGGTGGGCAGCTAGCTGCGCCCGGGAAAGGCCGCTGGGCCTTTCCGGGGCGAAGCACCGGCATCGCGTGGGACGCGCGACCGCCGGGAAGCTAGCTGCGCCCGGGAACGGCCGCTGGGCCTTTCCGGGGCGAAGCACCGGCGTCGCGTGGGACGCGCGGCCGCCGGGAAGCTAGCTGCGCCCGGGAAAGGCCGCTGGGCCTTTCCGGGGCGAAGCACCGGCGTCGCGTGGGACGCGCGACCGCCGGGAAGCTAGCTCAGCCCAGGAGAGGCCGCTGGGCCTTTCCGGGACGAAGCGCCGGCGTTGCGTGGGACGCGCGGCCGCCGGGAAGCTAGCTGCGCCCGGGAAAGGCCGCTGGGCCTTTCCGGGGCGAAGCACCGGCGTCGCGTGGGACGCGCGGCCGCCGGGAAGCTAGCTGCGCCCGGGAACGGCCGCTGGGCCTTTCCGGGACGAAGCGCCGGCGTCGCGTGGGACGCGCGGCCGCCGGGAAGCTAGCTTCGCCCGGGAAAGGCCGCTGGGCCTTTCCGGGACGAAGCGCCGGCGTCGCGTGGGACGCGCGGCCGCCGGGAAGCTAGCTGCGCCCGGGAAAGGCCGCTGGGCCTTTCCGGGGCGAAGCACCGGCGTCGCGTGGGACGCGCGGCCGCCGGGAAGCTAGCTGCGCCCGGGAACGGCCGCTGGGCCTTTCCGGGACGAAGCGCCGGCGTCGCGTGGGACGCGCGGCCGCCGGGAAGCTAGCTGCGCCCGGGAAAGGCCGCTGGGCCTTTCCGGGGCGAAGCACCGGCGTCGCGTGGGACGCGCGACCGCCGGGAAGCTAGCTCAGCCCAGGAGAGGCCGCTGGGCCTTTCCGGGACGAAGCGCCGGCGTCGCGTGGGACGCGCGGCCGCCGGGAAGCTAGCTTCGCCCGGGAAAGGCCGCTGGGCCTTTCCGGGACGAAGCGCCGGCGTCGCGTGGGACGCGCGGCCGCCGGGAAGCTAGCTGCGCCCGGGAAAGGCCGCTGGGCCTTTCCGGGGCGAAGCACCGGCGTCGCGTGGGACGCGCGGCCGCCGGGAAGCTAGCTGCGCCCGGGAACGGCCGCTGGGCCTTTCCGGGACGAAGCGCCGGCGTCGCGTGGGACGCGCGGCCGCCGGGAAGCTAGCTGCGCCCGGGAAAGGCCGCTGGGCCTTTCCGGGGCGAAGCACCGGCGTCGCGTGGGACGCGCGACCGCCGGGAAGCTAGCTCAGCCCAGGAGAGGCCGCTGGGCCTTTCCGGGACGAAGCGCCGGCGTCGCGTGGGACGCGCGGCCGCCGGGAAGCTAGCTTCGCCCGGGAAAGGCCGCTGGGCCTTTCCGGGACGAAGCGCCGGCGTCGCGTGGGACGCGCGGCCGCCGGGAAGCTAGCTTCGCCCGGGAAAGGCCGCTGGGCCTTTCCGGGACGAAGCGCCGGCGTCGCGTGGGACGCGCGGCCGCCGGGAAGCTAGCTTCGCCCGGGAAAGGCCGCTGGGCCTTTCCGGGACAAAGCACCAGGCTGGCGTGGGCGGCAAGCCTCCGCGAGGCTAGGCCAAAAGCCCCCCACCCTCCCCTCTCCAGCCTCGCCTGGCTGGCTAAGCCCTAAGAGTCTTAAACAGTCTTACCTGTCCTCCTGCCTCTCTGCCTGTCTGCTGCCTGTTGCATCGGAGAGCTGCTGATTCTGCCTGCTGGTAAGTAACCTGGTTTTTTTTCTTTTATTTTTTTAATGTATTTTAAAATAATATTTTATTTATTGTGCATAGAATTTTTTAAAATATTTTTACTTAAAAGTATTGAGTGTAGAATATTTTAAAATGGTTTACTTCAATTTATTGTGTATGGATTCTTTTTTAAAATTGTCTCAGACTATTTTAAAAAAGATTCTATCCAAAATAAATTAAAATAAACAATTTTAAAATATTCTATACTCAATACTTTAAAATGTATTGTGTATAGAATTGTTTTAAATTGTTTTATTGTAATTTATTGTGTATTGAATGTTTTTAATGGTTTCATTTTAAATTATTGTGTGTGGAGTAGTTTGAAATGGTACAGTATAAATTATTGCTGGTGGAATAATGGTTACAGTTGGTACAATACCTTAAAATAGTTATAGTATAAATTATTGCTGGTGGAATACTTAACAATGGTTTTTAAGGATTTTTTTTATTTATAGAATATCTTTTTTAAATTATTGTTTGGGAATTTTTATGTTTTAATTGTTTATAAAATATATTTACTACAAGAAATATTATTCCTTTTTGCAAATGTTTTCTTTGTGGTGCAATATGTTGCTTAAAAGTGTTCAGACCAGGTTTATATATCTCAAAGTGGGTGCTTTTCTATGGGCAGGCCAGGTTGGTGCAATGCAGCTTTGCCAGATTTTGTGTGTTTCTATGTGATACCTGGTTGTTTAGGTAATTGTGAGGTGGTTGCTGGTTCTGTGAGCTTCCTGGCACTGTCCTTTATAATTTCCCACAATGCCTTGATGGTTTTTATTCCAGTGGCTTTGTCTTTCCTGTCCTTAGGGTTAGGGGGGAAAAAAACACTGGTTTCATTTGCAGTCTTTGGGGGGGGGGGACAAAAAGGAGAAAGAGGGAGGAGGTGGGGGAAAGTGGGATCCTTGCTGCTTTCTGGGCTTGGTGGTTTTTTTTACAGACATTTCACTACCAAACTAGGTAACATCATCAGTGCTAGATGGGGTTGTGGGGAAAGGAGGAGGAGGAGAAGTCGAAGGACAAAAAGGAAAAAGATAAGGAGGGAGAGGACTGTGGGGTCCTTTGGTGTTCTCTGAACCTGGTGGTTTTTAATTATTTTTAGGGAATTTTTATTTATTTATTGTTTATAGAATGTTTATTACAAGAAATGTTATTCCTTTTTGCAAATGTTTTATTTGTGATGCAATATGTTGCTTTTAAGTGTACAGGTTGGTGTATGGTATGTGTCTCAAGGTGGCTTCTTTTCTATGGGCAGGCCAGGTTGGTGCAAGGCAGCTTTGCCAGATTTTGTGTGTTTCTGTGTGATACCTGGTTGTTTAGGTAATTGTGAGGTGGTTGCTGGTTCTGTGAGCTTCCTGGCACTGGCATAATTTCCCACAATGCCTTGATGGTTTTTATTCCTGTGGCTTTGTCTTTCCTGTTCTTAGGGTTAGGGAAAAAAACTGGTTTCATCTGCAGTCTTTTGGGGGGGAATTGTTTTTTTTGTGTGTGTGTGTGTGTGTGTGTGTTTTCCTGGCACTGTCATAGTTTGTGTTTGTGGGTATGTAATGTCCTGCAGTTATCTACACATTAATAATGATCAAGTACTAATAATATTTCCTTATACATTTTAATGACCTTTCCTTTCATAATTGGTGTTTTCTTTCATACTTTTAGATTTCTAATTGCTGTTTCTGTTAGTTAGCAATTGATAAAACAAATTCCACGTGAAAAAGTATTCAAAGCCTTCTTGGTTTTAATTGTCAATTTATTCATTCTTGCACATTCTAATATTTATTCATTTTCATATCTTTGTTTTTTCCACTGTTGTGCAAACACAATTCCAACAGCTGTTAACATGTGTAAAATTAAATATGTATTTATTCCCTTCTGTAAGTAGCTCTTTTATTGTTTTGTGTACTTATTTTAATCTTATTTAAGTAGTAAGTGCACAAAATAATAAATTTCCTTTTTTATATTTTCTTTTTGTAGATCATTCATTGGGGCAAAAAATTCAGTGACATTGTCTTGGCCACTCCCATCCGGTCACATGACTGCCAAGCCACTCCCACCCGGTCACATGGCCGGCAAGCCACTCCCACCCGGTCACATGGCCGGCAAGCCACTCCCACCAGGTCACATGGCTGGCAAGCCACTCCCATAAAGGAGGCCACACCCACAGAGTAGGTTCCAAAAAATTTTGAAACCCACCACTGCCCGTAACATACATTTATATATAATGCATTAGTATATAATTGATTATAATCAGCATATTAGTTCTATTATTAAATTCGATCAAATTAAACATTACAATATAAAATCCAAATATAATTCCATTTTCACTTTCGGTCAATTTATAATAATATGATTTTCTTATTTATTTCTGTGATCTGAGTCTTCTTGCTATTGCCCCATCTCCCTCCACTGGCAGAGCTCTGGCCCCTCCCGTGTCCTGCGTGTCCGTTGTGGTGTCTGGTGGTTTCTCTAGGAGTGTTTTATTTTTTTCCATAAAGGCCTGCGCCTCTATGGGTGAATTAATTCTAATTCTTGTCTCCTCCCAGAATATCAGCATACCTTCAGGCATCAACCATCTAAACCACACCCCTTTCTGGTATAATTTATTCGCTAATTGCGAATAATTTTTTCTTTTTTCTCTAATCTTCTTAGGGATCTGCTTCAGAATGGTTATCTCCATATCATGATATGTCAATGCTTGCCCCCTTTGTACACCCAGAATTTCATCTCTTGTGCTTTTTCTAAGGAATTTAATGTGAACCTCCCTGGGTACATTGTGTGTTCTAGCGTAAGCTGAGTTCACTCTATAAACCAGGTCTATATCCCACCCCATCTGTTGTTTTTCTTTGTGTGTGTAGTCAGCCAGAATGTTTGTCATGATGTCCCTTATATTTTCCCCATCTTCTTCTATAACATTTTGAAATCTAAGATAATAGGACATTCTCTCAAATTCTAATTTCATCTGTTGGATGTCAAGATCTTTGTTCCCTTTCTGCACAGCTTCCACCCCCCCCCTCACCTCCTCCACCCCCCCTTCCACAAGATTCAGTCTTTGTGAGTTCTTATATATTTGGGCTTGATTTTCTTTAATTTCATCTTTCATTTCCCTTAGCTGTTTCTTGATTTCCTCCTGGCCCTGTAGAATTTGTTGAAGCATTTGTTGAAAGTCCATCTCTGTAGTCTTATGTTGCATCAGTTCTGTTATCTTTGACTGTGTGGCTGGACTGGATGTTGCGGATGTTGGAGCAGAAGTGGCAAAGCCAGGTTTTCCAGGAGGGGGTCTTTTAGATGCCATCCTTTATAACGTTAGAAGTTCAGTCCAAATATGAAGTAAGCAGTTAGAAAAGAAGGGTAGCCAGGTGAATCCGGGAGCAGAAGAACCAGGCAGAAGAGAATCTCTCCAATAAGTCTGGCAATAGATAGAAAATTTCCCCTAGAAGGTTGAAAAAAATACCAATCCACAAGAGATTCCTCTGGGAGACACGGAGACAAAGACCGGAAGCCTGAATTTTAAAGGTGGAGTCAGGTTTCAGAGTTCATAAAGACAACGGAAGTATGCCATCTTGCCCTGCCAGTTTTGGGCACAGAGGCGTAACAAAGTTTTTAAAAAGTTCCAAAAGTCCTCAAATCATTGTAATATGTAAGATTAAATTGAAAAGAAAATCATCTCAGCCTAAGTGAGGCTTCATTCGTTGGCTCTCCCCCCTCCTCCTTCCCCGGGGGCTGAGAGCAAAATTGTTTCTCACCGCTTGTCCAAGGGGGGGGGGAAACCCCCCTCCCTCCAGCCGCACCTCCAAAATGCTCCGAAAGTTATTTTAAAGTTTTAAAAGCTGAGTAAATCTTCATGCAAAGTAAGGGATGAAGAGAGAAGCAACCTCACCGCACCGCAGCTGCTTCCTTCAATTGTAGCATTCTCCAGTCGGCTTATAGCGAGGCGCGAGGCGTAGGAACGCGAAGCGCCCTCCGAGCTTGCTCCCCGGTGCCTTGGGCGCGCGCGAGAGCTCCCGCCGGCTGCCGCCGCTGCAGGAGTCCTTCGCGATGCCGCCCCTCCGGCAGGACCCCTCTGCGGGGTGTCCTGTGCCCCCCAAGGAGTGGGGAAGCCCACCGGGGAGCCGGAGCGGGCAAAGAGCTGCCCGTCGCCGCCGCCGCCGGAACCGGAACTCGGCAACCTTTTTTTTCAACTGAGCCAAATCTCGCCAAAACCACGATTGAAATTTACTTTGAGAGCCACATTTTTAAAACCGAAATGACATAGGATGGTACACTGTTTTTAGTTTCAATAAGTTTTTATTGAGAATATTCTGCATGCAAGTATCCACATAGGTCGGGAGGATACAAATAACACAACTAATAAAACAAAAACTTTAGAACGATATTATTTATCGATAACGTTAAATTCCGTAAAATTTGCCTTACAATGTAGAGAAAATTACATCCTGACATTGACTGACAAAGTCACAACCACTAATGTGAACATTGGCCTTGCATTTCCTTGGATAGTTTGAGTAAGTCAGGTTTGTATGTTGTTGTTTTTAATTTCATCTCTCTCTCCCACTTTCTTTCTTTTTTTCTTTTTCTTTCTCTCTCTCTCTCTGGCTCTTTGTCTCTCTCTCCCTCCCTCCCCCATCTCTGTCACTCTGTGTGTGTGTGTGTCTGTCTGTCTCTCACTCACTCTGTGTGTGTGTGTGTCTGTCTCTGTCTCTCCCTCTGTCTCTCTCCCCTCCCTTCCTCTCTCTCTGTCACTCTGTGTATGTGGGTGTGTCTGTCTCTCACTCATTCACTTAATCACTCACTCTGTGTGTGTCTCTCTGTCTGTCTATCTTTCTCTCCCTCCCTCCCCCTCTCTGTCTGTGTGTGTGTGTGTGTGTGTGTGTGTGTGTGTCTGTCAGTCTCTCTCTGATTCCCTCCCTCACTCCCTCTCTCTGTTCCTCTCTCTGTCTGTCTTTCTCACTCACACACACACACACACACTGTGGTCACCTTGTTGAGTGTTCCAATCACATTTGAAACACTCAACAACTGGCCTGCATTTATGGTATTTTGCAGCATTCTGCAGTCATAGGACCAAAATTGGTTGTCACTCGCCCAGGCTTTTGCAGAAGCTTCCCTCCGAAGCCCGAGAGGAGGGAGGGGAGCAGGCACCCGGCACACAGAAGAGCCGCATTAAAGGGTGTAAAGAGCCGCATGTGGCTCCCGAGCCGCGGGTTGCCCACCACTGCTCTAGCCTAACAGTAAAATTTTCTTTTAATTTTTTTGCTCATTCTAATTAAGGATAACAATAACAATCAACCAACAATATGTTTGCCTTTTCTGTTTTTCCAATGCAGGATGATAAGAGTGAGTAGAAAGTCTTTTCTTCCTTTGCAGTTCATGCACTAGAATTGTGTATTAATTAGGAAGCAAAAAATCCTGCTTTTACAGCAAATTGTCACAAAAATTCAGCAGCCCTAGTTTCAATGTACTTTCTTAACATTTCTTTTGTTTAAAAGTTCATTTTAAAAAAAACAGATTAGCAATCCTTAATTTCAGGGAAGGAAAACTCCACGTATTTTGATATAGTGAGGTGTACAGGGTACTGTATTAGAGAACAGCAAAACTAAAAAGATAATTGTTTTGAGTTCTATGTAAATTCTAGTGGAATATTTCATAACATTGCTGCATATTCTTATTTAATGACTACCCCTGATAAAATAAAATAAACTCAAACCATTAATTGTTGTGAAAGCAAATGCAAATAAATGTTTTCCAGCATGACACTCAGGCCCTGTTTAATAATACGCTTACCACATCATAATGTCACAAAATTATATATTGGGCTTGCTATTCACTGTTTTAGATAGCCAGCCTGGTATAGAATAGAATGAGCTGGAAGGGGCCTTGTAGATCTTCTAGTCCAGCCTCCTGCTCAAGCAGCAGAACCTATACAATTTCAGATAAGTGATTGTCTAGTCTCTTCTTAAAAACCTCCAATGAGGGAGCACCCACAATTTCTGCAGGAAAGTTGTTCCACTGGTTAATTGGCCTCACTGTTTGGAAGTTTCTTCTTTATTCCAGGTTGCTTCTCTCTTTGATTCGTTTCCAACCATTGTTTCTTGTCCTGCCCTTTGGGAGAATAATTTGACCCCCTCTTCTTTGTGGCAGCTCCTCAAATACTGGGATACTGCTATCATGTTATCCCTAATTCTTCTTTTCTTTAGACTAGCCAAATCCAAGCCCTGCAACTGTTCTTCATAAATTTTGGTCCCCAGGCCTTTGATCATCTTAGTTTATCTTCTCTGAATTTTTTCCAAAGTCTGAACATTTATTTTTGTAGTATGGTGTCCAAAATTGGTTGCAGTATTGCAGGTATGGTCTTACTAGGGTTTTATAAACTGGTACTAATACTTCACATGATATTGATTTGATGCCTCTATTTATACAACCCAGGATTACATTAGCTTTTTTGGTGTAGTGGTTAAGATGCTAAGTAGGACTAGAGAGTTCCAGTTCAAGTACTTCCTTAGGTACACTGGGTGATCTTGAGACATCCACTCCCTTTCTGCTCAAATCAGCATGAAGACCTACAAGAAGCTGACTAATGAACAAAATCCCTCATGGGATATTACTTCAATAGTTTTGTTGTAAAAAATAGGTGAATTCATGTAAAAACAACTGGACCACACAAGGAAGTAGCACCAACACTAAGATGAAACAAAACTGCAACACTTTAACACTCACCGTTAACAAAATGATAAAATACAACAAAATGATGCAAGACAGTAAAGCCTATTATAAGTCTACCACCATAATGTTGAAATGTTCTGATGACAATAATCATTTAATTGTTTTTTCAACTGAACATAGCATGTGAGAATGGATTATTCATCTTTTATTGATTCTGCTTCTTCTCTTACACAACACTTGGTTTTCAAACTTAGGATGCAAAAATAACACATCTGATTATGATATAGAACTGTGATGGTGTATCTATGGCACACATGCCATATTTGCTGGCATGCCAGCCACCAGCTCCAGCATGCATGTGTGTGCTTGCCAGCTGATTTTTCGCCCTACCGGAGTGATGAACAAAACCATTTTCACCCTTCCCAGGCTTCAGGAAAGCCTCTGGAGGCTGGGGAGGGCAAAAAATGGCCTCAAACTTCCCAACTGGAAGTTTGGAAATGATCTGTTTCTGGCTTCCGGGGCCCCCGGGGGAGGCTGTTTTCGGAAAAACAGGCCCAATAGACCAACCAGAAGTTCAGGAACAAATTTGTGCCATTGGGACCATTTTTCACCCTACCCAGGCTCCGGAGGCTTTCCTGAAGCCTGGGGAGAGTGAAAAGCTGACCCAATAGCCCAACCGTAAGTTTTGAAATGATCCATTTCTGGCTTCCGGAGGGCATCTGGGGAGCCAGGGGAGGCCGTTTTTGCCCTCACCAGGCTTCAGGAAAGCCTCTGGAGCCTGGGGAGGGGTCATGCATGCATGCATGTGGGGGTCAAGTGCGCAGGTGGGCGGGAATGATTTAATTGGTGTGGGCAAGCATGCACATGTGATAGCATGCTTGCAATTTTGGCACGCCATAAGAAAAAGGTTTGCCATCACTGATATAGGATTTGAAACAGATTTTTTTCCATCTCACCTTGCATTATTTCCTAATCACATCAGAACTGCTATACTAAAATACAAGATTTATGTTTTAAAAATGGAGAAAACAGCAGACCAAAGAAACATGTAAACTAAAGTGATATGTGTATGAATTAGATAAATTCAGTTTTCTCTTCCTTGGTACATTTTGGGGATGGATGAGCTTTCTGTCTATTTTTGTGCCTCATGGCTGGTCATTATGCATTATAAAATATTATTTTAAAAACCTGGCTGAGATATTGTGCTTTAAACTGTCATATCTAGGTATTTGGAATATCAGCATATCTGACAGCATATTTGCTTTTTCTTAAAATGGAACCGGTCAAGATTCTTTTTCAATCCCTTTGTAGGAACTTTTATAGGTAGGTCTGTGTGGAAGTGGGGATTCCTAAAGTTGAGTGCCAATGATGAATGATTTTATTCTGTCTAACCAGGCATCATGATCTATTTCCTTTTATCCTTTGGACAAAATCCTGTGCATGTGCCAGTTTATTTTATTTTTTTTTAAAAAGACAGAAGAAGAAGAGCTACATAATTTATGCAATATATATGATGCTGCCTTGCATCAGATCTGGAAGCTGTTTTAGGAAAATTCTTTGTCAGAAAGACTATAGAAAAGTATTCCTATCAGTGGTGCCTTATGTGAAGATCAAATTCTCTAAAGATGTGTAACCTTTTGGCAGCACAGAAGGCTGCAGAGGCTGGTGTCAGCGTTCCAAATATCATGCAGAATTAAATCATTGTCCAAGGCAAAGTAGTCCTTAAAACTCCAATTTAATAAGACAGGCATGTTGGCATTAAACTGGTGACTTGAGCTGCCTTTTGGTGAGAAGGAGATATGATGGGGTGGAAAATTTCTTCCTTCTTACTGTCAAACTGGGGTTTTCTCGACAGTGCATCTGCTAACAAGTTCTTCCCTGCGGGGATGTGTTTAATTTCAAATTTGAACCTTTGGAAATATTGGGCCTGCTGTTTGGGGGATAACTTTCGATGGGCAAGGAGAGTTTCGAGGTTTTTATGATCAGTCCATACCTCGAACGGTATATCCCCCCCTTCCAGGAGATGCCTCCAGGTGAGCATGCTCCACCTGATCGCGAATGCCTCCTTCTCCCAAATGGGCCACCTTCTTTCCGTAGTAGTGAGTTTCTTGGAGATGTAAGCGCATGGTAAGAGGTGGCCTTCTTTATTCTTTTGTAGTAGCACCGCAGCTATCGCGACATCACTGGCATCCGTTTGGATTATGAAAGGTTGCTCTGGATGTTGCAATATGGGTTCTTGGGCAAAGAGACTTTTTAATTTCTCAAAAGCCTTTTGACAGTCGATTGTCCATTTTAATGGTTGGTTTGCTTTTGGTTTAGTAGGAGAAGGCCCCGTTCTTAATAGGTCAGTCAATGGTAGGGCAATTTCAGCAAAGGTTGGAATAAACTGCCTATAAAAGTTTGCAAATCCAAGGAAGCTTTGTAATTGTTTGCGAGTGCTTGGAGGTTTCCAATCTAACACCGCTTTCACTTTTTCTGGGTCCATTTCTACTCCTTCATTGGAGATACGATATCCCAGATAATCTAGCGAGGTCTTGTGGAATTCACACTTTGACAATTTTGCATAAAGTTTGGCAGCTAGAAGTTTTTTCAGGACTTGCCGTACCAGTTTCACATGTTCTTCCATGGTCTCAGAGAAGATCAAGATGTCATCTAAATAAACGAGTACTCCGCGGTACAGGTGGTCGTGTAGCACTTCATTTATGTACTGCATGAATACTGCGGGTGCTCCTTGTAGTCCGAAAGGCATGACTTTATATTGGAAGCTGCCTAAGGGAGTATTAAAAGCGGTCTTCCACTCATCCCCTTCCCGGATTCGTATACGGTAATACGCCTCTCTCAAATCCAGCTTGGTGAAGATCTTGCCCTTAGCCAAGTGGTTCAACATATCTTTCATGAGAGGGAGGGGATAGGTATTCTTTTCGCATACCGCATTCAAAGCTCGTAAGTCCACACAGAGGCGAACCCCCCCATCTTTCTTTTCCCTGAAGAGCACTGGGGCCGCTACTTTTGATTTTGCTGGTTCAATAAACCCTCTTTTCAAATTGGTGTTGATGTACTTCCTCAATTCTATCATCTCTTTAGGCGTCATAGAGTACATTTTGGGCTTTGGTAAGGTTACCCCAGGTTTGAACTCTATGGCACAATCTGTGGCGCGGTGAGGTGGAAGGTAGTTTCCGTCTTCCTCACTGAACACCTCCGCCAGATCCCAATAGATCTTTGGGACTCGTTGGATTCCTGGAAGTTTAGTGTCTGCTGCGGTTGCTGCAGGTTCTGGATCGGTTGGGCTGTTAGGTTCCAATGTTCCTGGGTGGCCTTTTGGTTCCACCGGTGGTAACAGCCCAAGTCCAATAGTCACCTTTCTAACACCATCCTCCCACTTTATGGTAGGTTCCCACTTGTCCAACCATGCAAGTCCTAGGATAACTGACTCCTGCATTCCGGGGGCCACGATGAATCTGAGGAACTCATAGTGGCGGCCTATCACCAGTTTTACTAACTCAGTGATCTTTGTAGCTGGAGCTCCCCCAATTAGGGTTCCATCCACTTGTTCAAACGGAATCGGTTGTTTCAGGGGTCTGGTGCGTATACCTAGTTGCTCCACTATTGACATGCTGATTAAGCATCGGGTGCAGCCGGTATCTATAATCACCCCAACTTCCCCTTCTACCCCTGTTTTCGGTATTTGGAGTTTGGCTTTTATTTGGAAGGGGTGGATAGGTGCACTCACCATTGGGTCGTCTTCTGGGTTTCCTTCCTCTTCCTCCTCTGAGGTGGCCAGGGCATTTTCAGTGGCTCCACTCTCTGCCCCTGCTGGCTGTTGTGCCAGACGACTTTTTTCTGGGGGTTTTCTGGGGGTTTTCTTGACTGTGCTGGCAGGTGGTTGGCGTGGTTGTGGAACTGGGGCTGGAGCCCAGCATGTAGATGCCCGGTGGCCAAGCTGACCACAATGGTAGCACTTTATTTTGGGGCCCCAGGAACGCGGGGTTGGCGGGAGCTTTTCAGTTTGCTGCCTCTGCGTTCGGTGGGCTAACGGTTTTTTTTCAGGGGTTCTGGTACCTGGCTTTGGATAGGTGTTAATCTCGTGGTCCAGTATGATTGCAGTGGTGTACCATTCTTGGATACGATCTGGGGTCCCCCTTACGGCACAAGCTTGTTTCAGTTTGGGATCTAAGGCCTTTTTGAACGTATAGACCAATAGTCTCTCTGGCCAGTAACGTAGTCTTCCAGCTATTCTCCGGAATTCCCAAACTAATTCTTTGACCGGCCGACCCCCCTGTCCTAATTCCTGGATCTGGTCTTCAGCATCTACCTGTTTGGCCACATCAAAAAATTGGGCCCGCATCAGTTGGATGAACCCCGTTATGTCATCTAACTCAGGAGCTGCTTCTTCATGGAGTTCCGCTATCCATTGTGCTGCCTCTCCTTCATTCATCCCCTCTGCTATTTCTTGGATCAGTTCTCGATCCGTCAGGTATTGTGGGCCTACTTGGTCAATGTATGCCAACACTCGATTCATAAAGTAAGCTAGTTTGTCTTGGCTGCCATCATAGGTTGCACGGAATCTTGGGGTGTGGGAGGAGGAGGGGGTGCTGGTGGTTGAACTGGAGCAACCTGTCGGCCTGCTGCTTGGGGTGGTAAGCTTCTTTGTGGGGCCACACCCATCGGTTGGGCAAAAGCCTGCTGAGGCATTGGTGGGGGGGCTGGGCCCTGTGGTGGTCTGCCTCTGGGCAGCTATTTGGGGTGGCGCCATTAGTTGGGAAGGGGCAGGCGTCCACTGGCATTGAGCCCATCCATGACCCGGGAAGAAAGCCCAACCTGAATTGGCTTGATTGATGGGTCCAGAGCCATCGCTTTGCAGAGGGGGGGAGGTGAAAGTGTTCCAGGCCCCTTTCGGCTGGTTAAGTTTTACTTCCCAACTTTTTTTCACTCCAGGAGGGGGGGGGGTGCTGATTCGATGATGGCTGTGTGGAAAGACCCAAGGTCTCCGCTCCACTGCGCAGCAGTTTCTCTGCTGGGGAAGCCTCCACCCGGGTGGTTCTGGGGGCCCCAGGGGTTTTTGTTCACTCACATTTAGGCGTCGGAATTGGTCCTGAAGGCCCATCAAAGACTGGCTGCGTGAGAGTGACTGAGATCTCCATTCATTTGCTCTTCTCCCCATGCTCCAGCCGTCTGTCAGAGTTCCCTTGGGGGCCCCCCCTCTTTCCAGCAGGCATTCCTGAGAAGCAATAAATCCCGAAACTTCCTCCCGCAGATCAAACTCCGTCTGTGAGGGATATCTTGGTTTCGGTTCCTTTTCCCTCGCCTCTGCCTGTTGAACTATTTCTTTAGAAGGTGCATAGATAGTCTCGACAAAAATAAGCGATCCATCATCCTTAGCTTTCTCTGCTGCATTCTTTCCCTCCTCCATCTTCACTGAAATTTCATCCTGCCCAGGGTTGGGTCAGAACTGGGATTCAGTACCCCGATGAAAGAAAAAAAATTATGGGAGAGTTGAAATAATGTCAGCGTTCCAAATATCATGCAGAATTAAATCATTGTCCAAGGCAAAGTAGTCCTTAAAACTCCAATTTAATAAGACAGGCATGTTGGCATTAAGCTGGTGACTTGAGCTGCCTTTTGGTGAGAAGGAGATATGATGGGGTGGAAAATTTCTTCCTTCTTACTGTCAAACTGGGGTTTTCTCGACAGTGCATCTGCTAACAAGTTCTTCCCTGCGGGGATGTGTTTAATTTCAAATTTGAACCTTTGGAAATATTGGGCCCAACGGACCTGTTTGGGGGATAACTTTCGATGGGCAAGGAGAGTTTCGAGGTTTTTATGATCAGTCCATACCTCGAACGGTATATCCCCCCCTTCCAGGAGATGCCTCCAGGTGAGCTGGTTGATGATAGAATATGGTGAGCTTTTGCCTTTCATGTGGATAAAACCACAACTTTCATTTTCTATGGAGGGGAAGGGAGTTGGACATGAGATTCTACTTTTTTAACTTCTGTTTGCTTGTTTAAGAAAAGGATAGTGTTTATGCTTTCTTGCTTCAAAGTAGCAAAAATCACATTTATAAATGTTTCAAGTCTCCCGTGTAATTTTCATGCTTTCAAAATGATGAAAAACCATGCCACTGAATTTTGACAATGGTGGTCATAAATTCCTCTGGGGTCCACAATGTTTTTTTTTAAAGAATCTAATGTAACCATGTGGCCATTCACTGCCAAATCCTCCAATATAGATTGTTCTCAAAGAATCTCATTTTCTATTTTCCTCTTTCTTTCTTTTTTTGTTAACTGTCAATATACTGTGCCTAATAAGTATGATTGTCCCCACTGAGGATCCCTTCCACCTCTCACCACCAAAAGTGATACCTCTTATGTTCTGTTCTGTTTTTTCATCAATCTGCTGAACTCTGACAGTCTCTCCAGAATGCTTGCACCTTTTATTCAGTGATTTGTGGCTGTAGTCCAGTTACACTGTTAAAAGTACTGCAAATAGAAAGCTAACTTTGAAAAACAGTAGTTTGCTCCAGGCCAACCAGACCTTCTGTAGCCAAAGTGACACCTGAATCACAGATCTGTAGTTCAAAGCTCAGTTTCATAACTGAAATATATTAGGGAACATTTGTAAGAAATCTAAGAGGAGTGAACAGTTTAAAATGGATTCACACCTCAAACTCACATCTAAATTAAAATGTGCATACTTTCCCCAGTTACTAATATGCATTTTATATACATCGGAGTATTAACACTAGTAAAAATAAAATGAGGTAAAAATGTGCAAACAAATTCTTCTCCAAAGCACCTGAGAGTTGGACTAGAAGCAATAGGTGCAAACTAATCAAGGAGAAAAGTAACTTAGAATTAAGGATAAATTTCCTGACAGATATTTAATCAGTGGAACAACTTGCCTCCAGAAGTTGTGAATGCTCCAACATTAGAAGTTTTTAAGAAGACGTTGGATAACCATTTGTCTGAAGTTGTGTAGGGTTTTCTGCCTAAGTAGAGGGTTGGACTAGAAAACCTCCAAGGTCCCATCCAACTCTGTTATTCTATTCCAGTGATGGCGAACCTTTTTTGGCTTGTGTGACAAAAGTGGGAGGGGGAGCACAGGAGGGTCGTGTACAGGTGTGCTACACCCATAACGCTACGCACATGACCTCAGCATGCATGTGCACACAACCAGTGCTCCCCCCCCCCCATTTTTGCCATGCTTTTCACCCTCCCAAGGCTCTAGAGGCTTTATAGTTTCCCTGAAGCCTCCGGAGTGCAAAAAAAAAAAAAAAAAAGGCCCTACAGGCACACTGTAAGTTCAGGAATGGACTTCCAGTTTGCTCATAAGGCAAGTTCTAGCCCTCTGGAGCCTTCAAGGGCCTTCAAGAGGCTTTCCTGAAGGCTCCAGAGGGTGAAAAATGACCCTACGAGCAAACCTGGTTTGTCCATAGGGCCATTTTTCATCCCCCAGAGCCTTCAGGGAAGCCTCCTGAAGGTCCCTGAAGGCTCCGGAGGGCTAAAACCAGCCCTATGAAGAATCCAGAAGTGACTTCTGGTTTGCTCGTAGTGTCATTTTTTGCCCTCCAGGGACTTTGGGGAACGCTCCAGAGGGCTAACATTGGTCCTACGAGCAAACCGGAAGTTTGGAAGGGTGAAAAATGGCCTCAAAAGAAGGCCAAAGTCAATTGGCCAGCAAGCACATGTGTGCTGGCCAACTGACAGGGCAAGCCTCGCGTGTCCTGACAAATGGCTACAGGTGCCATAGGTTTCGCCATCACGGTTTTATTCTATTCTAAATTAAACTGATTTTACAATCTTTGTAAAGTAGCATTCAGATGCATTGTTTTAACCCTTTGTGTTGGTTTCTGGATCTTTTTAAAACTGAGAGTATGATTTTTCTTTTTAAGATGCAGTTTTGTATGTAAGTTCCTTAAATATAGATATATATTTTAAATATGCAGATTTTTTTTTGAGACTGCCTTTCTCTAATTTTATAATGTAATCCTTAACGTCTATTTTTACTGTTTTCATTCTTACATTTTGTTGTGCTGTTTTTATTGCTTTTATTGCGTGGTTTGTATTGTAGATGTTTTCATAAATGTTGTTTTATTATTATTTTGGTGAAATAGAAATGTTTCAGATACATAATGTCTAATGCTGTTGTTTTTATGAATGTTTCCCAGTGTAAATTTTGTAGTATTATTGTAACACCTGTTCTTGCATTGCACTTTGAAAAAGAGATGTTGTTTTTATCGTACATCTTTCAAAAGTAAACAGAAATGGTATGTCTGTGTGTTGATACAGAAATGTTTGATCAGAAATATCCAGGCATCACTTCATTGCCAGCTAGCTAGACTTTACATTCCTCCATGAAGCTCTCTAAAAAACCTCCAGCTACTCTCCATGCTTCCACTCTTCTTTAACTTTATGCCAATCTCTATTTTTTTCCTGTCTAACTGACATAATCAATGGGGCTAAGTTGAAGAGAAAACAGAAGAATCAGACCTTATGTTAGCATTTCTGTCTGATGTGTGTACTGTAATTGCACACTCTAAAACAGCTGCAAGCAAACACAAACCAGCAACAATTCTATGTTGTTTCATTTCTAAAACAGGAGGCCAGAGATGATTAGATCCCTATAGATGTCACTAAGGAAGACTGTCAGTTTCTATCTCCTAATTTTAAGGGACTAGAAAATCCATATAATGTCTTTCATCATCAATTAATTTCATCCTTAATTACACACCAGTCCACCATTTTTGTCATAGTTACATCAGCTCATGTCAGATCACCGGGAAAGACAGTTTCTGACTTTGCAAATGTTTGATTCACATTAATTTAATATCAAATAGCAGGTACCCAAGCTAGCTGCCTTCAGACTCTAAATTGATCATTTGATTGCACCCATTCTTCAAAAAGAAGATCTCTAATTGTAACCCCTGCACAAAACCTATACCTAAAGTAGCCTTAGAGTACAATAATGTTGATATGACAGTCAGAGTGATGGCAGAATTTTGCTTTTAAGTGAAATGATAGCTGTAATTTAACCATTACATAATAAACATTAGTAGTTGTTAAGAAAACTTTCCTGTATCCAAAATACTATTTCTCCTACATTTTACCAGCATGCCGAGAAAAGCTCTCTAAATCAAATCTCTTCAATTTTCAACAATTGGGGAAAAAAAACACCTTATGTTTCCCACCCTAATGAATCTGCACCTTAAAAACATCTCTGTTATTATAGCTGGCGACATAATCAGCCACAGTTTTAGACTGGATTTGGCATTTTTTTTCTATTATTGAGTTCTTCCAAAGAATAGGCATATGTTGTTTACCACTATTAAAGGTATCGTCATAGGATGTAGGTCGTTCCAAGTAAAGCTGCCTTTTGCAAACTGACTGTTGGTGATTTTGGCAATGCCATTGGTGTTCAAATGCCACTCTAGAGATTTTGGAATTGCACCCAAGTCTTCATACACATTGAGCTATTCCCTGCCTTTTATTTAATAAGCTATTGCATCTTTTTCTTCTTGGATATTTGTTTGATTTGAAGTAAGATTTGCTACCTATATTTCTGAGGGGCAGGTATAATCCAGCAATATAATGCCAGAGATGCATAGTAAATAATCATTAGTTTTCTTGGGGATTTTTTTTGGGGGGTGTCCAAAATGTTCAACTGGTGTCCAGTTAATAATTAAAATAGTGTATCATATCACAGATATGGCCCATATATGCTTTGGTAGTGTTTCTACAATTTAATTTTGTCTTACTCTTTGGATGTATTCTGCATGAATCACATTTCTAACTTGTCCATATTTGATGTTATCCAACTGCATATGATGTTATCCAACACACCACACACACACACACACACACACACACACACAATATGTATGTATGTATGTATGTATGTATGTATGTATGTATGTATGTTGTAATTGTACTGATAAATAAATAAAGGGAGACTAGGATAGATCTATTTCGAGCTAATTAGCTCTCATCAGCTAGCCATACCCTTACTGGGATGAGAACCCGGGCTGTATATATCTTAGGCAGGAGTCTTAACCACTAAGCCACGGGTTCTCTTCCTTATCAGTTAAGCCAGGGAAATAAGTATGTATTTATGTTACAACCCCTGGTATGACTAAATATGGGAGGAAGGTCACTACTCCCTCTTTCTGTCCTTCGGCTTATCACAAAGACCATGCAGGCAGAAAACCATATTTTTATTTTTACTGTTGCCTTTTTATATTTGTGTTGTAATTGTACTGATAAATAAATAAAGGGAGACTAGGATAGATCTATTTCGAGCTAATTAGCTCTCATCAGCTAGCCATTCCCTTACTGGGATATGGTTTTCTGCCTGCATGGTCTTTGTGATAAGCCGAAGGACAGAAAGAGGGAGTAGTGACCTTCCTCCCATATTTAGTCATACCAGGGGTTGTAACATAAATACATACCTATTTCCCTGGCTTAACTGATAAGGAAGAGAACCCGTGGCTTAGTGGTTAAGACTCCTGCCTAAGATATATACAGCCCGGGTTCTAATCCCAGTAAGGGTATGGCTAGCTGATGAGAGCTAATTAGCTAATTAGCTCAAAATAGATCTATCCTAGTCTCCCTTTATTTATTTATCAGTACAATTACAACACAAATATAAAAAGGCAACAGTAAAAATAAAAATATGGTTTTCTGCCTGCATGGTCTTTGTGATAAGCCGAAGGACAGAAAAAGGGAGTAGTGACTTTCCTCCCATATTTAGTCATACCAGGGGTTGTAATATATATATTTATTTTATCAGCACAAATACAACACAAATATAAAAAGGCAACATTAAAAATAAAAATATGGGTTTCTGCCTGCATGGTTTTCTGTGATGAGCCGAAGGGACAGAAAGAGGGAGGGGTGAGCTCCCTCCAATGTTTGGTCATCCCAGGGGTTGTAACACGGACACACACACACACACACACACACACACACACACACACACATATATATATATATATATATATATATATATATATATATATATATATATATATGAAAATCTACGAAAACACACACACACACACACACACACACACACACACACACACACACAAAATGATTTCCACACT
This sequence comes from Natrix helvetica, assembly GCF_964273705.1. Classification (NCBI taxonomy): domain Eukaryota; kingdom Metazoa; phylum Chordata; class Lepidosauria; order Squamata; family Natricidae; genus Natrix; species Natrix helvetica. The sequence continues at coordinate 87,918,138 of NC_138550.1, read as the reverse complement.
TGGGTGAATCATGTGAATTAAGTGGTATTTATATAGCTATGGAAACAGAATTTAATTTTGCAAAGGGAATTGGTATAATATTGCAATCCTGACTCCTTAATATTGCAATCCTGACTCCTTAACAGGAGTTAATTTGGCAGGATTTTGCCAGGACAAGTAGGTTTAAAATCCGGTTGTACAAATCTATAATTAGGAATCAGATGAAAGTGTAACTCAAAAATGCAAAGGAAAACAGAGGATGAAAATAAAGCAGTATTTCTTTTCTTTCTTCCTTTTCCTTTTTAAGAGAAAGAGGATAAAATGATAGAAATAGAGACCTGAAAAATAGGATAATTTCATTTCCTGAGGATAAAATAAAACTCGAGATTTAGGAAATATACAGAAATCTGGAACAATGGTTAGAAGACATACCCCTGGGAAGAAGAAAAGTTGGAGTAGAAAAGTCCTGCCAGACTTAAAGGAGAAAAAAATAGGGGTGAAGAAACACATGTACTGTAAAAAGCTGAATACAATATGCATAAGAGAGTAAGAGACAAAAAATAAGCTTTCTTTTGAGAAGATAGGGAGGGAGGGAGGGAGGGAGGGAGAGAGGACAGACAATACAGGAGAGTATTACTTTGGAATAAAATCTTCAAAATAGTTGTTCAATATTCTAGTTATTGCACACCAAAACCAGACAAGTTGATTCTCATAGGACCTGACAATTCCTTGCACAAAAGTTTTTTTTCCCCTCTCTTCTACCATCACTTTGGTTTAAATGGTAGTTAATGCCAGACCACGCTGATAGCTTTTAAGTTTAGAAACATGATTTGAGACTGCATAAAAGAGCTTACAGTTCATAAATATATCTCAAGAGAACTCTACATCTGAACTGGAGTCAATTAAGGCAGTTTCACCTTCATTAATCAAACAAAGCATATTCTTGAGCAGAAAGTGAGGAAATTGCAATAAAGAAAAGAGAAAAATTAAACATGCACTAAATGTATGTCTTCCGGCGAACAGAAATGGAGCTGAAAACTGAAAATCACACAGGGAATTAAATATTAAATATACTCTGAACTGAACATATTCTGGAAATTTAAAAACAACAACAAGAAAGGGGCAAAAAGGCAAGTTTTATTTCTCTGTGTGCCAATATAAAGACTTATTTCTGGCTAATAAGATTCAGACTCTTGAGCAAAGGAGTAATCTTTGAAACTTAATTTGATATCCTACCTCAAACCATTTAAGTTGGTTTGGTCATCTGGGGGCAAAAGGAAATTGCTACTGCCATAGACATTTCTGTTATAATATTGCCCTCAAGTCTCATGAGATCACTGTAGCTCTTTGTAATGACATAAATGTATTGGGCAGGCAGCTTCAGAGGAGTCTCATGTATATGACACTTTTCTGGAGAATGCCATGGTCCTCTCACTTCCAGTTTCCCTGCCCCACTAGTTATCCTGCCCAGAAAACTCATTAGGAAGTACCAAGGTTGCATCTCAAACCCACCATGCAGCAGTGACACACCATGGCTGTATCCTTTGCTGACTGCAAGGACGTTGGGATGAAATCATTTGGCTGTGTGTGGTTAGGAACAAAACCATATGAAATAATTGGACTAAAGCTTGCAGCAAAGAGTTTGAAGCAGACAAAACTATATCAAAACAGGGTGCAGATAACCTCAACTCCTTCATAAAATCAATGGCACGAAGTTGTTTTGTTTTGTTTTGTTACTACAAAAAGCAGGATATGGACAAACAAAATGTAAAGCCTGGGGCTGTTATAAACAGAAGGGCTGATTGCTTGACTCTGCAGTAGCTGATTTTCTTCATCATTCAAACTTCTAGTTTCACAATAATATAAAAGTAACTTATCTAGCCGAGCCTAATCCAACTATATGTGAATTAGAGAACCCAGAGAGATGTTCATTGTTAGGCCTCTGGGTGAAGCTCTGACATGAAATGCAGCTCTACAGATATTCTCTTTTTTTATATTAAAGAGGAATCTGAGGTTCATCCTTTTGCACCATGCTGCACCTTATCATTTGCATTGTTACTCTGATTTGAAGAGAGAGAGAGAGAGAGAGAGAGAGAGAGAGAGAGAGAGAGAGAGAGAGAGAGAGAGAGAGAGAGAGAGAGAGAGAGAGAGAGAGAGAGAGAGAGAGAAAGAAAGAAAGAAAGAAAGAAAGAAAGAAAAGATGCTTGATAACATATGCAATGGAACTGAAGATTTTATTTACTTTGGGATGTCTTACTTATGTGTAGTTTAAATCATTCCAACTGAAGTTGTTGAGAACTGAAGCCCCCATGAGGCTGCCTACTGCTGGCCTGGCTCATTGGTAACTGCCACTTATCTAGGAAATGGCAAACCAAAGGCTGACAGAGATAAACCCAAGACCGTAGAAATCAATAGCAGGTACCCAGGATTCCTTCTGCATAACTGTATTTATTTACAATATTACTTTTTAATGGACCCAACTGTCAGAGTTTCAAGACTATTTAATATGAAATTTAAAACCAAACATTAAATATTAATGCTTTAAGAATGAGCACCATCGATAGATTGTTCAAAAAGATACATTTCAATGGAATTAATATCATACGTTCAACAGTTTAGCTATAATGAAGGCTTGACTCAATGTCATTACTAACTTAGCTGATGACATCAGTAGGGACTCTCCCAAGGTAAAGGCAGTGAAAACTAAGAGGCAAGCAAAGAACCAATACAAGCTGTTGTCTCAAGAAAGCCAGACCTGTACTTTGTGGCCCCCAATTTGTATTTAGAAAAGTTAAAAGTGTAAACTTTTAGCAGAGGTATAAGTAATGTGATCTTCTTGAATCTTTTCAAAGACTCGCATTTAGTATAACTGAAAATTTTTACTAGATAGAAAACTGCCTTTACAAATTGTATCTGTCAAAGTTGGAAGTTAACATATGCAGCTCAGGATTATGAAATGTCTACTAGATTGTTACCTCAGTGTGATAGATGAAAGGGAAATCTGGATCCCGAATTACTCCCAATTCCAACCATCCTTGTTCTTTTCATACCAATTTCATACCAATTCAGATTTGTTTATTTGTTTGTTTTCCACATTTTTGGACACTTAAAATTTAAGCGAGACAAGGATGATTACATCCTGTTAAAATTAGTTAAAAAGGTGAATGGAGGGCTCTCAGAATGCCAACCAGCCACACATCTGCATGCTCGTCTGAGTTCCCCATATGAGACCACAGGGCCTTATTTTAAAGAATTATCTTCCTGAAGTTATAAACTCATATAATGAGCTTCTGTAGATTTTGATTCAGTTTATCATTTCTCATCTAGGAATATGTTGTTGTTTTCAACATAATGATTATCCACTCAACTTTATCAAAAATTACTCATCCACCTAACTGAATATAAGAAAAACCTAACAAAAAGTGTAATCTGGCTTCCCATCAAAGGCCTTTTGGAATTCATCAACAGTCACTATTACTATTTAGAATAACTATAAGCTCACAAATTTCTGAAGTACAAAATACGGTATGCAAATCCAAAGACCCAGTAGAAAAAGACGATAAGACAGGACTCATATATGAAAGAAAAGGCAAAGGCGACAATGGATAAATGAATGTAATTCTAACAAAACATATGTATGAAAACCAATTTGCAGTAAGAATATATTAATTTCCCTCTAGAAAGAACATAATTTCAACTGACTGACAATGGATATTTTAGAAAAAGCCAAAACTACAACAGAGTTTTTAGTACAAGAACAGTTTGATCAAGCCATGATCAGCAGACAAATGGATATGAACCAATTTACCTATATTGCTTCTAGTCTAGTCTAGTCTAGTCTAGTCTAGTCTAATTTGTCAGGAGTTATAAAAATATATGACCAAATAGTCAATTCCTATACAGATTAACTGCCACCTATGCAATTCACCCAAGCAAGTGCATAACAGATATTATAGAAACCTTTATATAACACTTGTCAACCAAGAAATCTAACTTGCATATCTCCTGCACTGATAGTGTTACCTAGTATAATAATGAAATGTTTGCACCTCAAAATCTAGTTCATGGAATTTGACCTATTCTAATAATACAACAGCCCTATGTCTATATATTCAGTAAACTGTGTGACCACCAACAGCAAAACTGCATCTGTATTTACTGCTTTCAATGAAATCCTATTCTGTATGGCATATGAAACTTCATTCAGAATGAAGATAGTTGCAAGCTGATTTTCGCATTATTTTCTAGAGAGATTTGTCAAATGTATTGCAGTTTAGCTTCTTGTATAACCATGATGGTGAACCTATGGCACGTGTGCCACAGGTGGCATGCAGAACCCTCTCTGCAGGCATGCCAGCTGTCACCCCAGTCTGGCTCCACCATGCAGGCGCAGGCGCCTCCCACTGGACCACTGGTCTTCAGGTCTCTGCCGCACATGCATGGGGGATAGGGTGCATGCGGGGGACACGTGCACATACATGGGGGGTGGGGTGCATGTCGTGTGCACATGCACGAGGTCACAGAGTGGGTTGCATGTACATTGCATTATGGGTGTGGGTGCTTTCGGCATGCGATGACAAAAAGGTAGCCATCACTGTTGAGAATACAATAATAAGGGAGGAACATCAAAGTTTCATGGGCTATTTATTTATTTATTTATTTTATCAGACTTATTAGTCGCCCCCTCTCCCCACAGGGACTCGGGGCGACGTACACAAGCAACGGTCTACGGACTACAAAGGAGGAGGTAAAAATAAATAAATACAATAATCAGAGAAGTTAAAACTCCAATAAGAATAAAAGTTTAAAAGCTAACATTGACAATTAAAATTAACCAAGGGGTGGAACAGTTGTCGAGATTATGCCAGGCCGGCTAGCCGAAACAGGTGGGTCTTCAGTTTACTGCGGAAGGAGCGGAGATCGATTGTTGTCCTGATGTCTGGGGGGAGGTCGTTCCAAAGGGTGGGACCCGCCACAGAGAAGGACCTACTCCTGGGCACCGCCCTCTGACAGTCTCTAGAGGACGGCACCCGGAGAAGGCCCTCTCTGTGTGAGCGAATGGGCCGCAGGGATGTATCCAATTCTTTTGTAAACTGATGGGATCCTAATAGGTTAATTAATTCCTAGAATATCCAAAAATGTAGCTGACAATCAGATAGCCCTTTCATTTCCATGAGCCATGAACTTGCTTTTCAGAGAGAGCTTCAGACTAAATGTACCTGAAGGGACTGTGCTACATATTTCTGTCTTGCAATATGTCTTCACCCAATGAATTTGTATCTGTAACACAATGCTTTTTTCCCTGCAATATTCCTAAGTTATTTTTCCTGCCAGGGCTGATAGAAGAATCTCATAAATAATGCTAATAGAATCACTATTGTGACTGCTGATGCACTGTAACATGATCAATTTCACATCAAGTTGGAGTCATTTGCATAATTTCTTATCAACTTCTCTGGACAGAAAAAAAAATATTTGTTTAGTAATTCTGAAGTCCTGATTCTGCCCATTACATTTAAACCATTTAGTACGTTTTCCAAATAACAAAAATGAAATGCATCAGTAGAAAACAGTAATAGTGAGTAAATCAAAATTAGATCTGTTTGACTAAGCTTTCAATTAAATGGAACACAGCACTGATCAATGACTGTCAGATTAAGGGACACCAGTTTATAAACAGCTACATAATTCTGCATTTGTTTTGTACAGTGGATTTTTATTGGAACAGACTTGTTAGTCACTTATTTTGATTAATTGGTACAGACAGCAAGAATCAATGAACTTTGGCTAAACAAAGACAAAACAAAAATTCAGAAGTAGAAGTAACAGCTGTTTATCACTACTCTAGTAGAAACACATTGTCATCTTCTGTTTCCACTAAAAACCTTATTAATGTTTATGTCCTGCATGACCTTGATTGTGATGATGCTCTTCTCAGTTAGGAAAGATCTGTGAGCAAAGAGAAAGAGAAGGGGAGGGGAGGAAAGGAAAGGAACATGCAGTCTTATTATTACATGGGAGACAAATAGGAGTTACATTTGATAACTTTAGAACTTCCTCGTGAATTATCTAAGTCTTCACAGTGTCATAGGGTCAAATGGTAGCCTTAGATTAATAATCTAAGGATCATGCAGCAAACATAATTCAACCCAAGAGGGTCTTTTTAGTATATTGAACAGTATTGTATATTGAACAGTAGCCCTCGGTTGCTTAGAAAGACAAACTTGGGGGTTTAGTGAATGAAAGCTTAATCTTTCTTTTGTCCCCTATTCCACATCTTCTGAATCTTTCTTTTTGAACTTGTATCCTTCAGGTGGATTAGATGATAACTATAATAGTTCTCATGGTAGGAATGAGGGGAGTTTAATCTCACCAAATTAGATGTCATTATGTTAGAAAAAGTGTAAGGTGTATATCAGGGCTTTCAAACTCCCGGCCTGCAAGCCAGATATATCACATGCTGGCCACATGCACACCCAGTTTAGCTAATACATAATGTGACACTGCCACATTGTCCAGCCCCACATTGTTTGTATAGTGTGGAAAAGAGGGACTCCCTCTACAATTCTATTTCTCTTACAGTAGACATCTTGGATTGTCTAAATAGTGCAGGATGAATAGCATCTATACTGTAAGGCAGTGCTTTTCTAGCATAACAACTTTTAAGATGCTTGGACCAATGGTGGGTTGCTAGCTGGTTTATTACTGGTTCACTTGTGCTCGTGCACAGTTGTGAGCATGCACAATGCTTCTGTGCATGCGCAGAAGCATCCCACCACCACCATTACTGGTTCGGCTGAAGCGGGCTGAAGTGGGCTGAACTGGGAGCAACCCACCTCTGGCTTGGGCCTCAATTTCCAGAATTCTCCAGCCAATTATGCTGGCTGGGGAATTCTAGGAATTGAACTCCACACATCTTAATGTTGCCATGATTGGGAAACCTTGGTTTGGGGTTTAAAATGAATCAGAGAAGTGTGAGAAATTGTGAAGTATGGGGTTCCTGGGTGAACAAAAAGTTTACATCAGCTTGAGGACCTCAGGTCTTGCTGTAAATAAGAGGTCAGGGTTTTTTTTTAATGAAAGGAAAAAGATTTATGCTACAAATCCTTGCATGGCATGTTGTCCTTCATCTTGTTCTGAACATAAAGCAAGGAGCTCTATTGCTCTTACATGCTGTTTAAGAGATACAGTGAGAGATGGGCTCTCAGAATAGTTGGTGGAAGTAAACTGAAATATACCATGGCAGGAGATTAATACTGTGATGAATTCAAAGGAAATGTCAAAATGACTGTCAGAATTACTTCATCAAAGCGATTGCATGGAGAAGAAAAGCAATCTCTTTCAGTTCAGAGTTGGTATTTTCTCCCCCAAATTTAAGCATTTTTATACTTGCTGTTATTTAGATTTTCTAAAATGTGTTTTTCTCTCTCTGATACATCTTTGGAGCTTTCTCATCAGAAACACACCAAAGGAGTTAATTAGGTATTTCTTTCAAAATATCTTCTGAAATCTGTGGTTTAGCTTTCTTGGAATCACTGCAAAACATAAGTACATATAGCTTATTATTACAGTTCCAAGGCTGTACTTGGAATTCTAGCCAATGCATACTGTACTCTGTGAAAAAGAAATGCCCTTGAATGTATTTAGATATTCTTCCAAATTATGGAATTACAGTCCAGGAAACTGCTGCCAAATAAATGATAGGATGGCCTCTTGGCCAAGACCTTTAGGAGTGTGGGAATCTGACCTTTAGAAAGGAGGGAGACTATTAACGTCAAAGCCCATTGGTTTTCCTCTTCTGTGACAGTAGCAGAAGAGCAGAACCATATCCCTGCATCATTAAGGGAGCATCCATAGAAACATTTTGCTTCCGTTTTGCATGATTTGAGAACAGGAATGCATAACTTCATCCTGAACCTCCCACAGCCTATTGCAAAGATGACCACCTTTGCCTCAAAAGTATTGTTTTTCTCACTTCCTTTGGCTGAAGCCATGCCAGGAAGTCTGCTATGTTTCATTTTGTTGTAGGCAGTGCTTTCACTCTGATTGGGTAGAGTGAGAATGCTGGACATTTCCTTGCCCTGTGGTCATTGGTGCTACTAGGTAATTTTAAATTGTTTGTATCTTCAATGGTAATCTCCCAATGGTATAGCTCCTTTTCCCCATCCATTAACAAAAACTTAGGCCTTTTTCTCTTTTAATCCAGAGCCCTGGTACACCGTTTGCATACTCCAACTATGTGCCAGTTGTTAACATTCCCTTGCAACAGTTATAGACTGAGATATGTGGAAGCTGGGAGAAAATAACAGTTTCTTAGTTTCCTTTCTCAGCTCAAGTGGATGAAAGAATGGTGGAATGGGATCCCACACAACAGATCCAGCCATGCATCTCTGGAAAATTCATTACAAACAAGCAACTCCTTGACTTGATGATGTCTAAGGTCCCTTCCAACCCTGATTCTATGTAGTTGGCTGTTGTTTGTTTAACAAATCGAAACCATATATCCTCAAAGAAGAGGAAATAAGTTGGCATGGATTGAGGTGTGTAAAAACCAAAGTACTAATTAGTGTGGAACCTTGTAACTTCCATCTGGACAGAACACCTGGCTAAGAATATTTTCTTAATTCAACTTCATTTCCAGATGGCAGCAGCACACCAGACAAGCAGCTTAAATCTCCTGTACAGAATTGTTGAAATCTAATCCCATTATAAATTTATAGCATTTAAAATAAAGATTGAATAAATGATATCTATGAAGAAATGCTATTGGATGCCAAAACAGAAGGCAACATGTACGGCTGGAGGCATGTCATTGTTCTTACCGTTGTTCAGTCACTTCTGATTCTTAATGAGCTGGTGGACATAAATTCACCAGGATTGTCTGTCAGTAATTGCTTCCCTTTCTTGAAAGTTCCTGCTTGTGTCATCAGCGACATAGTCCGGTGACCTTGTCTTCTGTCAGATTATTTTTCAGCTATTTTAATGTTTTCCCCAAAAATTTAGGGTCTTCTCCATACAACTCCATATTGTATCCCAAATATTTAAGCCTAAACTTAATTATTAGTGCTTCTAATAAATAATTTGAGAGGCCCTACCTATATTCATCTTTTTTTTAAAAAAAAAAAAACTTTTCATTTCTGGAATATTTGGCTTGAAATAGATGTTGTGAACAACATTTGATATTTATCTTATGTTCTTTGATTACATAGTTCAGATATGTTCAGTAGGTCAAACCGGGCTATTGGGCTGAACACTGCCTCCCTGAAATATCTTGTAGGAATACCTTAATTTCTGCAGTTTCATGACTGAACAAAGAGAAGGAGATAGGGTGGGAACAGTGTAAGAAAAGATTGTATGAATATGTAATACAGATTCCAATCCCAATCTAGTCATAGAGGTCATTGGATGATTTTTTTGCCAGTCTTTTTTTAATAATAATAATAATAATAATAATAATAATAATAATAATAATAATAATAATAAAATTTATTTCTAAGCCGCACCCTCTCCCGAAGGACCCGGGGCGGCGTACAACAAAACACATAGGAACAATACGAAAAATACACAAACAACTAAACGAATACATATACATAGAGGAGGAAGGAAGATGAGTAAAAACAGTTAAAACACAATTTTAAATCCCCTAATAAAATTCCCAAAGTCACAGAATTAAAAAACCCATCAGGAGCAGTGTGAACGAACTATGATTGAGCCAGGCCAGCTACTTGAAATAGGTGGGTCTTGAGCTTAATCCAGAAGGAGCGGAGGTCAGAGGTAGTCCTAATATCCGGGGGAAGGTCATTCCACAGGGCTGGGCCCGCAACAGAGAAGGCTCTACTCCTAGATGCCGCCCCCCGACATTGTCTGGTGGACGGCACCTGGAGGAGTCCCTCTCTGTGCGAGCGAATTGGTCGCAGGGATGTATGGGGCAGGATACAATCCCCCAAGTAGCTAGGTCCTGAGCCATGGAGCGCTTTAAAGATCGTTATCAAGACCTTGAAATGCACCCGGTAGACCACAGGGAGCCAGTGCAGCTCGCGCAGGAAAGGTGTCACATGGGAGTACCTTGTACTCCCCATAATTACCCGCGCGGCCGCATTCTGGACCAACTGTAGTCTACGAGTGCATTTCAAGGGAAGCCCCATGTAGAGAGCGTTACAGTAGTCCAGGCGAGACGTCACCAGCGCATGAGTGACTGTGCGCAAGGCATCCCGGTCCAATAGGGGGCGCAATTGGCACACCAGGCGAACCTGGTGGAACGCCCCCCTTGCCACGGCCGCCACATGGTCATCCATGGACAGCCGGGCATCAAGGAGGACGCCCAAATTGCACGCCCGCTCCACCGGGGCAAGTTGCATGCCCCCGATGGCCAGAGATGGAGTTAACTGGTTGAACCAGGGGGCCGGGACCCACAGCCACTCTGTCTTGGAGGGGTTGAGCTTGAGTCGGTTGCCATCCATCCAGACCCGTACGGCTTCCACACACCGGGACATCACTTTGACGGCCTCGTTGGGGTGGTTCGGGGTGGAAATGTACAGCTGAGTATCATCAGCGTACAGGTGGTATTCTACCCCGAAACCACGGATAATCTCACCCAGCGGCATCATGTATGTGTTGAACAGGAGCGGCGAGAGGACCGACCCCTGTGGCACCCCACAGGTAAGGGGGCTCAGAGTCGACCTCTGCTCCCCTGTCAACACACGTTGCATCTGGCCGGAGAGGTAGGAGCCGAACCACCGTAAAACGGTGCCCCCGACCCCCAACCCCTCCAGTCGGCACAACAGGATACCATGGTCGATGGTATAAAAAGCCGCCGAGAGGTCTAATAGGACCAGGATAGAGGAACAGCCCCTATCTCTGGCCCTCCAGAGATCATCCACCAACGCGACCAAGGCCGTCTCCGTGCTGTGCCCAGGGCGGAAGCCGGACTGGCGCGGGTCTAGATAATCATTTTCCTCCAGATGTCGTGGAAACTGATAAGCCACCACACTCTCTACAACCTTCGCCAAAAAGGGAAGGTTGGAGACAGGACGATAATTGGCTAGCTCCGTAGGGTCCAGGGAAGGCTTCTTGAGCAAGGGTCTCACCACCGCCTCTTTCAAGGCGGCTGGAAGGGACCCCTCACCCAGCGAAGCGTTCACTAGGCCCAGGAGCCAGTCACGTTTAACCTCCCAGGATGCCAGTACAAGCCAGGAGGGACACGGGTCCAGTAAACATGTGGTAGGTCGCAGTCGTCCACGCACTCTGTCCAAATCCTTGATGGCAACCAAGTCAAACTCCTCCCAGATAGGACTCTCAAGACTCGTCACGGACGCCTCTGCAGGACCACTGGAAGGGACCCAATCCTTCCGGATTTGAGCGATTTTATCCTGCAGGTATTTCCCAAATTCCTCTGCCCTACCCTGTAAAGGGGCCTCCCGCGGCCTCTGAAATAAGAGGGAGCGGGACACCCGAAACAGGGCGGCAGGGCGGTTCTCTGTGGATGCAATGAGAGTGGCACAATATTGACGTTTGGCCACTCTCAATGCCACAAGGTACGTCCTTAAATGGGCTCGTACCTGTGTTTGGTCAAATTCGGAACGGGAGGATCTCCAACGACTCTCTAGGCATCTCTTGCGGCGCTTCATCACCCTTAGCTCCTCGGTAAACCAAGGGGCCAGGGTGGAGCGTTGCCGCCGGAGAGACCGCAAAGGCGCCACCCGGTTCAAGGCCCCAGTAGTCGCATTGTTCCATGCGACCACCAGGTCCTCTACCCGAGGGCGGGTCAGGGCCGCAGAAGGTGGCCCAAGCTCCATCTGGAACCTATCTGGCTCCATCAGGCGCCTGGGGCAGAACCATCTAGTATTTTCCGGTTCCGCCTCCCCGCAGCGGGGGGTAGCACCAGGGAAGTCAAGTCAGAGGAGTGAGTGGTCTGACCATGACAGGGGAGTGATGGTTAAGTCCCCTCCTCCCAGATCACTCAACCACTGGCCAGAGACAAAAACAAGGTCCAAGGTGTGCCCTCCCTCGTGTGTCGGGCCCTGAATCAGTTGAGTCAGGTCCATGGCTGTCATGGAAGCCATGAACTCCCGAACCCCCTCGGATGCTTCTCCCACCGATGGAAGGTTAAAGTCCCCCATCACTAAAAGTTTGGGGGTCTCAACCGCCACCGATGCGATCAGCTCTAGGAGTTCGGGCAGGGCCGCTGATCTATAGCGAGGAGCCAGGTATACTATCAGCAGGCCCAACTGTCTCCTAGGGCCCCATTTCACAACAAGGGATTCACATCCGGACGTCTGTGGCACAGTGGACTCCCTCGGCTCTAAGTCCTCCCGGATAATCACTGCTACCCCACTGCCCCTTCCCTGGGCCCAAGGTTGGTGAAATGCTCGATAACCTGGTGGGCACATTTCCACGAGGGGTAAACCTCCCTCGTGGCCCAGCCAGGTCTCCGTTATTCCTGCAAGGTCCGGCTTCCCCTCTGAAATTAGATCGTAGATGAGGGGGGCCTTGTTAACAATGGACCTCGCATTGCATAGCACCAGCCTCAGGCCCTGGGTCTGGAGCTCCTGACCACCTAGCATGCGGGGGTTGGTACAAGCGACCGGGTGTAACCAGCACCCACGGTCTCCCAACCGACTGCAAGTTTTCAATCTGTCCTCGCATCTGCCCCTCCCTACGACCGTTGGAATCAAAAGGCCCTGCACAGGAACGACAACCTCCCCCTCCTCTTCCCTACCGCTCCCTCTGCTCATGACCACACCTAGAGACCTGGCTCTGTCCTCGCTCCTGACCTGACCCACCCGCCCCCCAACCCCGGAACCCCTATGCAATTTTAAAAAACAATTAATTAAAAACCCCCTAACTCTCTGTTTCCTCCACCTCTCGAGATTAATAAATCCGTCATCAAGGCGGGCCCTCGAAAGGGCGGAGGGCCACACCTGCGAAAGGGGGGACTCCCGCAGTAGGATGAGGTCTGCTCTTGAGTACATATAATGGTGGAAAGAAAATTCGCCAGGGCCTAGGAACTGTGCTGTGGATGTTCCCGCCAACGTACCATGCTCCAGTCTAGCTCACAATTGGTGTTTTGAATCCAGCAAAGATGATGGTCTTGGTTTTGTTGTTTTTTGTTTATGAGAGAGAGGGGGGAGGGAGGGAGGGAGGGAGGGAGGGAGAGAGAGAGAGAGAGAGAGAGAGAGAGAGAGAGAGAGAGAGAGAGAGAGAGAGAGAGAGAGAGAGAGAGAGAGATCTCCTTTGGTTAAAAAAAAAACAACTAGGAAGTAGAATCCCCTGTCTTAGCTCGGAGGTCAAAAGCTTTTTTTTTTCTTTACCAGAAGGCAAACTTAGATGGCTTCAGAGGGATGCCCTCCACCTGACCCTTTTAATCTTTCCTGCCAATTCCATGCTTGGTGAATATATTTGATAATGATATGATTATGCATCTCTCTAATGGAACACATTCTTCCCAGGTTATTAAAAACAGAGCTTAAAGAATTTGCTGACATATTTCTCTTAATAGTACATCTTTTTTAAAAAAACAAATGACAATAATTTGCATTTACAGTCTGTTGTGTGAGGAAAACTCATATCTAATATTTTATCTATTCATCTTGAACATAAAGCTTCTAAATATCTGCAAATTAATTAATTGATGAATTTAAATAAGCTACTCAATAACAGTTTGATCCTGGATGGGGAAAAAGGAAAAAAAATCACATAAAAGATGCAACAAATTGTATCTAATATTCTAGGTCATATATTAGCAATTAAAATGATACCCCTCCCCCCAATTAGTATACCTATATCAAATTCTTGCGAAAGATATTCTAGATGAAATTGCCATCACTTGGAGAAAAGTTGGGTTTTATATCCTTTTCTAATTTTGTCACAGAATTAGAAAAGAAGGAAGGAATCATGTCAGAAGCCAACATCAGACAAAGCACAATCTCCTTTATTTCAAAGAATATCTCAAGGGCATTCAATGTCTGCACTTGCATTCCTAGAAATATAAATGTGGGTGGCTATAGCTTAGTTCTTCATTTGAAACAGGAAGGAAGGGAAGGGAAGGGAAGGAAGGAAGTTTGAGATCCAGTTTGGCATAAGAATTGTCCAAACTATGGAACCAGTTCTTTATTAATATTAGTCTAAACTTACCTCACCTTTGTTAATTGGAACTTGTCAGAAGGAACCTCCCTGGCGCCAACGGACCAATTGGTCTGTGGGACTTCCTGGTGACAGAGGGCTCCAGAAGTGGCAGCTGACACCTACAAGAACCACCAGAGAAGGACCAGAGACCAGGACACCATAAGGCCAGCTGCAGAGAAGGAGGAACCCCCGACAGGCAAGTATTGTGGGGACCCTTAATAGCCGGGACTCCTTGTTGAGCCGGAGGCAAGACACGATCTCCATCACTAGGTGGAAAGTTTATTGTTTTCTCTCTTTCTGGTGGAAGGATTCTGTAGTGTATTTGCACTGTGAGGCTACTGTGGTGACTGTGGTGATCCGGCTCCCTGGATCAGATGTGTGATTGTTTCAAACCCCCTATTTGTTGTGTCTGGTGCCCTGGGAGGAATATGGGTGGTGGTGGAAGTGTTCCCCTTACCCCCCTACAATGTATGTTAAAAAACTTTAAGGCAGAATATATGTCCCAGGAAAGGCATCTCTGAACTTGTGGAATGATCATAAAAAGCATAGATTATTTAGGGTTCAAAACCTCAGAGAAGAAGGGACTTCAAAAGGCAAGTGGAAACACATTTTTTTTCTTACCAAAGCTCTTAGACAGAGTGGGAGGCAAAGGTACCTGCTGGAAGAATTGTCGAGGATGTTGTTTGTGGGGATCGGTAGTTAGAGGCACATATGCTGTTGTTAATCAGGTTGCTGCAACCTGTTTCTGTTGTGACAAAACAACCCAAAGAGAGGATGGAAACTTCCTTTGGAAGTCCTTCTACAGGTGCTATGTGGCAAATAGATTTCCCCACAATTTCCCCAGAAATTGGGATTTAGAGATCCCTTGATTTGTGTGTGCTAAAAGACATGGTACCAAGATTTGTGGTGCCTTTGTATAGGGCCTCAGATTCTGGCCACCATCAGACGAATCAAGAGCGCCACCCAGGTGCAAACGATGTGTTAATGAAAGTCTTTTTTCTTTGCCCATATCTTGCTCTCTACATCTTTGTTGGCCCATCTTGGGATCATAATCTGTGAATGATGGCAGATGAGTAAGTGGATTACAGGCTCTAGAATTAAGAAGATAGTGGTACTGAGGCAGCCGGGAGAGCTATGACATTTTCAGGGTATATCTGATATAGTCACTAGTTATTATATGGGTAATATTGGAAGTTAAGATTGAATGCAATAAATGAGACAACTATACAACCAATAGGAATATTTTTTTTCAGATGGGGGCAAAAATCTAGCACAATTGGGTTTGCATTACTGGCTAATGCATATTAAATAACAGTAGTGTCATTCAAAAGAATTCAAAACTCATTAAAACTATTTCTGTCTCTCTTGTGCATAGCCTTCTCTCAGCCTCAAAATGACTTAAAGATATTTCTGGTACCTCCCGAAGCAAATGCAGTTAAAGTTCTATAATCAGTTTTCCCATGGGTTTTCTCATCCCACTTATCAGAAAATGTTGGCTGCTTTCAACATCTTAACTTTTCATTTTAAAGCTGTTGCTTGTAAAGTGGGAGTAGAATGAAACCTCCAATCTTAGATTCTCAACAAATTGCTGCCCATTCCTGAGGTCCTCTAAGTGGCTTCTGGCAAAAAAAAAAAATAAGTCCTGCATTCGTCTGAGATATTTAACAGATTGTTCCATAATAAAGTGTTATTGCTTCTAATATTACACTTCAAAAGGTGTCTGTGTACACCAGGTGTTATATACAACTTGTGGAATTATATTAACAGGAAGGCAGACTGCAGGTGAATGTTAGGGGGAAAATTCTATTGAGAAGAGCAGCAAAGATGATTAGATGACTGGAGGCTAAAACATGCAAAGAATGATTGCAGGAATTGTGCCTGGTTTAATGAAAAGAAGGACTAGGGGTGACATGAGAGTAGTGTCCAAATTCTAAGGGGTTGCCACAAAGAAAAGGGGGTCAACCTATTCTCCAAAGTACATGAAAGCAGGACAAGAAGCAAGGCTGGAAACTAATCAAGAACAAAGCAAACCTAGAACTAAGAAGAAATTTCCTGACAGTTAGAACAATTAATCAGGGGAATGAGTTGTCTCCAAAAGTTGTGAGCATCCCAAAACTAAAGGCTTTTAAGAAGAGATTGGACAACCATTTGACCGAAATGGTAGAGGGTTTCCTGCTTGAGCAAGAGGTTGGACTGGAAGTCTCCAATGACACATCCAAGTCTGTTAATCTGTTTTTCTAATAATAAGAAAAGTTAAAACAATGGATCGACTAAGACTGAGAACTGGTGGGGTCTCCTTCTTAGATGTTTTTAAATGAAGGTTAGAGAGCTTTAATCTGGATTTCGTCAGGGGATTTGGATTCATTGGCCTCAAAATCCTCTTCTAGCTTTATGATTTAGAACTGCTGAATTGATCAAGAAAGAAGTTGGCTGGGCTGAAAGAGCATGAGCGGACCAAGTTCATTGAATAACCTTCATGGTCAAAAGAGGAATGAACCCAAAACTTCCTGATGTAATATATTAACCACTATACCACACACAACTTTATCACAGTTTATTATTAGTTGTTTCTGAAAATGGTGTCTTACTTCTGTGGTGAGTTCAGGCTTCTAATACCATCATTTCATATACCTATTATAAGTGGTTCTTCTCCTTCTTGGTTTTTAGAAAATGTAAATTTTCATTTTAAATAAACATCACAAAAGCATATAAATAAACACTGCCCCTTGCTATCAATTGGATGAATACTCTATTAAACATTATCATTTTAACTCCCTGCAGAAAATGTACAAGAGTTTGCAGCTTTAGCTACTGAAGCTTTTGTTCAACAGATAATAAATAAAGGCAGGTTCAGGCTAGATTAGCTGAACATGACATCTGCATCTGAAATTCTACCTGGCAATTTATGACTACATCTGTTCTGAGTTCGGTTTAATCAATCCCCATTTATCTGTAGATAACCCAACACATTCTAAGCTAGGAAATAAAACATTTCATTTAGTGTCAAAGGATACCTATTGGTTTTTAAAATATTGCTTTTCAATGTCTACAATTCTACAATTGTTTCCAGATTACCATCCTAAAATTAGAGAACAAGATTTTCTTGATCTTGGCTAGGGATACTTTTTGGGCTTCAAATGTTATATGAATTAATTCACTTTACACATGATTCAACCTTTGGCAAATCAGAACAAAATCTGAGCTTTTTCAGAAGTTTCATGTGATTCAAATTATACAAACAGATTCTAGTAGGAAAAATACATAAATATTGGACACATCAAGAAAAAAACATAGATAAGAAATATTATATTATATTAGTTCATTTGTATTTGAAACTAAACCATCCAAGGACCATTGGGATCTTTATTTGTTTCTTTACTTAAACAGAGAAATAGAATTATTACAGGTGGGCAAAAAATAAGTGGGAACAGGAGCAACTTCTGAATTCCTTTTGGCTTCCCTGTTAAATTTCCTTGCGGAAACTAATAGTCGTCAAAAAAATTCCTTCCTTCCTTCCTTCCTTCCTTCCTTCCTTCCTTCCTTCCTTCCTTCCTTCCTTCCTTCCTATTCCCCTCTCTTCCCTCCTCCCTCTCTCCCTTCCCTTTTCCCCTCCCTCCTTCCCTGTTCTTTCTTTTCTTCTCTCCTTCCTTATACTTAAATTTGCCCATCCTAACAGTCAGCTATCTCCAGAAAGGTATTTATTATCACTGTGCTTCCTATTAGAACATTCTAAGCTCTGAAGCACTTGCTGAGCCTGTACAACTAACTCATTGACCAGAAGACACCAGATGCTCCTGTTCCTTCCTGTCTAGCTTCCTGTCTACCCTATGGAATTGCCAGTCTGTCTAACTGAGCTCTGAACAACTCAATGAAAACATTCAATCAAACAGTCCCTTATCACTGATCTTTTTATTGAGAAACTCCTGAGAAGTTTCTTTAAAAAAAAAAAAAAACCTAAGTTAGTTCAGCTACTGCAGCAAGTGCAAAGAGAGCAGCAAATTTAAGCCTAAAAAAGTGAATTAATCTAGCATTTGGCCATCAATCTGTAGATGCCTTAATCCATGTCAACACTGCTGGCAGGGAGTTGATAGCTATTTGAGACTTGCATTGGCTATCTTGCACTGCAGCTTTGGATTTCTTTGTTCTATGAAGTGAAATGAAACAAATCAATTGGCACTTCATGCATTTTAGACCCAATAGCTTAATATTACGTAATTCATTCCAAACATGTCACAGTTCAGGGCAAAGCAAACAATTTTCCAACTTTTTAATGGCATTCAGATGGTCTTTCTCTCTATGGATGCCAAATGAATTGCCAGAAATAGTGGGAATCCTGGTATTGTTTTAGACTTTCAAAATCTGGCAGATTTTTTCAATATAGTTGAGATCCATACAGGTATGTATTAACACTATCTGTGGGCATATACAATTGTTTGTGTGGTGGAATCTGGTACTGAGTTGCAGAAGGAATGAGTGAAAAAGCATATCAGCATTGAGTCCTTGGTATGTAGAAAGATACCCAAAAGGAATCCTCCCTAAATATTTACAGTGGTTTTCTGATAGTTGCACAGAATAGACTTTAGTCTGGCAAGATTCCTGTTGATAGGTGAACAGCAATAAAGATGCTCATCTGAGCAATCCATCTTGTTTTTGGTTTCCTGCACTTAATAGTTTTCCTAATGTTTGCCTGGAGTACCACAAATCCTTATTTTAGTTATCCAATTTGTGAGCCAGAATCTGCCTCCAGCTTTAGGAAAAATGGCCATATGTTTACAATGTAGCTCCTCTGCCACATTTTGTGTTGCAGTGGTTCTCAACATCATCCCAGACCCCCTCTAAAGACCTTTTGTGACTATGGACCCCAAGACGTAACTCAAGATTTAAATCATACCATTTCTTCAAGCCTTTGCGGGCTCCTTATGATGACATGGTGGCCCCTCAGGGATCCGTGGACCACAGTTTGAGAATCTCTGTTGAATTGTGTATGGATAGCTGAAGAAGAATGCCAATGTTCACGGTATCACTGATAGAAAAATTCAACATTGTCTGCTCACATTGTCTGCTTACTTTATAGTATGTTCTCATAACAGCTTTCCAGTTTCCTCATTAGATTAGGGATAGATTGATATCTACAACAACTGAAATACTAAACCAGGGGTAAAATCTTCCCGGTTTGGCTTGGTTTGGCTGAACTGGTAGGGACAATTGTCATTGGTTCTGTGAACCAGTAATAATAAAAAAAAGCTTCTGAGGATCACGCAGCTCACCTTTGAGCTGCGCCATCGTTGGAAGCTTTCCCCCCCACTTTTTAAAGCATTTTTTCCTGCTGGTTTGGGCAAATAGGCAGGAAAAAATGCTTTAAAAAGTGGGGGGGGGAAAGCTTCCGGTGATCGCGCAGCTCAAAGCTGCTCCCCGCAATCATAGGAAGCTTCCACACACACACACTTTTTAAAGCATTTTTTCCTGTCTATTCACCCAAACCGGCAGGAAAAAAATGCTTTAAAATGTGAAAAAAAAGTTGGCCACACCCACACAGTCACATGACCTCACCACCAAGCCATGCCCACAGTACTGGCGGCAAACAAATTTAGATTTCACCATTGTACTAAATCATATATAAGTCAAAATCTAGGAACATAAGAGTAAGGATCTATTGATTCTGCCATCTAACCTTTTTTTCCTCCTGTCTTGATTCTTGCATTTTTATTCATGTTTTTGGCTTTAAAGAGCTTGGGATGATTATTGATGCTCCCTTCATCTACAATAGCATTCTCCCTGAGATCCAAATGGCTCCACCCTACTGGGCTTTTAGGGAGGCTGTCAAAAACTGATTGTTCCACTAGGCCTTCGGGTGGAGAGGTAGCTATATTTTATTCCAAAAAATATATATATAAGCATGGAAATCTTCCCTTGTGTTAAAAATAAGAATGCATGAATGATGGAAGAGGATCAGTGCATCTACTGGCTTCACTAAGAAGTACTAAATCAATTGTAATAATCCTTTCCCAAAGGACTGAGAAAACAGCATGCTGTGCTGAAAAGGCACAGTTGGTATTCAATGTACACACTCCTGAGTAAGTGAATTCATTCCATTGTATTGGGCTGCAAATGAACATAAATTGAACAGATACTCACAGTGAGCAAAATCACAGATAATACATGAGAGTAGAATGACTCCCTAAACCATAGTATCTTTCCTTTTATTTTCTCTGTGTTGTTCAACATAAACTCCCTCCCTTCCTGCCCATGTGGGGGGGGGGGGGTTGAAGAACATTTATATACTTTTCTTGAATGGAACACCAGCTCCTTAATGAAGAGAAAAGAAGATTGGACTATATACTAGACAAGGTTAAACTATTGCCATTTTGCACAGTATTTTTGCAACAAAATGTAGTTGAAAAATATCTCCATTATAGCACTAGAATCAGGCTCAAATAGCAACATTTAAAATTATGATTGGAATGGATGTCTCTATTGTAGTAGAACTGTATTCATGATTTAGGACTGGATGTTTCAAATTTTTTTCTCATTCATCATTCCAAATTTACAGAGTTGAGTCAAAGCATCACAGACCTTTCACTATTTTATCTTTGCATGCTTCTTTCAGTTAATTCCATTTGTATCATTCATCTATTTACATCCCGCTCCTCAATGTTATTGTTTGTTGTTATTTTTTTGGTGCTAAAGGAAATATGACTCCTGGTGACTACCTGGGCAAGTCTCTGTAGTTTTCTTGGCAAAATTTTAGAAATGGCTTGACATTGACTGTTTTCTAGGGTGTAAAGTCTAGCTCAAGGTCATAGGTCAGCCTTTGGGTCTAAGGTGAGATGAAAATTCATGTTCTACTGGTTTCTAGCTTGCTATCATATTCATTATACCAAACTGGGTCTTTTCATTGCCTGCTTTCCAGGGTAGAGAGGGAGTGATTGGTCCAAGGTCATCACTCTTTCTTTGTACCTCAAGTGGAATGAGAAGTCATGGTCTCCTAGTTTCTAGCCTAATACCTTAATCACTACACCACACTAGCTTTCTTCCCTAATTTTAAACCCTGTTTAAATAGCATTATGATACATGCCACAGATACATTGGACATTATTTTTCATTCTCTACATGTAAACTTCTTACAAACGAGAACATCTGAAGAAATCTTCAGTTTACATTTGTTGAGTTGAAGTGATTTTCAGTAACTTTAATGCAACGTACTATCAAAGTTCTGTATTAAAATCAAAGTGTAGATTTCTACTCTGGAAGAGTAGAACTTAGAATAAAATTTGTTATTACAACTTGAAATCAGTTAAAAGTGGAAAATATTTTCCACAAATTTCATGAACTAGGATCACAAATGCAAAACTGATCTAATTTAAGAACATAATTCATTGTATTTTACAAACTTAGGTACTCATCAAAAGAAATGAAAAATAATAATCATACATATATCTCTGTGTCATATAATAAGAAGGTATCTCCTTACAGTAATTTTGTTTAGCTTTGTTTAAATCTATAGCACAGCTGCACAGCTAATATATACCAGCAATTTTGTCAAAGAATGAAAATAATATCCCAGCAAAGAAAGAATAATATTGTCTTTAGGCAATGTCAAGCAGGTGTGTTAGAAAGCAACATGTCAAAAAAAGTTATATGCTCACCATTTAGTCAAATTAAGTCCTGGAGTAGACTGCTTATATATGGTTTTGATATTTTTCTACCTTTGAGAGACCATAGCTTTATGATAGCATATGAATCATCTAGAACATGGGGACCACAGGAGACCAGTAATGACAAGACAGAGGTAGCAGGGGATGGCGTCACCCTTCCACAAGAGTCCCAGTTTTTCATGTGTCCCATTTGGAAAATTGATTGCTCACTCCTGAGCTAGAAAATTCCAGCCACTGACAGTTAAATAATTGAAAAAAGTATCTTGGAAAAGATTGCTAATCAGACTAAACTGAACAGAAATGGAAGGGTATTTTATAAGATGTCAGACAAAACAGCTATAAGATTTTCTACAACCCCTTCCCCCTTTTTTGTTCCATCTTGCATCTCCATTAAATCAACACATTTAACAAACATTGAAAATATTTGTGGTTCTCCAGCTGTTACCTAATCTGAATGAAAATAGTGAAATACAGATTCCAAATCATCTCAGTCAGACAAAACAAAAAATAATCTTGATATAAATTTGTCTCTTTCCATTTTGTTGCTGCTCAGTAGGAAACTGTCACCCCAAACCTCTTCCCATAGGTTTGTACTTTCATTGGTTTTACTAGTAGCTTTCCCAAATACAGGATTAGAAAAATTAAAATATTTTCCACCTTATTGTTTAGACAGTTTGACTTGAAAAGCAGTAGCTAAGCTGATGAGTTTACAGTTGAAGTAGTAAACTACACAAAAAATTCAGACATCCTCTGTGCTGCAGAATAGGGATAGCTGATACACTCATAATATTAAAAAGGCAGACATTTGTTATTTGTAAAGAGCTATCAATCTTTCCTTCATGAATGGTAGAAATTCTCTTACATTCAATAATTCCACATTTTAGTAAAAGAAAAGAAACATTTCACATCTGTCATGAAGATTTACATCTGATGAAATCTATAAGATTCATGGTGTTTTAGTATGCATTGCTCTAAAGAGGCAGTTTTCAAACCTTTTGCTCCTGGGACCCATTTACATTCTTAAAAATGATTGAGAAAAGCTTTAATTGATATGGGTGATGTCTATTTGATATTTATTGTATTAGAAATTAAAAGTAAGATATTTAAAAATATTTCGTTATTTGACTTTGCAGACTTCTGAAAGGATCTCAACAGTTTTCAGGGGTTCCCAAACTATACTTTGATAACCACTGCCCTAATGTATATCATATTTGGTCTAAAAGAAGTTGTTTTTTTTTTTGAGGGAGGGTGATGGGGAGTTTGATCAGACAGAAAGAAAAGAAAAAAAGAAGAAAATATTTGCCCAGTGTTTGTAGCAATATAATGTTTTTTTTAAAATTGGGTGTGAGTTGGGATTTGTTTTTTGGGTGTGTGTGTGCAACCCTCTCAAACTTTTAAGTTTGAGATAAATGCATAGCTTAAATATAGTTTTTTTCCCTCAACATATATCTAATATTTTTCTTTAACCCTTATAAACACCCTTGGAGTTGTGAATTATATAACAATTTTTAAAGAGTGTGAAAGATGGTGAATGACTAAGATGAAAACTATATATTAAAATATGTATTAGGTTACATCATATCAGTGTTATGTAAAACCATATCCTTTAAGCAATCTTACTTTAAAAAGTGTTAAAAAGAAATATTAAGGTGTATTAAATAAAGGAAATTTTAAGGAATGGAACGATAAAGCCTCGTTGAAAGAAAATATTTTCTTTACTTTTAACTCTATTAGAAAATAGTTTTGAACTCAATCTTGTTGGATAATTTTATCAGATTGAACATAAATCAAACATTTCCTTAAACTAAATTTAGCAGTACAAATCCAATATTTATTACATGTAACTAGAGATAGACTTGCAAGACTGTATCTTTCAAATAGCCATATTTTAAAGGGGGAAAATCATTTCCCCCTAATATTGAAGGTAATAAACAAAGTTTTTTATTGTCTTGTTACAAACATCATCCCATTTTGTTCTTGTTTTATTTTTCTTAACTCTGAAGGCAGAAAGCTCATAATGTGAAATCAATGTAGTATATCAGTAGTCTTTGAAATGTAATGTGATACAATAAAACCTTGCAAAGTCAGACTCAACAAATACTTTTTAAGAGACGAAATGATGAATTAGACAACACAAATAACTATGCATTTACTCCCATTTCTCTCTTGCTCTCTCTCAGCTTGTAGTTTGCAGCCCTTAAGTAGAATCATCCATTATCTATAGAAACAGTCCACCCACACTTAGTAAGTAATCACAATTTTAATACATTTGAAGAAGGGGAGGAGAAAATATTTTCACTTAATGTAGCTCTCTGAAGTTTCAGTGGGAACTAATATATTTTCTAAAACCATTGCATTTCATAGAGAGGGATGCTTCTCCCTCCCGCCGCCCCTTTTGCTAGGTGAACAGAAAATTCCAAGAATTCCACTTTAGGAAAAATGTGATATCCTTTTTAGGAAAGAATATGAAATCCCATCATCACATCCATGAACACACAAACATTTCTCAATCACTCTTCAGATGTCTGTCTTCTCCCCCACCCCACCCCACCAAGTACAGTTTTCACTTGACATTCAACAAAATGTTCAAGCCCACTCCTAGAGAGCTTTTTATTTCATGAATCTAAGCCATCAGTCAATTAACACATGATGTACATCCCATCAGCATTTGCACTTCAAAATACATTTCTGTATGATCTTGGGTGGTGGTGAAGAGAGAGAGAAGGATGGAAGGATAGTACTCACCCTTCAAGGGCATACTTCACCCTTTTCAGTTGTTGGATCTATCCTCTGATACCTGGGGACCTTCTCAGAAACTACAGGATTGTGGTATTAACCAGTATTTGAGCAGGCTCCTTTTAGTATTTGGATATGCTTGGTTTTTTTAAATAAAAATCACACTTTGATATATGCAAATTATACTCTTGAAATATTAGTAAATATGATCACAAGTCTTTATGTATCCTGTTTATGCAAAATACACATTCTAGCTTTTAATGCAGCTTATTTAGATACTTAAACAGCATGGGCAAAGTGTGAATACTTAAATGGATGAGAAAAATAAAGAGAGTATCCACAATGTAGAGAAAGGTCAGTGTAATATGAAAACTAAACAGTACATATAAATCTTTGGAATTAGAATGAGAGGATATTAAAGGAAAGGAGTATTCAAATAGAGGAATTGCCTAGCCAGTTCAATTTAAATTAGATATTCAAATGATTACTAATGAGCATGGAATGTCAGGGAAACAGACTATGAAGAATTATGATCATCAAAGGCCAAAAAGAAAAAAGAAAGAAAGAAAGAAAAAAGAATGAGCACAGCTAATGATTCCAAATTATACAATGTTACTTTCTTTGAATGGGAAAAAATGCCTGTTTCATAGCTAGTCAGCAGTGTAACTCATTGGTTTGAATAGGATTGTCTTTAAATTCATTAAAACTCAAGTCCCAGTACATTTCACATTAGTGAGCAAGCTAGCCTGGCAATAAACTGCAAAAGCTATTTGACTTTTTAATCATTGCAATATTTTGGATTGCCTTGCCCTTACTGATTCAGGCTATACCAGCGGTTCTCAAATAGTGGGGCGCGCCCCCCTGGGGGGGCACGAGGCTCCGTAAAGGGGGGCGCGAAGGCTCCCTTTCCATCTGGGTGCAACGGCGGCGGTGGCGTGGGCGAGGCATAATATATCCCGCCTGGAAGTGGCAGCACTTCGGACTGTGGATTTTCATTGGAGCCGCGGGCTGGAGCTGTGCAAGAAGCCTGCTCGGGCGGGGGTGGGAGGGAGGGAAGCATGGCTGTCCCAGGCTTCCCTCCCTTCCCCCCCCCAGCCCAAGCAGACTTTTTGCACAGCTCCAGCCCGCGGCTCTGATGAGTCTCTGAGCAGTCCCCAGCGCTGCCACTTCAAGCCGGGATATATTCTGCCATGCCCTCGGCGGCGTCTTTATGCAGGTAGCTCGCCTCCCCGCCAGCAGCTCCACCGCCAGCATTCCGTCTGGAAGCGGAAGCGCAACAGCCGCTGTTGGGGAAGGGACAAAGGGGCGGCGGTCGCCCGATCTTGCCACCGCCACCCCTTTGCCCCTGGTAACGGCGACTGTTGTGCTGCTGCTTCCAGCTGGGATGCTGGATGAGCTGCTGGCAGGGAGGGAGGGAAGAAGGGGAGGAGGGAGTAAGGATAGACAAGCAAGAGGGAAAGAGGAAAGAAGGCAAGCAGGCAGGAAGGAGGCAGAAGGAAGGAGGGAAGAATGGAACTGGAAGGGAGGCAGGGAAGGAGGGAGGGAGAAAGGAAGGATAGGAGGATAGGGAAAGAGGAAAGAAGGCAGGCAGGCAGGGGGAAAGAGGAAGGAGGGAACTGGAAGGGAGGCAGGAAGGAAGGGAAGGAGGGAAGGAGGGTGGAAGGAAGGATAGACAAGTAAGAGGGAAAGAGGAAAGAAAGCATGTGACTACAGTGGGGGACGAGGAAAGACCGGTGTGCTATGTTATGCAGAGGTGTACTTATAACAATTTTATAGACAAATTATACTATTTACAGTCGCGCGGGGGGGGCGAAATGTTTTCTTCTTCCTAGGGGGGGCATGACAGAAAATAATTGAGAAGCACTGGGCTATAGTAACCCATTCATACCACTTTATATACATATTTTTTATTTTGTTTTATTTATTTATTTATTTCATCAAGGAGTTAGATAACAGATGTAAGTATAGACATGATTATGAATACATGAAATGAATATGAATACAAGGGAATATTAGGATAGGGATGGTAGGCACACTGGTGAGCTTATGCATGCCCCTTAAAGACCTCTTAGGAATGGGATGAGGTCAATAGTAGACAGTCTAAGGTTAATGTTTTGGTGGTTTGGGGAAGAATGCACAGTGTCTGGTAATACATTCCAGGCATTGACAACTCTGTTACTGAAGTTGTATTTTCGGCAATCAAGTTTGGAGCCGTTTACCATAAGTTTGTATCTATTATATGCTTGTGTGTTGTTGTGTTTGAAGCTGAAGTATTCATTGACAGATAGGACATTGTAGCAGATAATTTTATATATTACCCTTAGGTCAGATCGAAGACGGTGAAGTTCTAAATTGTCTAAGCCCAAAATTGTGGCATTCTGTACTCTGTCGCAAACAGAGGAGTGGAGGATTCTTCTCGTACAATATCTTTGGACTCGTTCAAGCAGTGGTGGGTTTCAAAAAATTTTAGAACCTCTTCTGTAGGTGTGGCCTGTTTTGTGGGAGTGGCTCAGCATTCATGTGACTGGGTGGGAGTGGCATGGAGGTCATGTGACATTGGTATGGCCAACTTGGAAAATGTGGTGAAACTCACTTAACAACGCTCTTGCTTAGCAACCAAATTTTTGGGCTCAATTGTGGTCATAAGTTTTCTTTCTTTCTTTCTCTTTCTTTCTCTTTCTTTCTCTTTCTTTCTCTTTCTCTTTCTTTCTCTTTCTTTCTCTTTCTTTCTCTTTCTATCTTTGTCTCTCTCTTTTTATCACACTCTCCCTCTATTCCCACCTTCCTTTCTTGTGTGTATCTCTCCCACTTTCTTTCTTTCTCTTTTCCCTTCCTCCTTCCTTCCTTCCTTCCCCCCCTCTCTCTTTCTCTCTTTCTCTGTCTCTTTCTTTCTCTCTTTCTTTTTAAATCACTCTAGGTTTGATGAAAGCAGTCACAAGTTTAGGGTGAAATAAGTCTTTCTCCAAAACGTGAACCAGGATTTCAACAAAAACCTCTAGGTCAGCATCAAGCTCAGGTTTTGACTTTTATTCAGAGCCCACTAGCTTCAAAAGTTCGGGACAGACCAGGTCTCTCCAGCTTAGATTTCCTGCTGGCTCTGAGGCTGCAAGTGCCCAGAGAATTGAGGGGAGGAAATGCTGGCCATCTGCCCCCCTCCCAAAGCAACCTCGCAAGTTTTCAAGATCCTCTGGAGAGGCTTTTTTTAAAAGAAATCGCCAAAAAAGCCACAAGATCTGGAGAGACGGGCAGTTGGTCTTGGGGGGGGGATCCCCAAAACCAGGTTGCCCAGCCTGAAGAGGTCTGCGTGGGCCGCTGATGGCTGCAAAGTGTGGTACGAGGGTGAAGTCCCCAAACCCAGGGGATAATGCAGCTCCAGCAGTTTCCCCCTTCCTCACTTGCCTTTTACCCAGAGGCTCTGCCAGTGGGTCACCTGCCATTTCACCTCCCGAGAGAAGATCGGGAGAGATGTGCAAACGGCCGCAACTCAAGGCTCCTGAGGAAGACGCTGAAGTGGCGTCACCCCCTGCTGCTCCTTCTACTGCTTCCAGTAATGCAGGCTTCTTGGAGAGCATTAAGTTGCAGGAGACCGGCCGCGCAACATAAGCTCCCACCGCTGTCCCCACCACCGCACCCATGCTTTCTGGCAGCCAGGCATCTTAGGCATGTCTGGGAACCTTGCAAAGGCCTTGCGAGGTCCCCAAACTTGTCAAAGACGCTGGCCACACTGCTTAAGCTCCCGCTGCCATCCCCACCCCTGCGCCCATGCTTGCTGACAGCCATGGGGCCCTGCACTATAAGCGAGCCCGGGATTCTTGCAAGGCCGCAAAAGGTCACCGGCTCGCTTATAATTCAGGGCCACAGCAAGCCTCTCCAGATGGCCTGCTGCCCCTCCCACCCCACGCTTAGTTGCAGCTTACTTACCTCCTTGGAGTCAGCAGGCAGCAATAGAGAGTCAAGCAGGAAAAAGGTAAGTGGGTTTAGATAGGGTTCTTAGAGGCGGGCGGGGTGATTGGTGAGCCAGCCAATAAGTGAGTGGTGGTTGGGGCTAGGATAATGCAGATGGGCAGGGGAGTGAGCAATGGAGCAGCCTCCGGATGGGCAGGGATGAGCGAGTGAGCGACAGGGCCGGGGCAGGCATTCCAAAACTTACTTCCAGGTCCACCAGTGGAACCTCTTCTAACCGGTTTCGGTAGATTTGACGAACCAGTTCTACCGAACCAGTGTGAACCGGTAGGAACCCCCCTCTGTGTTCAAGATATTTCATTAATATATATACATATAATAATCAGGGGAAAATGGGCTGTCTGAGTGTGGATCTTTATGTAGCAAAAAAGCATCGACCATTTATAATAAGGGAAAAGGGGATATTTCAAGATCTGAAATATATGGGGATAATCCAAACAGGCTCATTATTATACTCAAATCAAGTGCAAGTCTTAAACTGTACAGTATAGTGTTAAAACAGCCATAGTTAAAATGTCTCTCATTACCAACAATACATATTTTGCACCTGTTGCCTGCACTATTTTTTTTTAATTTTTGACTCAGCAAAAATGCTTTAAAAATTGTGTTCTTCCACCATACATCCAAAAGAAAAAGAAAGGAATGACAACACCTATTGTAATTCCCTATTGAAGCTGGGATGACTGAAGAAGAGTGGATGGAGACCAAGCATGAAGGACGAAATGGTAGGGAGATTGAGGCAGATATTATGAAGATTGCAAAAAGCAGTGGCAAGATTAGTTGAGAGAATGGCAAGGGCAAAAAAAAAGTTTGTGATTGTATGTTATAGATGTGATGTCTCAGTATAAAAATTAAAGGGAAAAATGGTACTATTCTGAAATAACTGAGGTGTGCATGTGATGATAAGAGACAGAATTCAGACAGAGGTATTAATGACATTGTTTTGTATTTTCAGAGTTAGTCAACATCTCTGTCAGGTATTTAGGATAATGGGGAAATAATTTGATTTGTAGCCCTACTATAGTCTTACTACAAGCTACAAAATGATCATTTGTGAATTACTTATAGCCACTCTGACAACCAATTTATAAAATTGGTGGGAAAAAAGGAACACAATCTTTTTCAAAATTCCAAGCATACCTAGAACCTCTGAAATATTAGTGATCACCACTGTAAATGGCCTAAGAACATGATACCAACATTCAATTCAGGATTTATTTTTTTCCATGTGATTCTACCTGGGCACTCCATACAACAACTGTAGATTAATTTTTCGGTCTCCTGTTGTACATTGTTTGGCATATACTAGTGCCTGACACAAGGGAATAAAACTTAGTAAAAACTCTGCTGCAACAGAATAAAGGATTATTTCACTTGATCCCATTACAGCTGTTTCACTGTTTGTCATATAACCCTCCAAACTGTTTTATGCACAAACATATGAAGGAACTCACCTTTTTACCCAACCTTATCTTTGTAAGAATATAAAGCTAAGATCTATAGAGGATTTCAATACTGTTACTTGTTCATTCCTATTTTTCTTTCTTTCTCTCTTTTCATACTGTTGTGGTTCTTCATTTTGATATCAAAAGTGACATTTAATGTATGTGCAGATAAATAGACAGACAGACAGATGAAGAAAGGAGAAATGAGGATAATATTTTGATTTTTAAAATAATAGGTTAGTAGAATAAAAACTATATATAAAAATCAAGGCCATGCGAGAAAGCAGAATAGCTCAGTGTCTAGAGAATAGGAATAGTACATATTGTCCACCCAGGTTTCCATGTTTAGCCATTTTTTATACAGAGAGATAATATATTTCAGCTGAAGAAAAGTGCAGCATATGCAGCACTTACCCATTAAAAAGTTTTCTTAAAGAAGCTTCATTTTCCTGGAACATGAGTACATTACCAACACAAGAAAGCAAGCCCATTTTATTAGTCATATTTCTTGATATATTTTATTATTCTCATTGCATAGATCTAATTTGAATAAAATGTAAGTTTAGAAGACAAAAAAGAAGTAGATTGCTATTACATAATAATAAATTATGTAGCCGTTTGTTGTTTGGCCACTTTGGGAGTGGGTAATAGAAATCTCTAATGTTAATTAGCAAATCTCTCTATTACTAGCAAATGGCACTGATTTTTCGAGGCTGGAAGATAATTGGCATGTCATAAATGGCAAACAGCACTGTCATTTACATGGCCGCCAATTTTCTAATCAGGTAAAAGAAATTGCAATCATTGCTAGAAACCTATTCATTAAATGGAAACAGGGAACCATATTTGTGTCAGTCATAAGTGAAAATATGGAAAATGGCTTATTAAATTTTTTGTTGGTTATGAAGCAGAATATTCATGAGCTGAACAATAGCAAACAAGGAATATATTGAGGCTTCCAGGAACACCAATGTAGCTTCCTCCATCTAGTTCTAATTAAACTTTCACCCTGGAAACTCTGTCTTTATAAATGACTGACCCCATTGGTGTGGTCTGATGTAAACTAATACTGAAATCTACTTACCTTGCCTTCTCAATTTCCCATCATTCTCCTCATGATTTAAAAATCAGAACATTGACATTTCCAGCATCATTTCCATTTTTCGATAAAAAAAGACAATTAGACAATGGTTCTTTATTCAATGCTTGGGCTGGCTGTAGCAAGATCAAAGAGAACAATCTGTGTTACAAACAAAATCTCATTCAAGTTCTTTTGTAAAGCCACAGGATGGGAAAGAGGTTTGGAGAACAAGGCTAATTTCATGATGCACTGTAAACCTGTCTTCTGTAAATGGGAAAAGGCCCTACCAATATTTTCTAATGTTGTTAAAGAAAACAACCTTGGATGGTTTTATTCCAAGAATAATTTTACCAACATTATTATAATGTACGGTTGTGAATTAATTGGGAAAAAGTCATTTGAAAACAAAGAAGCTAACACTGTATAGAAAGTCCCAAAGGTGCTTTGTTGCAAAAGGCAACTGGATGATGATTCTTCTCTTTCTCCTTCTCTTCTCCTCCCCCTTGTAAGTGTCAACATTGGCAATGTGATACAGAGGTGGGTTCCTACCTATTCGGTCCAGATCAGACGAATAGATAGTAACTCTGATGGACACGTGACCGTACGGTTCTATCCTCCGCAGCACTTGCTTGGTTTTCTGTTCTGCACATGCACAGAACAATCTTCATTGAAAAAAATGTATTTTTTTCCTTTGTTAATATTGTGTGCATGCTTAAGTTTAAGTGCAAATACCCACCTGGCTCACCCAGTCACTCCTCAATTCCCAGGTGGCTTCCCTGCCAAAACTGCCTTGCCTGCCTAAGCTGCCACATGGTGCTTTCTCTGCGCCCCAACTAGCTGCCTCCTCCTTCCTACAGGTAAGTCTCGCTAGCCCCCCCCCCCCAGCTTGCTGCCTCTCCACCGGGCTCTCAAATTTCCTTTCCCCCACCCCTTTCTGGATCCCAACGAGCTCCATTTTGTCTCCCAGCAGGCTTCAGGCAAGCCTGCCAGGCCCAAAATAGAGCATGGGGGAGGGGGCTTGCAAGCCTCCTTGCAGCCC
Source organism: Natrix helvetica (assembly GCF_964273705.1). Lineage (NCBI taxonomy): Eukaryota > Metazoa > Chordata > Lepidosauria > Squamata > Natricidae > Natrix > Natrix helvetica. Next base: position 87,886,116 of record NC_138550.1, on the reverse strand, counting down.
CCTGGGAGCAAAAGTGTGGGGGGCTTCAAGAGAGAAAGAAAGAAAGAAATCCTCACCATTTGGGGATCCCCAAGTACATGGAGCAGATAAGTCTTCAAACTTGGGAACTTTAAGACTTGTGGACTTCAAGTCCCAGAATTCAGCCCTGCTGGCTGGAGAATTCTGGGAGTTGGAAGTCTGCAAGTCTTAAAGTTGCCAAGTTTGTAGACCTCTGCTAGCTGCTATCCTTAGGCTCAAGCTAAGCTAATCAATAGTGGAGCTCTAAGAATGCCAGATGATCAATGGGAATATTGTCTATTTCAAAATGTCTGGCTTTTCTTCCTCCTGCCAAAGACCTTCTGGGGTTCTTCACAGGAAGGGAGAAAGGAAAGAAGGAAGGAAGGAAGAAGGAAAGAAGGAAGGAAATAAGGAGAGAGGGGGGGAGGGAGAAAAAGGGAAGGGAAAGTGAATGAGATATGGATGGATGGATAGAGGGAGGGAGGGAAGGAGGGAGAGAGACTGAGAAAAAGGAGAGAAAGGAAGGACCACAAACCTGTCACTAGCTGCAGCTTCAGAGGATGCTTTGAAACAGCACAGCAATCCAGGGCTGGAAGGGGCCTGAGAGGTTATCTAGTCCAACCCACAGCTCCAGCAGGAGACTTTATATCATCTTGGTTATTTTAGTGCCTCTAACAGAGGAGAAATTCCCAGGCATTGCCAACCTATCCCCCCTAGTAAGCCATGCTCACAGAACTGGTAGTAAACAACTTTGAAACCCACCACTGGTGTGATATCTATTAGACAAATCTCATAATTACGATCTGAGCAAACCATTTTCCAAATCAGTTTGTGATCCTAATGTATACCACCCTCCTGGTTCTGTTCAATAAAATTCAATAGAAAAAGACATGTCAAATAACAATCAATGATCAGAATATATTGTTATAGACTTTAGTTTCAGTGAATTGAAGTCACAGTTGAATGTAGAACTTGGATAACTATCAGAGGTTTCAGCAAGGACAATGGTTAGAAATAAGGTTTTTGTTGGGTAGATGGATGGATGGGGCTGGATTGGGATATACTGGCTCCAAAAGCTGATTCATTCTCCAAATGGGGATTATTAAATATCATTTGTTGAATCTAAAGCTGGAGATGGTTTACCTAGTTCATTCATTTCAGTGAGGAACATTGGGGTAAAATGAATTGATGCAGGTTTGTAAAGCTCTGTTAAAACTGAATGGTATAACTAGAAATCAGGTGGTTCCTCTATTGTTCAGTTACTTCAACTGGCCTACTTAGAATTATACTCGAAGGTATACTAATAACAGCTTTGGAACTTGCTTCAGCCTGCAGAAGTTTCTTGAAGATATTCCTCATTAAAATGGCCAGAGAACATTTTCAATAAAATAAATTGGCTGCTTTGCAAAGTAGGACACTTTAAGAAATGTACAACATAATACCTGATTTCTTGTCAAGTTCATTACTTATAGATAATTATGTTGCTAAAGAAACCATATATTACCTTAGGTACTTTAAGAAGGCTATTTCTTGTAAGTTTGTAAAATGGCTTTTCTGTTTTTCTGGTAAGCCATGAAGTCCATGCATGAATCCCTTTGGTGATTGTTACAATTTAGTACATGCTTATTTTATTTTTACTTTCTGTCTTATAGAAGCAACATGCACATACAATGATGCCTCAACATTATTAATTTTTTCACTGCCCTCTATATCATGGAAAACAGAGAAATCATTAACATAGAACAAATCCCAACAGATTCCAAATATATTGGTTTTTATCAGGGGAGTTGTACACTATGTAGAGTTAAAATTTTATTTTAAAAAGGAAAACAATCAACACCTTCTCCAAAGATAGGGACTTGCTCTGTATTAAATTTTCTATGCATTTTTTTATGTTATTCTTTGAACTTGGGGACTTCCATCTTGATTTACTACCTCCTACAAAATGTTTTCCTTTCCTTGTTATTCTTATTGTTCATTAGCCTTTTCATTACCTTCTCCTCCTACTACTCTTTTCCTCCAACACCCAGCTACATTTATTTATGCTTAGATATTGTTTCTTTCATGTACATATTAATATGCATAATACTATAGCAACCAAATTCCACAGATTTAATTAAAAAAAACAATGCTAGCAACAAGAATTAGATTCATACTTGAAAGGTTGAACCAAAAAAACCTCTTAAAAAGCCGATCGGTATATTTAGATGTTAACTTATTCAGAGTGGCATCATTTATATTCAAACTTGTAGAGATACACATTTTACTTCATCTCTCTTTCTCTTTCTCTCACATATACACACAATTTGTTATCTGGCATATTATTGAAAAATTGAAATGTTTTGCAAGAGTTTTAGTTTAAGATTTGTGTTGATGGATTTTAGAAGAGGAGATGGGAGGGGAGAACGGAGGGGAGGGCGAGAGGAGAGGAGAAGAAAAAAGAGGAGAGATTTGGTACATCTTCAGTGCATTTTCTTTACTGTCCTTTAACTATTCTTCCAACCCTCTTGCTGTTTCTTCAAAAATGCCTGATGTCTTCGCAATGGTCTATGCCAGCAATACCGAACCTTTTTTGGCTCATGTGCCGTAAGCGGGGGGAGCACAAGGGGGTCATGCATGGGCATGCAGCACCCAGAATGGAATGTGCGACACCCCCCAGCATGCATGCGTGCATGACAGGCACTCCCCCCATTTTTTGCAACCTTTTTTCGCCCTCCCCAGGCTCCAGAGACTTTATAGGAGCCTGGGGAGGGGGAAAACAGTCTCCGCCGCCCCCCTGGAGGCCACCTGGAGCTTCCGTGAAGCCTCTGGAATGCAAAAAAAAAAAAATGGCCCTACAGGCAAACTGGAAATTTGGGAACAGATTTCTGGTTTGTTCGTAGGGGCAGTTTAAGCCCTCAGGAGCCATCAGGGGCCTTCTGGAGGGACTAAAAACAACCCAATGGACAAACCAAAAGTCACTTCCAGTTTGCTCATAGGGCTGGTTTAAGGCCTCCGGAGCTTTCAGGGGCCTTCTGGAGATTTCCCTGAAGGCTCCAGAGGACAAAAAATGACCCTACGAGCAAACCGGAAGTCACCAACTGGAAGTCACCTTCGGGAGGGCTTAAATGACTTCCGGTTTGCTCGTAAGGTCATTTTTCGTCCTCCGAAGCTTTCAGGTAAGCCTCCGGAAGACCCCTGAAGGCTCAGGAGGGCCTAAACTGGCCTTACAAGCAAACCAGAAGTCCATTCCTGAACTTCCAGTTTGCCCATAGGGGCGGTTGTTTGCACTCCGGAGGCTTCAGGGAAGCTTCTGAAGCCTCTGGAGGCCCTTCAGGGAACGGGATGGCTTTTTTTTTATCCTCCCCAGCTCCTATAAAGCCTCTGGAGCCTAGGGAGGATGAAAAATGGCCTCAAAAAAAGGCTAAAGTCAGCTGGCCAGTGCGCACATGTGCACTGGCCAGCTGACAGGGCAACGCCTCACTGCTTTGACAAATGGCTCTGCGTGCTACCTGTGGCAGGGTGTGCCATAGGTTCGCCATCCCTGGTCTATGCCCACCTATGTTCCTGATGCCCACCTGATGAGTCTGTCAACATTTTTGTGTGGATGAAGAGTGTGATTCACTGCCATTATTTTTTTGGTCTTTCTCTTCAGGGTTTTTAGTTTTTCTTGAGTCCAGACCACTATGCCAGCTTTGTATCTAATAATAGTAATTCTTTTTCTTTTGAAGTTCTTTGTTTTGGGGATTCCTGGCCTTTTGAGAGCATTAAATTTTGCTCTGAAAAGTGGTTGGCTGGATAGAGAGAATGAAATGTGTTATTTTGGTTAGATTATTATTATTTTTTCTAGGAAGTATTTGCTAAAGTTATTTGAAAACAGCAATCCTGAGGAACAGAGAAGGCAAGTGGTGCTGAGAAAACATAATTTCCTGAGGAGGGAACTGAAAATATGCAGATTTCCCTTCCTTTTTGTCTCCTCTCACCACTGGACTTCTGTTCTCCAAGGACATGGATATGCACTCTGTTTCTTGAGATGGTGTTGGAGGGAGAAGTTGCTTCTATGTAGCAATGTAAGTCAGACTTTTGGAGAAAACACACACACACACAGAGAGAGAGAGAGACACACACACACACCGCCCCCAGGATTGCTTCTTTGCTAGAAATTTGTTCTTTTGCAAGTTTATTCCAGTGAATTACCATTGCTTCTAAGCATTTAGCATGAAAAGAGGTAAGCACACTTGGATTTTGGCAGGGAGGATTTTCAGCTCCTAAGTGGAAAGGTGGTGTAGCAAAGAGCATGGGGAGTTTCAGGAAGGTTGGGCGAGGCCCTGGGAAACCTGGGAGAGGTCTCACACATATGTCTTTCTTCTCAGGGATTGAAAATCTTACAGGATTTTAGCAGTGGTTTTTTCCAGCCTCAGAATAAAGAGACAGATTTGGCCAAGTTTTTTTTTCCCTTCGATCCAATATGTTTGTATTATATGATTTCATGAAAATGTCGTTGTATACATTATGTACAATGACAATAAAGGCTATACTATTACTACTATACTAAATAAGTTTCAGATTATTAAAAGCTCTCATTTAGCAGAGTTAAAGCTATAAATTTGATTGCAAGAGAGATAATATTACATGTATTTCTTTAATTATGGATCAAGACACTATGAAATAGTAAACATGGGAACAAGTCCATATATGGATTGAAAATAAATAAAAATACAATTAGAATATCCAGTCATAATTATCTGATTAACATCTATGATAGGAGATATTCAGAAAAGTAGGTAACTGCATGGATTTTTGTAATTAATTCAGAAGTAACAATTCAAATAATATGTACTACTAATATTATAATTTAAGTCAGTTATATTTTATTCTACCACAGTTTTAAGAATATATTTTCCAAAATCACCTTTCCTTGACAAATCTAAATTTTCAATAACAGCAAAATGACCTATCCAACTTTTCATAAAAATTCTCTCTTGAATTGGAAAAATGGTTCTGTGTGTATATGTAAGTAAATCACGTTTTACATTATCCAACTTTTTAAGACTTTCTCCTTTTAAAGAGCCATCTAAGACATTTAACATTTCACAGAAGCACTAAAGATGACTCAGATAAAAATGGCTAATATTTCTGTGGCTAATTAAGGAACAATAATTCAACTGAACCAAGATAAATTTTTGGTGTTTTTTTTTAAACTTTAGATACTCTTTACTAGAGTCCTTGCCCAGCATATGTCATACTCACTTAAAACATATAAAATATACATTAAAATTGTAATTAAAATAAGCTATATGAGTTGAAGGGGTGGGGATAAGAGGAAAGAGAAGAGTAAGAGTTTTAAAGGCATGAAATAAATGTAATTTTGCTGGACAATATTTATTGCCTCTCTTATAGCAGCAGAGCAGAATTTGGCAACAAGTGATAATGATAGTGCTTCTATTACTCTGCTAAAAAAACAGAATAGCATAGTTGAAAGGGACCTTGGAGGTCTTCTAATCCAACCCACTTCTCAGGTAGGAAACCCTATACTATTTCAAACAAATGATTATCCAATCTCTTCTTAAAAACATCCACCCACAACTTCTGGAGGCAGGTTGTTCCACTGATTAATTGTTCTAATTTCAGAAAATCTCTCTTTAGTTCTAGGTTGGTTGTCTCCTTGTGTTCTCCTGAGTTTCTATCCATTGCTTCTTGTCCTTCCTACATGAGATGTACCATTAGTTGTGCTGCCATGGGAATTATTTTATGAGTGGTTGGTTTAATACCTCATACAGGTTCAAAAAAATTACAATATAAAAGAATACGCTCAACATCTTCTATTGCAGAGGTGTCAAACTCATGGTAACACATGACGTATCGTGACTTTTTCCCTTTCACAAACCAGGCGTGGACATGGCCAGCACTTGATGCATCTGGCCCAGGGGCCACGAGGTTGACACCCCTGTTCTATGATATGGGAGTACAGAGGCAAATTCATTTGTGGAAGGAAACTTTTTGATATTGACCATCAATAACTGCTGAAGGGAATGGGTTGAATATGGTCATAGCATATGCTTTACAATATCTATGTAGAGTGACAATAATAAGCTTATTTGAAGATACTGTAAATTGCAGTCTCCAAGGTATATTTAGCCTAATGTCATGTCGATAGCCTGCATCAAGGATTCTCTCCTTTACTGTCCTTTTGCTTGGTCATATTCCATGCTTTTATTGCCTCATTAGTGAAGCCATAGGCTGCCAGTTTTTTTCTCTAATGGATATCTTCCAGGTAGGTTGGAAGTTATCCCTGTTAATGAGGGATGTCAGGCCTGTTGGGTTAAAGAGTAGTTTTAGCTAGTAATTAAAAATAACCATCCAGGTCATGGCTTCTATCCTTGTAAATCCTAATTCAAGTCTTAAAGCTGCATTAGCTCTATGTCTAGGGACTTGAATGATCACAGAGCTTCAACTGTACCCATGTTGAAAATGACTTAGTGGGTAGACATGACAGTCCGGGGGAGGGGGGAGACAGCAAAAAAAAAGACTCATGCCACATTTAAAAGAAAGCATGCTACATATTCATGATGTATGCTAGTATTGTTGTTCATTTAAGAATTCAAGGCAGCTTACCTAGTTTTCCCTCCCCCCCCCCAGCAACCCATTGAGGTAAGGTAGGTTAATACAAGAAAAGCAACTGGCTCAGTTACCCACTGAATTTAAACCGCTGAAGGTGGACTTGATTCTCAGAACTCATCCAGCATCTTAATCACTGCAACACAATAGCTCCTTAGTATTTTCAAAGCCAATGCTAGACATTTCTAGGTCAAGATGGTAGAATTATAGCATTTGGTTGCAAATTAGAACATAGATATACTGGATATAATCAACTTCTACTGAAATAGAGGAAATCAGTGGCAATTTAAGTAGATATAAAGTAATTAAGACTGGGGAACTAAACCCTAATTTCACATATATGCTGATGGAAATTGGTTACACAGAGATCAGATTTAAGGGTCATAGTGGATTGAGTGGTTAATGAAGATGTCAACTCAATGTGCAGCAGCTATGAAAAGGCAAATTCCATCTAGGGATAATTAGGAAAGGGAGGCAAAATAAAAATGCTGACACTGTAATGTTTTGATGCAAATATGTTGTGTTCTATATTTGGAATGCTACACACAGTTTCCACTGCAATATTTTTTTTTCCTTCCAAGTGTTTTCCCATAAGTGTTAGGTCTACTTTTTGGAGGATCAATCAAGTGTTGATATGACAGAGCCAAAAAATGCATTGAAGAGGGAAACCAAAATTATCAGGGAGCTGAAACACTCTTTCATGGGGAAAAAAAAGTTTTGTATTCTTATGCTGAGATAAAAGGCCACTCAGAGTGGACATGATCAAAATATATAAAACCATACATGGCATGAGAAAAAGTAGACAGCAGAAGGTTTTCTCCTCCTCTCAAAAAACATTAAGACCAAAGTCATCTAATTAGACTGATTGAAAGAAAATGTAAAACAGGAACAGGAAAATATTTCTGATCAAAAGTCATGATATTTGATGGTATTAAAAAGAAATTAGATATTCCTGGACAAATCCATCAGGACTATTCATTCACTGGTTGGTGATGAAATGTGCCTCAATACATTTTGGGGGAAAACAACAGAAGACTTGGATGTGCCTATGACCTCCTTGGGAGTACTACCAAAGTATCTATCTCATCTTTATAAGGAGGAAAGTGCTGGTCTAAAGTAAGCCCTGGCTTGATTCAATAAGGCTATTGTTATCTTCAATACTACTTCAGAAGACATAAATTTGTGGCTGCAGAGACAGTGTACATGATTGTGGCCTGACTAAGGTTTGATTTTGACAGGTGGGATGCTACAGAGTAAATTGCTAGTTGCAATATACCTGGAAGGTAGAGGAAGGGAGATACACAATAAGATTTGCTTCTCATGAAAGTTCAGGGATGTGGCATTCATACACTGTGGGAGGATTCCAAGAATGCAATGTAGCCACAAACCTCCTAATGAGCCGCCCCTGAAACCCTTTTTCATCTAACTTGCACTGCTTATTTTTAGACCTCACTTCTCCTTAATGATCACTTTTTACAATTTTACTTAAAAAAAAAAAATATTGCTATCACCAGATAGCACATGCACATGCACATGCATGACAATCTTGGGGAAAAGGAAGAAGCGACAGAGAATACCTTCTATAACCCAGCCCTCTTCTAAACCTCCAAAACAACAGAAAGTTGATGGATTTACCAAGCAAGCAAGCCTCTCCAGTAAGAAATACCACAATTTCATCTGAGATATTACCTCTTATAAGTCCTATAGGTAGAAAATGAAAATCAGCAACTTCTAGAACTTTTCTCCTCTTTGACAGAGAATGCTCCCTCCCCACAGGTGTTGCTGCTTGTTCAGCCACTGAAAGATTCATACCGGAGGGACATGGTGGCTGTGTTTTCAATCCTTGAAAGGAGAAAAGATCCTAGATTTTATTCCTTGAAAGGAGAAAAGATCCTAGATTTTATTCCTACACCGCGTGCACACAAATAAACACATGCACACAGACACACATAATTACATTATCATTCAACCTCAACAAAAGTAGAGTCAAAATAGCTGGTATAAATTACTGTTTTGTGCACTGCAATACCATTAAGTTTATTTTTTTATTGAAATTCTAATAGGAAGTGTACAGGTGCCAGTATAATTTAATGGATGCTTTCAGAGTGTTGCCTACACAGCATTTTAAAATTCCTTACCTCTATCAAGGTTCTTCACTGGAGAGAGAACTATTATTTTAAAAATACATAAGTCACATTAACAGTGTCAGCTTCCAAGTCCTTTCTGCATCTATTATTCGGAAGCATGTGTTACTTTATCTCTTGATTTTCTGTTTTTTCACATCTGTGATTTACAACATATTTTATTAAAACTGAAAATAAAGATATAGCTTTGTTGTATCACCATCTGCATTATTTTTAATATTTTGTTACATTATTTGTAATATTTTCATTTTCAGATGTCGTTCATTATCAGTAAAGAAAAAAAAAGTGTTATTTTGCATCCAGAAGCAATTAATTCAATCAAGTTGTTATTCAGAACAAAAAGGGAGCCAAAGTGGTGGGGGAAATAATTTCCATCTAAAGTTAATATTAGAAATATTTCAAGGAAAAAACAAGCAGCATAGTGCCCTTCAAAAAAAAAAATCCAATCTTATCCAATATTTAAAATATCTACATCTAGGGAGCAAACATTCATAATGCTCCTTTGTCCTTCTATTTTTCCCACAACAACCACAACTTTGTGAGTTTAGTTGGGCTGAGAGATTGACTGGCCCAAAGTCACCCAACTACCATATTCATGCCTAAAATTGGACTAGAACTCACAGTATCCTGGTTTGTAGGTCAGCACCTTCATCAGTGCACCTAACTGGACTTTATACCAAGCTACTTCCCTGGTTAGTATTGCTGCTACTTTGCCATGGAGTATTGCAATGGAGGAATTACCTATGAAAGAAACACTGTCAAAGAATCTTTCAATTTACTACATAAATCAATTTCTGTTGTTTAGGCTTAGATACCTTTGCTGCTTGAGCCATAAAATTGCTTGCTAGAAAATTGCCTATTTCTTTTTAGTCAAAATTCAAATGTTGGCATCTTCTTATGGCACAGCTTTAAACTTACTCATGATTAAGGCTATCTAGATGATTCCTACTCTTACCCATTAACTGAACTACAGATGAAAATTCTTCCTTTCAAATAAAAGACTGAAGGCAGTAAATCATTTATTGATTATCAATGCAGTACTTGAGAATTGGCAAGACATAATGCTGACAGTGAACATCCTTCCTCTTCTTTGCACAAGATTAAGTAACATGTTTTGAATAGTAGAATAGTAGTAAAAAAATGCTTCTGCACATGGGCAGAAGCAAAAAACAAGATAGTGGTGCCTATAGTGCTGTCAATAGAACCGGTTTGGGGGCGTGGCAGTAGGTGAGTTACTACCTACTCGGCCGAAACAGTCCAAACTGGTAGGAACCCACCTCTAGATGCATATAAAATTGAAAGTATGGTGTCATCCATTTGTTCTTCCAACAACTTGTTTCATTTTACCAATGTTGCCTACCTTGCTTTAGAATTAATAATTTTATTCTTTGTTGCACCTTCCAATCTTTAAGTTCCACCTACATATGGAAACCAGAAGGTTTGAGAATTACTTAGAAATTCTGTGCCCATCTAGGGCATCAAAAGGGCAGACAAGTCAACCTATGCTGCTTTTTAATTGCTTTAATGTGCTTTGTACACAGCACATTGATATCAAAATAAGTGCTTCAACCACCCAGTTATACCCTGCATTTTGACATAATGGGTCATCCCTGTGACCAGCAAATTGTTACTACTTTTGGAATGATGTATGCCTCACAATTATCTCAACTACCTTCCTGGTTCATAATACCAACATGCAAAACTTGATTTTCTAGTTATTCTTAATTGACTGCTAATTTAAATATTAGACCCTAGAACATAACACAAGAGAGTTGGAAGGGACCTTGGCAGTCTTCTAGTCCAACTCCCTGCTTGAACAGGAGACCCTATACCACAGGTGTCAAATTCGTTATGTCATGTTGCCATCACATGATGTTTCATGAAATTTTTCCCCTATGTGGAGCTGGGGTGGGCGTGGCAAATGCAAGACACATCTGGTCCACTGAGCGCCATTTTGACACCCTGCCCTATACCATTTAGATAAATGGTTGTCTCTTTTTAAAATCCTCTAGTGATGGAATACTCACAACTTCTGAAGGCAAACTGTTCCACTGGTTGATTACTCTCGCCATTAGGAAATTTTGTCCTTAGTTCTATGTTGCTTGTCTCCTTGGTTAGTTTTCACCCATTGTTTCTTACCTTGTTCATGCAGCTTCATTTCAATCACAAAAATATAATGTTTCAGAGGTGAAAGAAAGCAAGTTCATGCTTGTACCCACAGAAAAGTGCACTTTTAAAATCAACATTACATTGGTTTGTTCCCTTTTATGGTCTTCGTATAATATTCCCATCTACTGCTGCTGAGATATTTTCTTTTTAACTGAAAAGGCTTCTTTGATGCTAGTCAATTAGGGATCCTGAATCAATGTACTGAATTTTCTTTCTGTGCACATTTTGCTCTTAGCTGCTGTAAGCATCAGATGGGGAAGAGGGTACTTATTAAATAATCATAAATAAGACCATAGTGCCATTTAAGTTATCAGATTTGGATATATGACCATGTCACTACAGGAATGTTACATTCTCTACTTAGAAGTACTGTGTGTGTGTGTGTGGGGGGGTGATGATAGAGAATAGATGATTATACATATTTCCATTGCTCAATTTCTCCTTAAAATGATGCACTTAGGAATGCACAGAAAATATTTATCATCTCTGAATGTGTCCTATTTATTATGGAGTAGATGTAGATACAGATAGAGATTACACCTTATAGTCTTTGTTACTCTTTTCAATTCTTATCCCTGTCCTTCCTTTATATAGCATCTATATGCATTGCATAAAGGATCATGAAAATAATAAAACTGTTGACGCTTTAGTTCTGTAAGTTATATTTTAATCTATTCCTATTTGCATAAGGAGGTCAGAAAATGGGCCATATATTTAATGGGAAGTGAAAATGTTCTGGCAGGTTTTCAGACTCACATGCCAGATTTTAGTTCAAAATGAGTTGTTGGAATAATTTCCAGATATGTTTCAATGCTGTGATTTTGCTTTAATTTTAATACTTCTGGAGTATCAAAGTATTTAAATGAACTAACAAAAGATAGTATTTCTCTGCTACCATATAAAATATGCCATTTTCTTTATGAATGACTATATCATCTCTGCAGCTGCATCTTTATATATTATATTAACAGGGTTAAGCTATCTCCCCCCCCCCCAAAAAAAAACATTCTTATGCTAAATATTTGTGAGAGTAAACAATAATTAAATCATTATCCATTATTTCAGGGCAACAAAATAACATATTTTAAAAATCCCTTTCCTCCATGACTGAATCATTTCACCAACTGGGAAAGTGGAGATAAGCAATTATGGGGGGGGGGGGGGATGAGCTAAAGAATACCACATCTATCACATCTATAAACCTTTCTCTAAGCATCTCACATCATCAGAAAGCACTCAGACACTGCTTTCCTACATGCATCAGCAATCATAATCATTGTGGAGGATCTAAGATAAAAGCATGAATGTGGCAACAGACAGTTCAGGAACCATCCTGTTGTCATTTTGATTCCAGCCAAAACATTCATTTGACTCAAGCTGTGTTTTGATGCACTTCCTTAATCACTTTAATGCATGTAAACAAAACATTTATTGAAGAAAAGACTTATATAGTCTTATTATGCAGTGAAGCTTTTGTTGATTGACTTGTGCTATAGATAGGACAAGAAGGGAATATTCTGGTTGACTGTGCTGACCTATGCTCCCATGGTTTCTGTCTAGAACCTTGACCTGCAGTGTGCATTGAGGACATACCTTTGTGGTAGCCCTGACCCTGTCTTGTGTAGATCTCAGTGAGTTGGCATGGGCAGTGAATCCCCCCGCCCAATGTTGTAGCTCATGTAGACTCTAGGAACTGGTGAAAATGCTATGGATGGTGTTGGAGAATGACTTGTCAGGAAGATGTTTCTCTACTTAAAATTGACTTCCGGGAAGCATTCCTAGTTACAAAGAATTATCAGAATGGTACCTTCCATTCTCTTTAGCCTTCCTTCCCAAAATGTTTTTCCTAGTTTTCCTGACTTGCTCTCTGTTACTTCTGAGCAAGTAGCAACATTCAGAAAAGTTCAGGACTGCAGCCATTGAACAATCATAATTGCCAAGACAACTTACAAGGGGCTTCTGGACCCCAGGGACAAGTAATAATACCTGGATAAACAATCTGGCAGAGGGGATGCAGTGATTCAGTGGCTTAATGATACTGGAAATTGTCTGCACTCTGGTGGTTCAAGCCCGGCTTCGTGAAACAGAGTGAGCTTCTGTGGCTCGATTCCTAGCTCCTTCTCACCCAGCAGTTAAAAAGCAGGCAATATTGTGAGTAAGATAAATGGGTGGAAAAAATCTAGCTTCATTCCTGTGTGTGCAGAAAGGAAGCTGGTGCTGGACCTGGTCAGATGCCTAGCAACATGAGGCAAGGCAAGGCAGGACTGGAAGAGGAGCCTGGAAGAGCCAGCAACCCAAGCGCTGATAGTCAAGTTGTGTAAACTAGTCTACCCCCTGTGATGCACCAAGGATAGCCATGCAAGTGCTGAATAGATGAACTAACAATTTAGGCTGCCTGGACTGCATTGTGCATCTAGCATGGGTTGATTTTCCTGACATTGTACTCTATTTGCTAAATGAATAAATAGATAAATCTGACTGGGAGGAATAATGATAATGTCAACTTGTACCTTGTTTCCATGACTGTTATCAAGTTGACATGGGAGGGAGAATTCCCTGAATACCTTCAACCAGGTTTCTATAGGAGGCATGTGAGGTGCATGTTCACAGCCTGCTGCAGCACCTCATTGGTGGATATGATTTATGACACAGACTGAGGGGAGGGGAGAGACGGGGTAAAGTGCAAAGATTATTAACCAAAAATCAGTTTCAGCTCTGCAGAAGAGCATGCCAAAATGTTGCTCCTAATAAATGACTGGATTTCTTTTGAACTTACCTCAAGGCTTGTAAATTAATTAGGGCATCCTTTGGAAACTTCACAGAGAGCTGAAACTGACTTTTAAAATCTATCAAAATTTCCGGGTTTCCTGAATCCCCGGCTCTCCAATCACTTCCCAATATTTGAGCTGCTTGGAGGGAAAATCAGGCAACCATGGCAGAAGATAGCCTGATGATAGCTGGAGAATGCAGCCAGTTCCAGACATCAAAGCTCCAGACATCCAAGCTGCAATGCCTTTCCCAGTGGCAGAAGCAAGAAAGGATGAGTACTGGTGGAAATTAGCCCCTAAGACAGCTGAAGTTGAGTTCCCTCACCCCAATTCCCAAGGGTCGCGAGTGAGCTGGCAAGGGTGGACTGGATGTGGGACTGGGCACAAGCCAGTCTCCCAAAGCCCCAGATGGAATCCCTGGAGAGTGCAATAGAGCAACTGAGGGATGATTTTGACCGGACCACCCTTCATGATGAGGGGCCATCATGCCACCCAAAGGAGAGGGGAGGGACATCCGATCCTGTTGAAGGGAGGAAATGCAGACTGGAGTGCAGCCTCCACTCCCCCACCCAATAGAAGAGAAGAAGCCTGAAACTGCAACCTGTGTTTCTCCCATGCAGCAGGCAGGCTGTCCAGGACAGGCAACCCCCTCCCTCTCTCTGAACTAGAGGTGAGGAAGACCGCCAGCCATATCAGCCACAAGCATACAGAGGCTGACAGGAGGTTGGAGGAGTAGGGCTGACCCGCCCCATTTCAGGGGAAAGTTTGATGAGAACTCAGACCAGCTAGCTCTATTCCTTGATTCAGCTGATATCTACCTAGAATGTTCTGGACACTTCCACCCATTCCCCAGAGCCATGGTGAATACCATCACAGAGGGGTTAGAGGGAGAAGCAAAGGAATGGTTAGCAGCCCTCCATAAGAAGAGAACCCTCAACTGCAAGACATAGATGACTTCCTGCAATTGCTAGAGGACAGATTTGAGGAGACAGAGGAGGATCCATATGCGGAAGAGGAACTCAGCAACCTAAAACAGAGTGGCCGTTCCATCAAAGAGCACATCCATGAATTTAGGAGGGTCGTTGGGAGGCTACCCCCTTTACCAGAGCAGCTGCTAGTGCATTTTTTCTGAACAAGCCAGGACAGGCAAATTGCCCAGGTAACCACATACCGCGACATCCCAAATCGACTCTGAGTGGTTCTGAGAAGCAACAAAAGTCAACAGTCAGGGCTGTATTTCAATGACATGAGAAAGCAACTGGACAAGAAAGAGAGAGGTCAACCTGACCTAAAACTGCCCAACTGATGGGGAACCACAGCACCACAGCAGGCCCTGAGACCAGCCCTCCCTCAAAGTCTGCTAAGATGCTACAGATGCAGGGGGATGGGCCACATGGCATCTGCGTGCTCAACCCCAGCCCCAAAACCAAGGCTAGATCCACCACCCAGGGCACAATCAGAAATAGCCCAAATAGCCATCAACACATCCCAGAAAGCCCTCCAGGCTGCAGTGGACCCTTTCCCCTCAGGCAAAAGGGTTGGAACTCCAGGCAATGATGACCACTTGCCCGAATCCTATGACAGCGAGGACAAGGGAGAAAATGACCCAATGGTGAGTGAACCAATTCACCCTTTCCTTTTTCCAATACGCCTCACAGCCCCAAAAACAGGAAACCAGGAGGATTTTCAAGCCCTAATAGACTCAGGCTGCAGTAGATCAGAGCAAAAAGACTGGCCCACCCGATCCAGTTCAAACAGGTTGACGGGTCCCTAATGGGGGGAGCCTATGCCACCCACCTGACCGAACCAGTGAAGCTGGAGCTAATGGATCACTGGGAAATAATTCAAATCGTAATAGCCCCCAAAATGGCAGACACAGTCATACTGGGACTTTCCTGGCTAGACAAGTGGGGACCAACCATCTGGTGGCAAGGGGGTACCTACAGACTTAGGATATCAAGGGGCTCCCAACCCCTCCCACACCAGCAAGCAGAAACACCACCCACACAGGAAACCCCCCCAAAAGAGCCCACCAGAACAACTGGCAACCACATCTGACAAAATCCCAGCGGCTAAACCAAGGAAATATCAGGACCTCGCAGAAGTATTCAGTGAGGCTGAGTGCAATTTTCTGCCTCCCCACCATGAGGCAGACTGTGCCATCGAAATCATCCCCAGGGCAAAACTACCCAAGCCCTAACTGTACACCATGATGTGACAGGAAATACAAGAGATGTGCAATTACATAGACAAAAACCTAGCAAGGAACCAGCCAAGCCATGGGTTGCGGCACCAGTCCTCTTCAAAGAAAAAAAAAAAGATTTAACTATGAGATTGTGTGTGGACTTTCGAGGGATAAATGGGGTGTGCGTACACAATCTATACCGCCCTCCCCTTCATGAAGGACATGCTATCTCATCTGGTAAAAGTCTTCACCAAACTAGACCTCAGAGAAGCATACTATTGTGTACATATCAGGGAGGGAGGGAGTGGAAAACATGTTCAACTGCCTGCTAGGGAGCTTTCAATTCAAAGTGATGCTTTTGGACTGCAGGGGGCCCCGCGGTATTCATGCAGTTAATAAACGAGGTGCTGCACTAGAACCTCTACAAGGGAGTCCTCGTCTACCTGGTGACATCCTCATCTATGCTGAGACCATGGACGACCACATAGCCCCGGTCCGCCAAGTACTTGAAAAACTTCTGGCAGCCAACCTATATGTCAAGGTATCAAAATATGAATTCCACCATGCACGGTTAGACTACCTGGGTTACTGAGTATCAAATGAGGGAATAGAGATGGACCCAGCCAAAGTACAAGCCATCCTAGGCTGGCATCCCCCTCGCACCCGCAGACAGCTACAAAGCTTCCTAGGGTTCGTAAACTTCTACAGGCAATTCATCACCTCCTTTGCTAAGATTGCCAAACCCCTGACAGACCTCCTGAAGACAGGGAACCCAGGAACAAAACTTTGTCCAGGACAACCACTACAGTGGGATCTACCTGCCAAGAGGCATTCAAAACACTAAAAGAAATGTTTGCAAAGGAGCTGGTGCTGAAGCATCCTGACCCTGAGCAACCCTTCGTGATCCAGGCAGATGCCAGCAACATGGCAGTGGGAGCAGTGCTACTGCAAAGAAACAACCAAGGAAACTTACAACCCTGCACCTACACCTCCCACAAGCTCACAGACACAGAGAGACAATGGGCCACATGGGAAAAAGAGGCTTTCGGGGTGAGATGGGCACTGCTAACCTGGAGACACCTGTTGGAACCCATTATGAGTTTCAACAAGTCCTTGATTTGAGTTGGCACAGGAGACAACTCCAATACTTAATCAAGTACCCCTTATCAGAGGCATCTTGGATAAAAAGTAGGAATATCCAGGCTGATCGCCTTATAGCAAAATTCCATGCAGAAAATCCAGGGGGAGGGACGCATCCCTAAATTATATACCTGTACTCAAATTGTTTTTGTTTCACACAGGACGCTTTTGGGAAATGAGGGGAGCCGAATGTCAACTTGTAAAGCATTTCCATGATTATTATCAAGTTGACATGGGAGGGAGAATGTCATGCATACCTTCAACCAGACCTCAGGTTTCTATAGCAGGCATGTGAGGCGCAAAGTTCACAGCCTGCTGCAGTACCTTGTTGGTGGATATGATTTAAGACACACAGACTGAGGGGAGGTGAGACATGGGTAAAATTCAGAGACCATTAACCAGAAATCAGTTTTGGCTCCGCAGAAGAACATGCCAAAATGTTGCTCCTAATAAATGACTGGATCTCTTTTGAACTTTGTCTCGAGGCTCATAAATTAATTAGGGCATCCTTTGGAAACTTCACAGATATATTATCTCCTGCCTATTTTTTATATGGCCATTAGATAATATTTCTGCCTCTCTATGCTCTAATAGCTTAATGAAAGGTAGACTGTGTACACCATTCTGAACAACAAATAATTATAATAGATGTTTACGTAAACATCAGTCACCTCATGAATTTCCATAGCATAAGATGAACCTGAATTTGGGTCTGGATATATAAAATTATGCAATCTTAAATTCAGATAAAACTTTCTTTTGAGCATCATATAGACTATTTTTCCTTCCTAGTGTTTTCCCAAAAGTGCAAGGTCCACTTTTTAGTTTTGAAATCATTGGTTGCCACAAAAACTAAAATGGGATTAGAACTCACTGACTACTGGTTTCTAGCCTCCTGCCTTAATCACTAGCTCAAACTGACTATAGAAATAAAATAACATAAAATATAATATTTAGTTATTTATGCAATTAATGATCAAATTTATATAGTTGCCTATCTCATTGAAGAGAGCACACAATCAAAACACAACCCAAACACAGACATAAATATTAAAAGATTGTAATAAATATATTACAAAATAATATTTTATAGAAAGAAATAATTTAAAAATAATGATGAACACGCTTGTGTTTGAATATTTTCCTTAAATGTTTACAATAAGCTTAAATTAAGAACTGATAAAAGATTGTACAATCAGTACTAATATCATTTTATAATAGGAAAAATCTGACTCCTACCATTATTTTTTTTAAAAATGGAAACATCATATAGCAAAAGTTATCTAAATAAAGCCATATATCTTATCTGTAGGAAGACAAAGGTAAATGAAAGATAAAATGACAATTATATAGACATTATTGTTAACTATAGATTATGAAGGATTGCCAGAAGGAAGGTCTTTGTGCTGATAGAGTAGGAATTGTTGTAGGAAGCTAACCCATTCCATTTGGTTGAAAATGATTGGTTAAATCTTTAAACTAAAATAAGGAATGGAGAACAGAAGCAGTCCATTGCCGTTGCTATCCAATGGTTACCTAATAACATTGGGTTGAATACACATATTTTTAAATAAAATGTCTGATTTGTTTGCTGTGTTTTATTGGATTTCCAGCTTGGGCAAAACTGCAGGAAAAGAAGATGTCTCATCATTCTGACACTCTAAACCATAGTTGTCAAACCTTTTGGCTTTCTTGGCCTGAATTGAGTGAATTCTGGTAAGAAAGAAGTTCCCTGAGGATGGGCTCCAATACAAGTCTGAAAGCTTGGAAGAATAAACCTCTGGTCCTAGTGACTGACCCAGATTAGACCCAGCAATATTATCCTGGGACACATATATTTTCCTTCATTCGTGAAATGGAATTGTCTTGAGCCACATATAAAATATATAATATAGTTAATGTATATAAATATTGCTAGAACTCACATAATAATGTTAAATATGGAGATTCATGGGGGGGAATCTATTTATTAAATTGTTAGAGCTGTAATATTGTCTCCACCAAACCCCTTTCTCACCAAACCCCTTTCAGTGGGGGTAGGTTGGACTGGAATAAAAACAACTCCCCCAAAACCAATCTATGAGCTTTTAGAGTTCACCATTATCAGTCTCCCTGGTCCTGATTCAACTTCTTAAATGTAGCAAGGCATGATTGCATTACATACTATAAAATCTGGTTTCAATGCAAATGTATATGCTGGCCATAACAAAAGCTTTTGAATATAGCTCCCAAACTGTTGGCAATTCAGCCAATGCTGTAGCTTTTAGCTTTTCTCTTGCCCCCCCCCCCCCCTCGACACACACACTGTTGGTTTTGTCAACAGAAGTATCTAGCAGTTCTTAATATAGTAAAGTTCGTTTATTTTCTATTCAGTTTCTCACATTTTCTACATTTTCTGTTAATTGGTGTGATTTAATGAGTTCTTTGAACAGCTTCAAAATATATAACATCTGGGGTATTCTATCAAAAGACTCATTAGTAGGTTTTAATAAAGCATACTCTTTACTTACTGTTTTCAATTGGGTGAAGGTGTGGAATAACTATAAATGAAGAATACACCATTTCTAAAGTCTATTAAACAAAGAAGTATGCAGTATTCAAATCAAACTACCGGTATATACAGTGGGGCAAAAAAGTATTTAGTCAACCACCAATTGTGCAAGTTCTCCCACTTAAAAAGATGAGAGAGGCCTGTAATTGGCATCATAGGTAGACCTCAACTGTGAGAGACAAAATGTAAAAAAAAAGACCAAACAATCACATTGGCTGATTTGGAAATAATTTATTTGCAAATTATGCTGGAAAATAAGTATTTGGTCAGTATCAAAAGTTCATCTCAATATTTCGTTATATATCCTTTGTTGGCAATGACAGAGGTCAAACGTTTTCTGTAAGTCTTCACAAGGTTGGCACACACTGTTGCTGGTATGTTGGCCCATTCCTCCATGCAGATCTCCTCTAAAGCAGTGATGTTTTGGGGCTGTCGCTGGGCAACACGGACTTTCAACTCCCTCCAAAGGTTTTCTATGGGGTTGAGATCTGGAGACTGGCTAGGCCACTCCAGGACCTTCTTACGAAGCCACTCCTTCATTGCCCGGGTAGTATGTTTGGAATCATTGTCATGTTAAAAGACCCAGCCACGTTTCATCTTCAATGCCCTTGCTGATGGAAGGAGGTTTGCACTCAAAATCTCACAATACATGGCCTCATTCATTCTGTCCTGTACACGGATCAGTCGTCCTAGTCCCTTTGCAGAAAAACAGCCCCAAAGCATGATGTTGCCACCCCCGTGCTTCACAGTAGGTATGGTCTTCTTTGGATGCAACTCAGCATTCTCTCTCCTCCAAACACGACGAGTTGTGTTTCTACCAAACAGTTCTATTTTGGTTTCATCTGACCATATGACGTGGAGGAAGCGGAGACTTAGGGGGTTTTTAGTGAAATGTTTTTTAAATTCTTTTAGGGGTTTAGGGGTTGGGGGGGGTGGGCCAGATCAGGAGCGATGACGGAGCCAGGTCACCAGGCGAGGTCTTGAGCAGAAGGAGCAGAGAGGAGGAGGGGGGAGAGGATATCATTCCCATACAGGGCTTCGTGATTCCAACAGTCGTAGGGAGGGGCAGATGCGAGGACAGACTAACAACCCGTAGTCGGTTGGGAGACCGTGGGTGCTGGTTACACCCGGTCGCTTGTACCAACCCCCGCGTTCTAGGTGGTCAGGATCTGCAGGCCCAGGGCCTGAGGCTGTTGTTATGCAATGCGAGGTCCGTTGTCAATAAGGCCCCCCTCATTCAGGATCTGATTTTGGAGGGGGAGCCGGACCTCGCGGGAATAACGGAAACCTGGTTGGGCCACGAGGGAGGGTTACCCCTCGTGGAAATGTGCCCACCAGGTTACCAAGCATTTCACCAGCCCCGGGCCCGGGGAAGGGGCGGTGGGGTAGCAGTGATCATCCGGGAGGATTTAGAGCCGAGGGAGTCCACTGTGCTACAGACGTCCGGATGTGAATCCCTGGTTGTGAAATGGGGCCCTAGGAGGCAGATGGGCTTGCTGATAGTATACCTGGCTCCCCGCCATACATCAGCGACCCTGCCTGAGCTCCTCGAGCTGATCTCATCGGTGGCGGTTGAGACCCCCAAACTTTTAGTGATGGGGGATTTTAACCTGCCGTCGGTGGGAGAAGCATCAGAGGGGGCTCGGGAGTTCATGGCTTCCATGATAGCCATGGACCTGACTCAAATGATTCAGGGCCCGACACACGAGGGAGGTCACACCTTGGACCTTGTCTTTGTCTCTCGCCAGTGGTTGAGTGATCTGGGAGGAGTGAATTTAACCATCACTCCTCTGTCATGGTCAGATCACTCACTCCTCCGTCTTGACTTCCCTGGTGCTACTCCTCGCCGCGGGGAGGCGGAACCGGAGAACACTAGATGGTTCCGCCCCAGGCGCTTGATGGAACCAGACAGGTTCCAGACGGAGCTTGGGCCACCTCCTGCAGCCCTGACCCGCCCCCGGGTAGAGGACCTGGTGACCGCGTGGAATAATGCGACTACCGGGGCCTTGAACCGGGTGGCGCCTTTGCGGCCTCTCCGGCGGCAACAATCCACCCTGGCCCCTTGGTTTACCGAGGAGCTAAGGGTGATGAAGCGCCGCAAGAGATGCCTAGAGAGTCGTTGGAGATCCTCCCGAACCGAACTTGACCGAGCACAGGTACGAGCCCATTTAAGGACGTACCTAGTGGCATTGAGAACGGCCAAACGTCAATATTGTGCCGCTCTCATTGCATCCGCAGAGAACCGCCCTGCCGCCCTGTTTCGGGTGTCCCGCTCCCTTCTGTTTCAGAGGCCACGGGAGGCCCCTTTACAGGGCAGGGCAGAGGAGTTTGGGAAATACCTGCAGGATAAAGTCGCTCAAATCCGGAAGGATTGGGTCCCCTTCAGTGGCCCAGTCGAGACGCCAGTGGCGAGTCTTGAGAAACCTTTTTGGGAGGAGTTTGACTTGGTTGTCATCGAGGATTTGGACAGATTGCGTGGGCGACTGCGACCTACCACATGTTTGTTGGACCCGTGTCCCTCCTGGCTTGTACTGGCATCCTGGGAGGTTACACGCGACTGGCTCCTGGACCTAGTGAACGCTTCGTTGGGTGAGGGGTCTCTCCCGGCCGCCTTGAAAGAGGCGGTGGTGAGACCCTTGCTCAAGAAGCCTTCCCTGGACCCTATGGAGCTGATCAATTATCGTCCTGTCTCCAACCTTCCCTTTTTGGCGAAGGTTGTGGAGAGTGTGGTGGCTTCTCAGTTTCCACGACATCTGGAGGAGAATGATTATCTAGACCCGCGCCAGTCCGGCTTTCGCCCTGGGCACAGCACTGAGACGGCCTTGGTCGCGTTGGTAGACGATCTCTGGAGGGCCAGAGATAGGGGCTGTTCCTCTATCCTGGTCCTATTAGACCTCTCGGCGGCTTTTGATACCATCGACCATGGTATCCTGTTGCACCGACTGGAGGGGTTGGGGATCCGGGGCACCGTCTTGCGGTGGTTCGGCTCCTACCTCTCCGGCAGGACGCAACGTGTGTTGGCAGGAGAGCAGAGGTCGACCCTAAGCCCCCTCATCTGTGGGGTGCCACAGGGGTCGGTCCTCTCGCCACTCCTGTTCAACACATACATGAAGCCGCTGGGTGAGATCATCCGTGGTTTTGGGGTGGGATACCACCTGTACGCTGATGATACTCAGCTGTACATTTCCACCCCGAACCACCCCAACGAGGCCGTCGAAGTGATGTCCCGGTGTGTGGAAGCCGTACGGGTCTGGATGGATGACAACCGACTCAGGCTTAACCCTTCCAAGACGGAGTGGCTGTGGGTTCCGGCTCCCCGGTTCAACCAGATAATTCCATCTCTGGCCATTGGGGGCATTCAACTTGCCCCCGTGGAGCGGGCGCGCAATTTGGGCGTCCTCCTGGATGCCAAGCTGTCCATGGATGAACATGTGACAGCTGTGGCCAGGGGGGCGTTCCATCAGGTTCGCCTGGTGCGCCAATTGCGCCCCCTATTGGACCGGGACGCTCTACGCACAGTCACCCATGCGCTGGTGACGTCTCGCCTGGACTACTGTAACACTCTCTACATGGGGCTTCCCTTGAAATGCACTCGGAGACTACAGTTGGTCCAGAATGCGGCCGCGCGGGTGATTATGGGGAGCACCAGGTACTCCCACGTGACACCACACCTGCGCGAGCTGCACTGGCTTCCTGTGGTCTATCGAGTGCGTTTCAAGGTTTTGATTGCGATCTTTAAAGCGCTCCATGGCTCAGGACCTAGTTACCTCCGGGACCGTATTCTGCCCCATACATCCCTACGACCTATTCGCTCGCACAGAGAGGGACTTCTCCAGGTGCCGTCCACTAGACAATGTCATGGGGCGGCGCCTAGGAGCAGAGCCTTCTCTGTGGCGGGCCCAGCCCTGTGGAATGACCTCCCCCCGGATATTAGGACCACTACAGACCTCCGCTCCTTCCGTGTTAAGCTCAAGACCCACCTTTTTCAAATATCTGGCCTGGCCCAACCATAACTTCGTTACGCTCCTGAGGGGTTTTTAATTCAGCAATTTTATTTAGGGGATTTTAAACTGTGTTTTAACTGTGTTTTTAGCTGTGTTTATTGTCTTTCACTTGCAGGTCTACTCTCCTCCATGCACAAATGTAATTGTCCTTGTTTTTTCGTATGTATGTGTGTCCTATGTGTATTTTATCTTTTTGACTGTACGCCGCCCCGAGTCCTTCGGGAGAGGGTTGCGGCTAATCAAATAAAATTTGATTTTGATTTTTTTTTGATTCTCCCAATCCTCTTCTGGATCATTCAAATGCTCTCTAGCAAACTTCAGATGGGCCCGGACATGGACTGACTTAAGCAGGGGGACACGTCTGGCACTGCAGGATCTGAGTCCCTGGCGGCGTAGTGTGTTACTGATGGTAGCCTTTGTTACGTTGGTCCCAGCTCTCTGCAGGTCATTCACTAGGTCCCCCCGTGTGATCCTGGGATTGTTGCTCACCGTTCTTGGGATCATTTTGAGCCCACGGGGTGAGATCTTGCGTGGAGTGTCAGATCGAGGGAGATTATCAGTGGTCTTGTATGTCTTCCATTTTCTAATTATTGCTCCCACAATTTATTTGTTCACACCAAGCTGCTTGCCTATTGCAGGTTCAGTCTTCCCAGCCTGGTGCAGGTCTACAATTTTGTTTCTGGTGTCCTTTGACAGCTCTTTGGTCTTCACCATAGTGGAGTTTGGAGTGTGACTGTTTGAGGTTGTGGACAGGTGTCTTTTATACTGATAACAAGTTCGAACAGGTGCCATTGATACAGGTAATGAGTGCAGGACTGAGGAGCCTCCTAAAGAAGAAGGTACAGGTCTGTGAGAGCCAGAAATCTTGCTTGTTTGTAGGTGACCAAATACTTATTTTCCACCATAATTTGCAAATAAATTATTTCCAAATCAGCCAATGTGATTGTTTGGTCTTTTTTTTTTTACATTTTGTCTCTCACAGTTGAGGTCTACCTATGATGCCAATTACAGGCCTCTCTCATCTTTTTAAGTGGGAGAACTTGCACAATTGGTGGTTGACTAAATACTTTTTTGCCCCACTGTATGATGGTCTAGGTTTTATACTAGCTGTAGAACAAGTAAGATATACATAAGGGAAAGTACACCCTCAATCATACCAAGAGTATAATAAAACAGTTATTTAAAATAATGTAAAGCAATGGTTCTCAGCCTGTGGTCTGTGGACCCTGGGGGACATATAATATCATTCCAGAGTTTCTGCAAATGCTTAAAGAAATGTTATGATTTAAATCTTGAGTTAAGGCTTGGGGTCCGTTGTTATCATCCATGGCCACAAAAGGCATTTAAAATGAATTTGTAGTGAAGAAAATGTTGGGAACCACTGATATAGAACAAAGAATATGACTTTGGTGTTTTTTTTCCACCTCCCTTTTAATAAAGAAGATATAAGAGCAGAAAGAAACACAATGCACAGCTTTAATAAAGAAAAGAGAGGAGAAAAAATACAGGCTAGAATTATCAAACAGAATCATGTTGGTACAAAGAAGTCAATTGTCGAGCTCTGGCTAAAATGAGTGATTCAGAAGTAGCTTCATTCATATACTAGCTAACTCACATTACAATCATATCAGACTGGAACAGACTAAACTCTGAGCTCAGTTTGGGTTACTTCTGAGAATTTCCCTATGGAGGAGCTTCCGTTATCTTTTCCTCATAGGGAGAAAAGCAGCTGGGGAGGCAATTTTATGGAAATTGCTTACTCTACAATTTCTCTGAAACCTAAATGCAGCCATTTGCTCTTTATTATACAAGCAAACAGCTGTCAGGAAAAGATGACAGAGAATGCACATGGAATATTTCATTTGTTGACAGCTTCTAAAGGCTACTCACAGGCAAGGCACAATTGGCAGCTAGATGGTGACAGGAAGGACCTGCCAAAATCTGAGGGGCTGTTTCCATTGAAGAAAAAGCAACTGAATCATAATTTGGCTTTGACTCCATTAGGTAAGATGGGGGGGGGGGAGGGAGATTGATTAACCACTCTTCCCTCCTCCAACAATTTAATAGGAGGGTTTTTAAAAAATTGCTTGGGAAGATTAGGGTTAAACTGTTATAATGACTATACTATATTTGACTGACTACGAGAACAACTTGGAAGATTAGCTATGGAGACCCCATTGGGACTATATGGTCAGCTCATATTCTCTACTTGCTGAGCTGGTTGCTTGAGGATTTGTGGGTCCAATTCAAACCTTTGATGTGAGCCATAAAAGCCCATCTTGCCTAAGATTCAAGTTATTAGAATGACTGTTCATATCCCGATGAACCTGTCTACTCTAAAAGCCCCCTATTTTCGGTCCCAGTATTAAAATATGTAAGATTGAAAAGACCCCATTTCTAGGATGCAGTTATGATTTCTCCTCTATGGAATCACATTTCCCATACAAGGTTTTATATTTTCTGTGGCATTATTGGAGAAACTTGGCTGAGACAAGATGGTAGTTCACAACTCCCAGCTCTCTCTGCCAACCTATTTGGGATAGCATTAGGGAAGGGAGAGGCACAGCACCCATGATTTATATAAATGTTATTTCAGTAACCAAATGTTATTTCTAGCAATTTTCCAAATATGAGTGCATAGCAGAAGTGGTATTCAGCCAGTTCTGACTGGTTCTGGCAAACTGGTATAGACATTTTGAATAGTTCAAAGAACTGGCAAATAGCACCTCTGGCTGGCTCCACCCCCATCTATTTGCTGCCTCCTGAGTCCCAGCTGATTGGCATCCCAGCTAATTGGCTGGATCTTCTTTTGCTGCCTGGAAAGCAGGTTAGCAGGGTGGGGAAGGAATGGGGATTTTACAGTATCCTTTCCCTGCCACGCCCACAGAACCTGTAGAAAATTTTTTTGAATCCCACCACTGGGGCATAGCATTGGATTTCCATGACTGAATGTAGACAATCCTAGCAGGATTGTGTCTGGCATGATCCTTTCTGCAACAGGCAATAATTTCTCACTTGGCAATTGCAGAAGGCAGCACTGAGAAATTGATGTTTGGCACTTGGTTCACATATCCTGGATTCCTTCCATTAAGCAATGCCATCTATAAAGACCCCAGAAGCATGCCTTCTTTTTATAATATCTGCCCTCTGCTGGCCTACACTCTGGTATACAATGTTATTATTCAGAAGAGCTATGGAAGATGGCTTGTGTAAGGTTGGCTCCAGGCAATGCCCTTGAATATGCTCCTATTTCAATAATAGTCCACTGCAAATGGATGGCCAACAAATTTGTAACAATAATACATTGAGCAAATTTCCATCTGTCAATTGCAAAAGTTCATACTGTTAGGATCCACACAAGTATTATGCCAATAGATTATGGCATCTTAGATTCTTATAAAGAACTTGGTGTGTATGAGGGTCAATGCCAGCTGAAGAGCTAGCAGTTGTGAACAGATAATAATAATAATGGATAGATGAGTGGAACTAAGAAACAAAATGAAATTTAAACAGACAGGAAATGCTACTTACCAAACAAAATAATGGACTAGGGAACCACCTCCAAGTCCATTGGGTATGTCTGCCTCCAAAAAAGCAGGTGTACAATTTATTAAATCTACAGCTGGACCCTCTCAATCCAGGGACAACAAAGAAGTCCAAATGATGTCCATAATAACATAACCAATTATAAAATCAAATACTAATCAAGAATCAATTAATATTGAAATCTAACACTATTGTTCTGACCCAGCTCCCAAACACAACAAGGATGCTGTTTGTAACTAAACATTTCCTTGATTAGGAGTGTCAGCACCCCTAGCACAGAGTCTCTCTTTCTCAGACACTTCCTAGGCTAATGAAGTCTCTAAGTGCCTGTGGAAAGCGAAACTTGCTCCTTTTTCCCCTGAAATGGCCCAAAGACACTAGGAGTCTCTCCCTCTACCCACACTCGTAAAGAAAGTCCTGGAAGGTATGCTCTTATCCAGCATTACACACACACACACACACACACACACACACACATGCTCAGAAGGTGTGTCTGACTCTCAGCACCACAGATTCCAGGAAAGAATTCCAATAACGTCCCTGGCAAGATTCAGATGTTCAGAATATCAGTAGCTGACCAATAGGAGACAAATGGGGCTTCCCTTGAAATGCACTCAGAGACTGCAGTTGGTCCAGAATGCGGCCGCACGGGTGATTATGGGGAGTACTAAGTACTCCCATGTGACACCTCTCCTGCGCGAGCTGCACTGGCTCCCTGTGGTCTATCGGGTGCGTTTCAAGGTCTTGATTACGATCTTTAAAGCGCTCCATGGCTCAGGACCTAGTTACCTGCGGGATCGTATTCTGCCCCATACATCCCTACGACCCATCCGCTCGCACAGAGAGGGACTTCTCCAGGTGCCGTCCACCAGACAGTGCCATGGGGCGGCGCCTAGGAGCAGAGCCTTCTCTGTGGCGGGCCCAGCCCTGTGGAATGACCTCCCCCCAGATATTAGGACCACCACTGACCTCCACTCCTTCCGTGTAAAGCTCAAGACCCACCTATTCCAAATAGCCGGCCTGGCTCAATCATAACTTCATAACGCTCCTGATGGGTTTTTTAATTCAGTAATTTTATTTAATGGGATTTTAAATTGTGTTTTTTTTAATTGTCTTTCACTTATGAGTTTACCTCCTCCATGCACATGCACATGTATATGTCTTTGTTCTTTATGTATGTATGTTTGTCTTTATCTGTATTTTATCTGTTTTGATTGTACGCCGCCCCGAGTCCTTCGGGAGAGGGTTGCGGCTAATCAAATAAAATTATTATTATTATTATTAAATACATGTCTGCCACACCTATTGGTCTCCACCCACTGCCTTTTATCTGAAGAGCTAAGATGGGGCTTAGCTAGTAGCAGTGGCTCTTCCATCTCCAAGGACTGGCCCATAGCATCCTGATGCTCTCCTCTCCTCTCTCTTTTGCACATCTGAATATCAGGCACCAGACCCAGCTGTTCCTCCTCTTCCTTATCAGCCATCTCCAGACCTGTCCATCTGGAGGTTGATGGACTGCCCAGGCTCCATCTCTGTCTCTATCTCTGACAGCTCCATTCCCTCTTTCCCTGCGGAGCTCTCAGATTGCCTTGATACTGGCCCTGACTCCCACTCCACCTCCTCATCTAATTCAGCATCTGGAAGAGCCAGCAGCCAACAGGTCATAACAACAATCTAAATAAAGATTAAACTATAGTTCACCACCATCCTCTTTCCCCCAACTACTGGGCAAGAGAAACAGAACCAAATTGAGAGCAACTGAAAGAAATTGTAGGACACAAAGCTTTGCCTAAAGGGTTCCCAGAGAAAAAGTGATGCCATTGCTACTGTGTGCAATTTCTTTGTATGAGAACTGAAATACACAGTATGCTCTTAGGGATTCCTCTTTTTGCTAGAAAAAAAAAAGGAAAATGTTGAAGACAAAAATGTGATGATGTGACAACTCAAAGAAAAGTCCTCAGAATATTTCCATATCCATATAATTCCTTGTTTCAAATACTCCAATTTATATTTGCATATTCTCATATCTTTTTACATGTACACCCAGATACATAGTATGACATTTTTGAAGAATGAATCTTCTTCTTCAACAACCTTGACTGTCAATCTGCTGTTTTATGAACATGAGGGAATTTTTTTTTTAATGTGCATAATTTCTGAGATGATTTTGGTCCTACTTGTTCACTCCTGACATGGGACAGATAATAGCATAAAGTTCTGAAGGACAGCTAAAATTAAAATGGAAAGTAATCTTCAAAAATTGGAACGAGCCTGAAAAAAATCACTGAAGAAATAGATTTCTGAACTAGTTAAACTATTCACTGAAAGAACATTTTATTTGCATAATTAGCTAAACTATTACATACAAAAGCAAGGAAGTGGACAGAATGATAGCAGATTCTCAGAAGAAACTGTTTTTATCAGATGTTTGCTGATAATTCCTGTTCTGTTATATGATATTAGATGTCTCTAACAATTCCCTGGGAACCATGAATGTCAATCAAAAAATGATCCAAACTGGAAATAAGTATAAACTAGAATATAAACTGGAACTTAATCACTGTGGCTAAGACTTTGTGACAGCCAGCAACTATTTTTCCCATTCTGCCTAACTTGTATGCAAGAATTGGCACACTCAATTATCAGTAATTCTTTTTCCATCTAAAGATACATTTAATAGATATAAACTAGTTCATAAGAACTGTCTTCATGAGCACGCTGCGTTATCAGGACAGAAACTGAAACTGTTGGCTTCTTGTAACATTTTTAATTATTTTTCTAATACAGAAAAGGTTCTGGGAATTGAAGTTTGACACTATTTTAAAACTGCATACACATTTTTTTTTCTAACAGCAGAATGTGATGCAGACCTTCCCTCAAGGCAATTTGGTTTCATTTCAACTTACTGAACTTGTATAGTTTATGCCCATAACTTCAATAAACTCTCGCACATGGAATTTGGGAGCCTGAAGTGTCTGGGTAAAACTATCACATTAAGAGAGTGAATTGCCCTAATGCATTTTAGAAGTAGCAAAGATCTTCATTCATTTTATTGTCTGCTTAACAAATGAGGTTTATAAATTATATGCTGAAAGGATAATGGAACAGGTTGACCTTTTGGGCAATTCAGTATTATGATTAGATTGATATATTTTCTGCTACAACTTGAGAACGTTGAAAAAAGTTTGGAAATGTGATGAACCATGGAGGTAAAATTCATTACAATAATTCAAAACTTCAGGAGTAAATTATAGACAGTACATAATGTGCTATATTTGCTCTTCAGTTTCATAGAAGGGTTGTAACACGAACTTCACACCGTAAAGAAATAATTAGTGATAAATAACTGGGTGAAACCCATTTATGGCCTTTATATATTACTTCTGATGAAGTTTTTAATCCCATACTAGCTAGAAAACATTTTCAAACTTATTGATTCAAAGCCATATTATGATAAATTATTTGTGACAACCTCTCAGAAACTTTCTGTCCTTTTCTCCCTGAATTTAACTAAATACAGTTCAACAAGATTATTTAATTTAGATGTGTCTGATAACTAGATGAGATGGTAGGTGTTTAATTAGGCAGGCAGTCATGCTGCTTCTCTTATGCCTTCCCTATTGCCCAATCTACTCTTCTAATGAATGGAAGTTGATCTATGTGATGGCCTCTTCAAGCTCTCATTCTAAAACCCTTTAAATCTTGACATTCAGATTATGAATAGTAGTTACCATTTATTTCTGGGATAAGCCTTCCTTGCATTTGTGACCTCTTCCTTTGAATAGAGAGACTTAATAAAACTGATAAGTTATTTTCATTTTCATCAGGTATATAATTGCATACCTGACTGCTTATGTAAGTATAGCAGCTTGGAACTCTCTGCTGTTCAAAACTTTATTGAAATAGTTTTTTTAAAAAAAAAGATTTCTTTTTTTTTTCATGTAACTCCTGCTTGGATTGTTTCCATTTAGAAAGAAATATTTTGAATTGTCCCACTACGTTTTATATCTTGGGGGGGGAAAAGCAAGGAACTTTGGGTAAAATCAGCCATCAAGTTAATGTTACAATATCTGGACTGCAAAAATACTGAGACAATATTGTTTGACTTGATGGCACAAAATCACTCAGACAAAAGTACGGTTGCCTCCTTTTGTGCTCCTGATTTGAAAACAAATAATTGCTTTACTGTATATGCAATTGTTTGAACAAGGATGAGGATACCCTCATGCATTAGATCTTTTACCATAATCCCCTTCAATGTCCCCGCCTTCTCTCCTTCTCTGCTTTCCTCCTTTTCCCTCTCCTTCACCCCCTCTTTTGGCAAAATCCATCATACTGATCAATTGGAGTGTAGACAGATGATGGATAGATGATAGATAGACAGACAGACAGACAGACAGACAGACAGATAGACAGACAGACAGATAATGCTTTTCATCTACTTTAGGGACAGGAAAGGCTAATGTAAGTAAACAAATGGTTAAACATTGTGTAATGTATACCTATAAATTTGCCATTGCAATTTGTATAAACTGTATAGACATCAAAAATACATTTTGGTGTTAAATATTTTATCTGGAATTTGCTTTAAATGATATGTATGAGCATGATTTAGTTTGATCCCAAGCAGATTTACTTGAAAGAAAGTCCCATTTATATTAAATGAGATATGTTATCATGTAAACATACAATTACAGTTTGATATAGTTACATTATCTGTTACTTAGTCTACAATTATTCAGCCATTTATTTCATGCATGGATTCAGATTAACAACACTGTCAGCCACAGAAGTGACCATGAAAGACTCTTAGTTCCAATTATCCTTGTGTTCCTGCTAGACAAATGACCTTAGTTACTAAACCGTACATCTTCAAAAAGACCAACAAGTTGAATTTTTCATCATTCTATGATCTCTGTAATTAAAGAAAAGGTTTATAGATTTCAATCTATAAATTGATTATTTTAATTTTTATATCTCTGCTTAAACCTTGATTTATATTTTCCTTATAAGCCACCAGAAAACATTATAAATTAAGAATCCACAAACTAAACAAAGACAAATGAAGAATAATTGATTGTATGTAATGTTCCTTCCTGTATCTGCTTCCAGTCTAGTAAGATGCAAGCATATAAATATATCTGCCACCAAATCAGTGGTGGGTTCCAACCGGTTCGCACCGGATCGCGCAAACCGGTTCCAGACCGAACCCGGAAGTAACCGAACCCGGAAGTAACCGGCACCGGCCCCGTCGCTCGCTCGCTCCCCCGCCCGTCCGCACTAGTCTAGCCCAGCCCACCGATCACTGATTGGCTGGAGACTCCAGCCTGGAGTCCAGCCAATCAGCGCTCGAGGCGACCTGTTTAAAAATGTGGCACCAACGGCCAAAAGTCCTCTTTTGAAAAGAGTCTTTCTCTTTTGGAGACTTCTCTTTTCAAAAGAGTCTTTGCAAGTTGCGATAGAGCAAACGGTTATCTGGAGTTTCGTTTCTTCTTCCCTTCGCCTTCCAGGAGCTGCTTCCCTCAGGTAAGCAACTAAGGCGGGGCGGCGGGAGGCGGACGGGCGGCGGCGGGCGAGTTTTGCGATGAAAGGCCTTTTTCAGGCCCGATAGAAGCCGTGGCCTCGTGCAGGCGCACGAGGCGGCGGGAGGGGGGCAACTGCACTCGGGAGGCAGGCGGGCGGCGGGGGGGGCGAGCGGCGGCGTGGCAACCTAGTTTTGCTCGGGAGGCAGGCGGGCGGCGGGGGGGCCAGTGGCGGAGGGGGCACGCGGCGGAAGGTGGGCAGGCGGCGGAGGCCTAACGCTCGAGCCATGGGCTCGCGTAGGCCACGCGGCGGAGGGCGGGCGGGGCAGCCTAACTTGCGCGAGCCATGGGCTCGCGTAGGCGATCTGGCCGAAGGCGGGCGGCGGCGGCGGCCTAGTTTTGCGCGGGAAGGCCTTTGGCCTTCCCTCGCAAAAGCCGGGACTTCGCGTGGCCGATCTGGCCGAAGGCGGGCGGGCGGCCGCGGCCGCGGCCTTTCCTCACGAAAGCCGCGGCCTCGCATAGGCCACGTGGCCGCGGGCGGGCGGGGCAGCCTAACTTGCGCGAGCCATGGGCTCGCGTAGGCGATCTGGCCGAAGGTGGGCGGCGGCGGCGGCAGCCTAGTTTTGCGCGGGAAGGCCTTTGGCCTTCCCTCGCAAAAGCCGGGACCTCGCGTGGCCGATATGGCTGAAGGCGAGCGGCGGCGGCGGTGGCGGCGGTGGCGGCGGTGGCGGCGGTGGCGGCGGTGGCGGCGGTGGCGGCGGTGGCGGCGGCCTTTCCTCACGAAAGCCTCGGCCTCGCGTAGGCCACGCGGCTGCGGGCGGGCGGGGTGACCTAACTTGCGCGAGCCATGGGCTCGCGTAGGCGATCTGGCCGAAGGCGGGCGGCGGCGGCCTAGTTTTGCGCGGGAAGGCCTTTGGCCTTCCCTCGCAAAAGCCGGGACCTCGCGTGGCCGATCTGGCCGAAGGCGGGCGAGCGGCGGCGGCGGCGGCCTTTCCTAACGAAAGCCGCGGCCTCGCATACGCCCCGCGGCCAAAAGCCCCCCCCTTCTCCATCCTCGCCTGGCTAGCTAGCTAAGCCTGCCAGGCGATGTCTTTACTAAACTTTACTCTATTTCTTCTCCAGGTGTCTTACCTTTCCTGCTGCCAGCCAGTCTCGCCATCCATCGCATCGGAGTCTGGAGTCTGATCCATCGCATCGGAGTGCTGCTGATTCTGCCTGCTGGTAAGTGACCTGGTTTTTTTTTCTTTTTTTAAAAATGTATTTTAAAATATATTTTATTTAAGAATTGTTTTAAAATAGTTTTACTTAAAAGTATTTAGCATAGAATTTTTTAAAATGGTCTACTTCAATTTATTGTGTGTGGATCTTTTTTTAAATTGTCTTAGACTATTTAAAAAAAGAATCTTTCCCCAATAAATTAAAGTAAACAATTTAAAAATATTATATACTCAATGCTTTAAAATGTATTGTGCATAGATTTTTTAAAAATAGTTTTATTGCAATTTTTGGTGTATGGAATATTTTTAAAATGGTTCCCTTTTAATTTTATGTGCCAGATCCTTTTTTTTAAATTGTCTTAGACTATTTAAAAAAAGAATCTTTCCCCAATAAATTAAAGTAAACAATTTAAAAATATTATATACTCAATGCTTTAAAATGTATTGTGCATAGATTTTTTAAAAATAGTTTTATTGCAATTTTTGGTGTATGGAATATTTTTAAAATGGTTCCCTTTTAATTGTATGTGGAATAGTTTGAAATGGTTAAAATCTAAAACATTGCTGGTGAAATAACAGTAACAGTATAACTTAAAATAGTTACAGTATAAGTTATTGCTGGTGGAATTATGGTAACAGTATACCTTGGCTGATACACTACCTTGCAGTATAAATTTTTGCTGGTGGAATACTTAACAAAAGATTTTTTTTTATTTATAGATTTTTTTTCTAATTATATTTTGGGAATTTTTATTTTTTATTGTTTATAAGTTGAAATTACTGTAATAATTTATTTATTTGTTTGGAGTTTTTCCAAATGTTTTCTTTGTGATGCACTATGTTGGAGTTTTTCCAAATGTTTTCTTTGTGATGCACTATGTTGGAGTTTTTCCAAATGTTTTCTTTGTGATGCACTATGTTGCTTAAAAGTGTTCAGACCAGGTTTATGTGCCTCAAAGTGGCTGCTTTTCTATGGGCAGGCCAGGTGCAAGGCAGATTTAGTGTGTTTCACCCTCCTTGTTAGGTAATTCTGAGGTGGTTGATGGCTCTGTGAGCTTCATGGCACTGTCCTTTATAATTTTCCACAATGTCTTGATAATATTTATTCCAGTGGCTTTGTCTTTCCTGTCCTTAGGGTTAGGGAAAAAATAGCTGGTTTCATTTGCAGTCTTTTTTTTCGGGGGGGGGGGGATATTATTTTTTGGATTTTCCTGGCACTGTCATAGTTTGTATGGGTGTGGGTGTGTAATGCTGCGAGAGTAGGCTTAATTATTGTTTTCTTTCATACTTTTTTCTGTTTCCGTTAATTAGCAATTGCTAAAACAAATCCCATGTGACAAAGTATTCTAAGACTTCTTGATTTTAATTGTCAATTTATTTATTCCTGCACATTGTAATATTTATTCATTTTCATAACTCTGTTTTTCCACTGTTGTGCAAACACAATTCCAGCAGCTGCTAACATGTGTAAAATTAAATATATATTGTACTCCCTTTCAAATAGCCAACAAAATATTTCT
Source organism: Natrix helvetica (assembly GCF_964273705.1). Taxonomy (NCBI): domain Eukaryota; kingdom Metazoa; phylum Chordata; class Lepidosauria; order Squamata; family Natricidae; genus Natrix; species Natrix helvetica. Next base: position 87,850,756 of record NC_138550.1, on the reverse strand, counting down.
GGTTTTAATTCCATATCTTGCTTTACCATTGCTTCTAACCACTAACTTCTGAATAGCTACTTGCATATATTCTTGTTTTTTGGAACTGAGAACTAAATCTACCTATGACATTCATTCTTGAACTGAAGACTATATCTTTCCTGTTTCTCATCCTTCCTGAAAAGACTATACATTGTTGGTTGAAATCAGAGGTCCCTTCTGTTACCTGTAGTCCTCAGCTTACAACCCTCAGTCCAATATTGTTTTATTTCTTTGGCAGGCAGTTAGTATTACTTATCATAATGAAGAGGCAACAGAGTTTGACTGCTTTCTTCTCCAAAAAACCAAGAGTTGAGGAATCAGCTGATCCAAAACAGGCACCACCAGCAGCACCAACACCAGCGCCAGCACCACCAGCAGCGCCACCAGCACCAGCGCCACCAGCAGCACCAGCGCCACCAGCACCAGCGCCACCAGCAGCACCAGCGCCAGCAGCACCACCAGCAGCGCCAGCGCCACCAGCAGCACCAGCACCAGCGCCAGCACCACCAGCACGACCACTACCACCAGTTGAGGTCGGCGAAAGCAGCAAGTCCATCGACTCCACTGTAGTTCCACAACTTCCTGATTGCTGGAATTTGCAGCAATACAGTAACTTCAAGGACAAGTATGATGGACTGGCAGTATCCGACAAGAAGCTGGGTTGTGAGTACTGTGCAAAACCCATGTTCTCGTTAGAGCAAGGTATTCATGTTTCCAAAGAGTGGAAACATTTCCAGGTGGCACCAGCAGGGAAAAGCAAGGATGTACAACAAGCATCACTCCGAAAAAAATTAAAGGAACATTTTCAATCAAAAGCCCACCTTATTTGCGTGGAGAACAGTAAGCAACGGGAGCAGGAGGCTTTGACCAAATCCGTGGATAAGTCAACTGAGAAACATTTATCCACTACTTGCACAATATTTACCACCGTTTACGATCTGGCGCAAAGATGTAATCCCTTCTCAGACATCGAAGCGCAAGTAAATTTGCTCAATACAGTTGGAGTGGATGTGGGAGTTGGCTTGCATTCACGGAGATCTGCAGTGAAAATCGTTGAATTCATTGCAAACCAAATCAAGACCACCGTGTTTTCAAGGATTATTGCAAATAATCGAAAGGTGTGTCTAATTATTGATGAAGCCTCAACACTTTCAATGAGAGCAGTGCTGATAGTTTTCGTTAAAGTTGAGGATCCAGAGTGCCCAGCAACCATCTTCGTTGAGCTTCTGGAATTACAGAGACAAGATGCAGAGACCATATTTTCTGCAGCAATGGAAAGCTTGCATAGAGTTGGATTTACCACCGGATATCTACGCAAGAATTTAATCGCTTTCTGCTCCGATGGTGCCAACGTTATGCTTGGAAGAAAATCTGGAGTCAGCGCCAGAATAGCTCAAGAGTTCCCAAACATCATCATCTGGCACTGCCTGAACCACCGCCTGCAACTTGTGCTGGATGATGCAATAAGAGAAGTGAAGCAGATCAACCATTTCAAGATCTTCCTGGACAAAGTACACACCACCTTCCACAAATCCTGCAAGAGCCAGAATGAGCTCTTCCAAATCTCTGAACAATTGGGCATAGAAATTGTGAAGATTGGCAGAGTTTTGGGACCAAGATGGGCTGCCTGTAGTTTAAGGGCAACCATGGCTGTGTGGCGTGCTTATCCAGCGCTACATCAGTTTTTTTAGGGAAATGAAAGGTTCCCGGGCATGGCTTCCCGTTTTGAAAATTTAAACTTTTTGCAGGATTTGGCCCTGATGATCGACATCCTAACTGAGATTTCTTGGCTGTCAAATACTCTACAGGGGAGAGAGACAAATATCGTCATGGCCCAAAAGTTAGTATTGCGGTCAATCAATTCTTTGGAAAACCTTAGACGGGGTAAGGGCAAATGTGAAAACGAACTTGTGGAATTGCTAAAAACAGAAGCCTTCCAAAACATCAAGTTAGCTCCAAATCACCGATTTGTTGCCCTTCCTCGTGGAATACTTGTGGAAAGCATCATCACCAATTTAAAGAAAAGGCTGATGGATTGCGACCATCTAAGAACAGGTAGCCTATTGCCAACACCAAACAAATTGCACTTTATCACTTATCTGGAGCCAGATTACTGGCACATTGAAGATGTAGTCGTTCCATGGGCTGAGGCAGAGCAAGCATTGGATGCATTTGGCAATATTTTTAATCACAACATTAACATTAACGACTACAGAGATTTCTTGGAAAATGTAAAGAAAAATCCACAGAAGTACAAAGTTCCTGGCAATATCCGGAAAGCTAGAGATATTGTCAGAACAATTGCTGTTAGTTCAGCAGAGGCGGAAAGGGGGTTCTCAAAAATGAACCTCATATGTTCGGAACAAAGAACACGCCTAACTGTACAAAACATAAGTAATCTGATGGTGATAAGTGTTGTTGGCATACCTGTTGAGAGATGGGACCCAATTCCGACAGTGAAAGCTTGGCTCAGAGCGCACCACCACACAGCTGATGATCCACGGGTGAAGACGAAGAAAGCTGCAACAGAAGAATCTGGAAGCCTAAGGACACTATGGAGATATCAACAACCAGAAAAGCAATAAAACAAGTAAGTACTTGAGTGTATCTCTTTCATTGTGCTATTCTTATGTAAGGTGCAAGTGCAAGCAATTAAGGTCTTGCTTCCTGTGTCTGTCTTTATGCAGGTATTTCAATACGCTTCCATTGAAAAGGTGATGTGCAGAAGACGGGCAAGCTGGTCATCTCTCCTCTGTAAGTAGCTGAGTTTATTGCTGGCTGAGTGGTGTGGTCTGTGCTGTGTTCATGCTTGAGATGGTGAAGTGCAAGCAATTAAGGTCTTGCTTCCTGTGTCTTTCTTTATGCAGGTATTTTGGGCTTCTGATGATACTCAGCTGTACATTTCCACCCCGAACCACCCCAACGAGGCCGTCGAAGTGATGTCCCGGTGTGTGGAAGCCGTACGGGTCTGGATGGATGACAACCGACTCAGGCTCAACCCTTCCAAGACGGAGTGGCTGTGGGTCCCAGCTCCCCGGTTCAACCAGATAATTCCATCTCTGGCCATTGGGGGCATTCAACTTGCCCCCGTGGAGCGGGCGCGCAATTTGGGCGTCCTCCTGGATGCCAAGCTGTCCATGGATGAACATGTGACAGCTGTGGCCAGGGGGGCGTTCCATCAGGTTCGCCTGGTGCGCCAATTGCGCCCCCTATTGGACCGGGACGCTCTACGCACAGTCACCCATGCGCTGGTGACGTCTCGCCTGGACTACTGTAACGCTCTCTACATGGGGCTTCCCTTGAAATGCACTCGGAGACTACAGTTGGTCCAGAATGCGGCCGCGCGGGTGATTATGGGGAGCACCAGGTACTCCCACGTGACACCACACCTGCGCGAGCTGCACTGGCTTCCTGTGGTCTATCGAGTGCGTTTCAAGGTTTTGATTACGATCTTTAAAGCGCTCCATGGCTCAGGACATAGTTACCTCCGGGACCGTATTCTGCCCCATACATCCCTACGACCTATTCGCTCGCACAGAGAGGGACTTCTCCAGGTGCCGTCCACTAGACAATGTCATGGGGCGGCGCCTAGGAGCAGAGCCTTCTCTGTGGCGGGCCCAGCCCTGTGGAATGACCTCCCCCCGGATATTAGGACCACTACAGACCTCCGCTCCTTCCGTGTTAAGCTCAAGACCCACCTTTTTCAAATATCTGGCCTGGCCCAACCATAACTTCGTTACGCTCCTGAGGGGTTTTTAATTCAGCAATTTTATTTAGGGGATTTTAAACTGTGTTTTAACTGTGTTTTTAGCTGTGTTTATTGTCTTTCACTTGCAGGTCTACTCTCCTCCATGCACAAATGTAATTGTCCTTGTTTTTTCGTATGTATGTGTGTCCTATGTGTATTTTATCTTTTTGACTGTACGCCGCCCCGAGTCCTTCGGGAGAGGGTTGCGGCTAATCAAATAAAATTTGATTTGATTTGATTTGATTTGATTCCATTGAAAAGGTGGTGTGCAGAAGACGGGCAAGCTGGTCATCTCTCCTCTGTAAGTAGCTGAGTTTATTGCTGGCTGAGTGGTGTGGTCTGTGCTGTGTTCATGCTTGAGATGGTGAAGTGCAAGCAATTAAGGTCTTGCTTCCTGTGTCTTTCTTTATGCAGGTATTTTGGGCTTCCATTGAAAAGGTGGTGTGCAGAAGACGGGCAAGCTGGTCATCTCTCCTTTGTAAGTAGCTGAGTTTATTGCTGGCTGAGTGGTGTGGTCTGTGCTGTGTTCATGCTTGAGATGGTGAAGTGCAAGCAATTAAGGTCTTGCTTCCTGTGTCTTTCTTTATGCAGGTATTTTGGGCTTCCATTGAAAAGGTGGTGTGCAGAAGACGGGCAAGCTGGTCATCTCTCCTCTGTAAGTAGCTGAGTTTATTGCTGGCTGAGTGGTGTGGTCTGTGCTGTGTTCATGCTTGAGATGGTGAAGTGCAAGCAATTAAGGTCTTGCTTCCTGTGTCTGTCTTTATGCAGGTATTTTGGGCTTCCATTGAAAAGGTGGTGTGCAGAAGACGGGCAAGCTGGTCATCTCTCCTCTGTAAGTAGCTGAGTTTATTGCTGGCTGAGTGGTGTGGTCTGTGCTGTGTTCATCCTTGAGATGGTGAAGTGCAAGCCCTTCATGCTTCCTGTGTCTGTCTTTATGCAGGTTGTTGGAGCAAGGTGGTGCAGAAGACGCAAAAAAGGACAGTAATTTTCCTTTTCTATTCTTTTGTGTGCTTGTTTCATCCTAATGCAGTGCATGCAATTAAGGTCTTGCTTTCTCTGTCTGTCTTTGTGCAGGTTGTTGGAGCAAGGTGGTGCAGAAGACACAAAAAAGGACAGTAATTTTCCTTTTCTATTCTTTTGTGTGCTTGTTTCATCCTAATGCAGTGCATGCAATTAAGGTCTTGCTTTCTCTGTCTGTCTTTATGCAGGTTGTTGGAGCAAGGTGGTGCAGAAGACCCAAAAAAGGACAGTAATTTTGCTTTTCTATTCTTTTGTGTGCTTGTTTCATCCCAAACTGGCAATGAAAGAGTTCATTTCTGTGTGTTTTCTTTGTGCAGCCCATTCACTGGAGTCCGTGATACTGAAGACTGGCAAGAACAGTCATCCTCCTTCTGTAAGTAGCTCTTTTATTGTTTTTGTACTTATTTTAGTCTTATTGTAGTTCACCCATTGTGGCAAAGAATTCAGTGACATCATCTTGACCACTCCCACCAGGTCACATGGTCGGCAAGCCACTCCCACCAGGTCACATGGTCGGCAAGCCACTCCCACCAGGTCACATGGTCAGCAAGCCACTCCCACCAGGTCACATGGTCGGCAAGCCACTCCCACAAAGGAGGCCACACCCACAGAGTAGGTTCCAAAAAAATTTGAAACCCACCACTGCACCAAATGTACAAAAACTGGTTGCATTTGCCTGATTTTTGAAAAGGTGAACTTTCTTGGATAACTGCTTCCTCCCAGTGAGTCTCAGATAAAGGTTTGTAAACCTTGCCAGTGTATACTGTCGCAGTAGTCTTCTAAGCAATTAGATGGATGAGCTATTTAAAGCCACCAGGCTACTTTCTGAGCCCATATGTAAAGGACAGAGAAGAAGGAGCAAAGGAATATTGGGATCAGGGATGGGTTCCTGCCAGTTCTAACCTCTTCTATAGAAGAGGTTCCACAAATCTACAGTGCCGTTTAGAACCGGTTCCACTCCCTCCACCCGCCCGTCCGCACATCATCAAGATGAAGAGAGAGAGGAGGAATTCTGGGAGTTGAAGTCCACAAGTCTTAAAGCTGTCAAGTTTGAACAGCCCTGGGGTTTTTTTCTAAAGGGTTAGGGGTGCAAGGGTCTTGCAACTTGACAGCTTTAAGACTTGCATGCTTCAAATGCCAGAGTTTCTGAGCCAACATTTTGGTTGCTAAGCAAGAGCGTTGTTAAGTGAGTTTCACTACATTTTACAAGTTGGCCACGCCCACCCAGTCACATGACTGCCAAGCCACTCCCACTCAGTCACATGGCCAGCAAGCCACTCCCACAAAGCAGGCCACACCTACAGAAGAGGTTCTAAAAAAAATTGAAATCCCACCATTGATTGGGATGTATTTGCATTTAAAGCCTAGTGCTATTCTTAAGGAGGCAGTCATTTGGGTCATGTGTATGGAAGAAATCCAAATCATTTTATTATTATGAGTTAAGGGTTCAATCAACTGCCTGATGACAAAAGGGGAAAAAAGGAAACATGAAAAAACTTGGCCTACAGATATAGATTAGCCTGGGCATTTTGCCACTGTGCTTGAGAAAATCTTGTTATCCAAACAAGCCCCGTGAGAGAAGGAACTATATTTATTAATGAAATACATTTTATTATGCCTTGTGTTATTACACATGTAATTTTAAGATATAGCAATTGGCTAACAAATTGGCTCTGAGCAGTCTCCCCCCCCCTCTCCCCAATATAGAAATATCTCTTGGTATAGCTAAAGTGGCACCAGTGATAGACCTGATGTCAAAAGTGGTTAGGAAATGTTTTTTGAAACTCTCTTGTGGGTATGTATGGGTTTGTATAGAAGGGATACTGTCAAGTCATGAAAACAAACTCACATTGTTTAATGGTGCACTGCACTCATAGAATCAGAATGTTTGAAAGTGAGTCATGTATAAATACATAATTCAGCAAGTGTAGTTAAAAAGCTTTCCTGTCAAAAGTCAGCCAATCACAAGGCCCCATAGAAGTTAGAATGATCTCACATACTGCATTTGATGTGCAATAATTATAGCTATTTTTCTCCACATAAAGCTATATTCCTCCTCCTCCTCTTCCTTCTCCTCCTCTTGTGAGGGCATTTATTTGAACTATAATCTTCCAGGGAAAATGGTAGTGGTTCCAAGACTAGATGCTAAATGGGAAGCCAGTAAATATTTGTGGCAAATATCAGAAACGTCAGTTTCCTACTATTAGGAGGCAGAAAGTACATAGTTTATAACATAAAATGAAGGTAGTAAAATAAAACAACAACAGTGTTACCATAATTCTGTCACAGAAACCTTTTTGATCACGAGATGGCTGCAAACTTTTTTGTATCTCTTCGTTTTCTGTATCTCTTTGCTTTCATCTAGAGCAGAACTGTCAAACTCCCGGCCCGCGGGCCTGATGTGTCACGTGCTGGCAATGCCCACGCCCAGTTTAGCAAAGGGGAAGAAGTCACAATATGTCACATGACACTGCCATGACGTGAGTTTGACACCCCTGATCTAGAGGTAACCCCAATGTTTGCAGCCCAGATGTGGCTGCCCTAAACACCTATCCCTATTATTTTAATCCTCTACTACACTGCTCTACCATGAAATAATATTAGCTGAGGCTCTGGCCACCAAAATCAAATCAAACTTAATGCAAATTTTATTAATAGAATTATGGATCAGCAATACTAAAGAGAATAAAACTAGAAGAATAAAATAAAAATATGTAAGAGGTGCTAGTTGTAAAATGTGTCACTTTTGTACTAATTGTTGCCTTTTTTTTTTTGCTTGACAGCAGCACACATTTAGTTCCTGCATTGGTAAAAACATGACTGGAATTTCTGAGAGGATGACTGGTATAATATTCTTGAATCCTTCCAAGGAGGCTTTGTAGTAAGGGCAAAATATAATCTGTGCACAAATCCTTATAGAAATTGCAGCAAACAATACATGATGGACAGTTTCTATTACCCCCCACCCACCCACTCACCCATCCAGTCACATGGAAACCAAATGTTGCTAATTCAAGTATATCAACTATATGAGGACCTACTTCATTAATACAAAAGTGTTTTTTCCGCCTTCTTCTTCCTTTTTTTTTTTAAAGAGAAGAAAAACCTTGCAAAGAACCTATTTTATGGACTTGCTTTTGTCTACTTGTAGAAACTATATTGGCTTGGAAGTTGACCAGATACAGAATTCTTGCTTGTAACAATAGGGACTCACACACAATACAAATGACATTTAGAAGTGCATATTGAGGGAAAAAAATGTAGAAAATTCTACTTTTACACCAAATGAGCCAATGACAGTTACTTCTTAAATGTAAAATGTGAGTCATACATGTCTTGATTTTTTATTTCTGTCAAATACAGGCATTTAATTTCCTTAATTAACTCGCAATAGTTTTCATCCCTGTAATTTCGGGATTTCAAGCTTTTCCAGAAAGGATATAATTCACTGGCAACAGCTGCTTATCAAGAAGCCATAGAACCATATTACAATATGGCATTTGAATGTGTAATGGCATAACAAATAGAAAATGGCTGCTTAATTGTGTTCTCAATCCATTTGATGCTTCCTGGCATCCGTCATAACCTAAGACATAATTTATGCAGGAAAAAGCTTTTCTGTTTCTGAGGGCTCCCTTCCTAATGGATTAGACAGGCTAATGGCTGTAGGAACTGCATTTCTCTAGAAGATTCACAACCTGGGAGCAAAAAATATCAATTCTTTTTCCAGTTCATTCTCAATGTCTCCATAGAATTTTTGAGAAAATAAATGGAAACTGCTGTCTCTGTGATTATGAAACAGGTTCAGACATTAAAATATATAAATAAATAAACACATCTTATTTCTTGATCTATTTACTCACTTTCCCCATTTAGCTGAACATTCTATCAAAGAGTCTTTGCTTCAATACCAGCTTCTATGTTCTCTACACTTCCTCAGAATGTTACATCAAACAAACCTTTTCTTAGAGGTCAAATCTGTGTTTAAAATTGGATCAAGAATTTCATTAAATCCACCAACAGTTATCAAGCAGTTGTGAGTAATGAAGGCATAATGACTTAAGAAAACATGAAATACAGCAGGCTCATCTAATTCAGCCTTATAATTATTGACTACAACTATGACTGTTTCCCAAAGTCTTAATCACCAGAATAAGATAAAAGCTTTCTGCATCTGATCTCACTCGCAACACTTTCATGAGCTAATGCAGCCATTTCCTTTTTGGGAACACCTTTAATATAAACCTCTTTTATTCAAACTTTCTGCAACTTACTCTTCTCCTTACTGCAACAAGCAGCAATGACCTCAGAAGGAGGGTACTGTTAATGCTAACTTTTTTTTCCTCATTCCCTTGTCAATCTCTTTCCCGTCTACTATTTCCCCTCTTCATGTTTCTACATTGCTTTCCTCCAGCCTCTTATATATTGCGGATTCTCTCCTTCTGGCTTCTCATAGCTTCTCATTTTTTCCCTTTCTTCACTCTACAAGACAAGGCACACCAAAATTTCAGTCTAAAAAGAGGAAGTTCTAGCAACTCTCAAATCCATTTGTTACATAAATGGATAAATGAAATTTAAATGAGTTTCCTGTAATTAATTCTACTTTGCCTACAGCAGATATCATATGTATAAAACTGACCACAGAAGTCCAGATCGATTATAGCTAACCAACACAAAAGTCTTGGAATGTTCCTCCTACAGATGGATTTCAACATTTGTACCTTGTTCTCATGATGAAGCTGATAGCTCCAGCTCTTAGGTTATTCCAAGGGGTAACCAGAAGGAATTCATTATTCTTGGAATAGCTGCTATATACATTACTCAATGTGAGAGTTCAAGGAATCAAAGAACCAGGAAGCAAATCCATGAAAGATCAGTTAAACATTGGAACTCCTTATTAAAAAATAATAACAACAAAAGGGGGAAGGAAGCTTGAGGGGGAAAATGCTGCAAGGATTCAAGCCAGAAACATATTGTTACAAAGTAAGAGTTAATGGTCTTGTTCTGATAGACAGGATGAAAGGGAGATCTTAAAGATACTATAGAGCTAATGTTAAGCATTGGATCAGTGGAAGAAGTGTTTCTTCCTTTGTAAAATAGCCAATGAACTGGTAAGGTTAGTCTGCAACCAATTTAAAGTGTGTATCCCACATAGCAGATGTCAAGAAAATATAAGGTGGGAAAGGGAGAGCAAGAAAACACATGGATTGTTAGAATAATAATAATAATATTTAAATTTATTAGCCGCTCCCTTTCCAGACAGGACTCGGGGCGGCGTACAGTGGAGCATATAAAACATATACAACACATAAACATACATATATACAGGACATACATGCACAGAAACATAGTGCATTATCCAGATAATTATTTGGAGTACTTTTTCAGCTCAATTTTTACTTGGGAAGCTTCAACTGTCAGAGAAGGAGCTTTTGATTTTTTCAGATTTAAATATATACCATAATGTATATATTATTTCATAGATTCCAGAAATCATATATTGGTTTGGAATTGGATTATTTGCCCATGCCTTATAAACTCAATGACAGTAAGTATCATATTAGCTACTACCAGGATACTTGTTTTAGTTTGAGTCTTAAGTTCATGCTAAATGATCTTTCCAAGAAAAGCTAAACTTGAAAAAGGCAAGTCAGTTATTTTATTGAGACGTCTGTATAGAGTATAGTGTGTGTGTGTGCTTGTGTGTGTGCTTGTGTGTGTGCTTGTGTGTGTGCTTGTGTGTGTGCTTGTGTGTGTAATCATTTTTGTTGTTTCTTGAGTTGGCATGAAAACTGACAATGCCTGATTAGTTGCATGGACCCCAGTGAAAATAATGTCATTGAATATAGGTACAGTATTCCTGTTCACTCTTCAATGTTCTGTTTCAGTCCTTTTTCAAAAGTCCAGAGGTTATTGAACAGCTTAATAATTACTTTTAACTTCTCTCAGTTTGTTTTAATTGAGTTCTTTGTCCTGCATCAATTAAATTGAAAATATTGATTCTTTTTAAACACAGCATTAAAAGTCTTAAGAAGAAAAGAAGGCACAATTTCTGCTCACTAGGTATTGGCACTTTTTATTTTGAGTGAATGGGAACATGAACTAAATGAGGCTAATTTTGTTTAATTGTTATTTCATAAAAATGAAGGGCAACACACCCAAATGTCAATTGTATTTGGAATTTTGATTTGCACACCTCAGTGTTACATTTGGAAATGAGATAATGCCTTTGGGCATGGCACAGGAATGCTAATTTTATTTAATCTTTTGATTAAATGACTCCAGAATAAATAAGTAAAACTCCCTACAACAATCACATTCATTTTCAAATATTTAAAGAAAAAAATGAGGCTTAAATTTGACTGAAAAGAAGAAAAAGGAATATAACCAATACTTTGCAAAATAACTGCATTTTTAAAAATAAATTAAAAAACAAAAACTGAATGGATGAAAGAAGAAAATAGTTTTTCATATTACTACTGCTTAACTGAAATATCTTGCAATTGCCTAGAGTTCACATATTCTTTTAAAACGTTTTAAATAAATTATTTTTAAGATGTAAAACTTTCTTCTCATACTGAAAGAGACACAGTTCAAGGCAGATTTGACTTGTTTCACACTGTGGAAAGTTATCACCCAGGCCTCTCCCAGAAAAATGAAATATCCTAGGAAATATAGAAAAGGCAGAATATTTCTCTCGATGTGAAAAGGAAGAAACATATTATAAAGACAGAATAGCTCCCTGTAGATTCCTGCCCCTCCACCCACTTTGTCAATGAGCCATTAAAGCCTGAGCTAGTCCACTTTACATAATAAAGAGTTCTCCCTTTCAGCTCCAGAGTGATGGGATTAAGGCATAATAATATTGGCCTTTTACTCAACTTCCCACATGGCATCTGAGAACGCAACCAAACCTGGATTCAAAACCGTGTAAAGCTCAAGACCCACCTATTCCAAATAGCCGGCCTGGCTCAATCATAACTTCATAACGCTCCTGATGGGTTTTTTTTTAATTCAGTAATTTTATTTAATGGGATTTTAAATTGTGTTTTTTAACTGTCTTTCACTTATGAGTCTACCTCCTCCATGCACATGTATATGTCTTTGTTCTTTATGTATGTATGTTTGTCTTTATCTGTATTTTATCTGTTTTGATTGTATGCCGCCCCGAGTCCTTCGGGAGAGGGTTGCAGCTAATCAAATAAAATTATTATTATTATTAAAACGCAGCCTAGAGAGTTGCCCCTGCATGGCTCCATGGGAGTCTGACAACCAATTAGAAGACAAGGTCAAGACCAAAGGCCAGAGAGGGCATAAAACCAGGGACTCAGCTTCTCTTCCTCCCTTCTCTTCTTCTCCACCAACATTGAAGCATGTGATCACCTTTTCCGTTCATGACTCAAGCCATGTGGTCCTGTCCACCATTAAAACCATCTTTCCAAGCAGCCTCCATGTCTCCAGTGTCTTTTTCCCCACTTGGAGCCAAACCCAGAAGGACATTTTTTTTCAACAACACAAAATAGAGCTATTTGTGGTCCTTTTTAGCCACATAGAGAAGATTAAAAAACTTTGCTTCTGTTTAATTAATCATAGTTTAGCATCATCCCTAATGCACGGCAAGTTCTAGATAGCTTTAATTATGGTTTACATAAATATGCCACCTCTGCCTTAAATTTTATCTTCTTTTCAGTCTCACACTTGGAATTTCAAAATTAGAACAGTTTCCTTGATAACTTGTTCCTCTGAATTTGAGCTGACATGAAAAAAATGATTCCCCTTAATTTGTTTGATCTGCTTACTGAACCACGCTTAAATGTGCTCAAATTAACTTAATTAGAACAGGTAAGTCCAATGAGTAAGGTAAAATCAAAATGCACAACACAAATTAAGAATGCATGTAATGAAACAAATTTCTGTTCAGTTTGAACATGTAATCTAATCAAAAAATTTTGAGTACTATTTTTGGTAACAGCATATGAAGTTCATAAGTATCTCAACATATGTAAAGAAAGGGAACCAGAGTGGTAACTAGATATCATAAAATTATTTGATCTGCAGCTGATGCTATCTTCCCCCTTGTGTATTATCCTCCATCACCTACCTCAAAAATCTAGTTGGCATGCTCAAAGTATCAAAACGCTGACATTACCTATCTTTTCTAAATTGATTGGGTATGGAATTAACTCTTTTTCATTTAATGAAAGAGTTTGGAAGTCAATTCATTTTCTCCCTCCCCCCTCCCAAAGATGCTCAAGATAAAATCAGTAGAAAGGCACACATAACGTGGCCTTCAGGATTAATTGCCAAATATTTCATCCTATCATATAATCTGTGTACTCAATTATCATTTACTTTTCATTTTTCAATTTTGTTTTGAATATGTTGGATTTTAGGGACAGGAGAAACATGATGGGAAGTAGAATTTTTGCAGGAATTTCTTCGAAGCCATAGGATTAGCACTATAATCTACTGGCATTTTCATATTTATCTGTATTAGCACATAGGACAAAAGAGTGATATTGAGGAGGGGAAAAAAAGAATTGTAAAATCTCTCTCTTTGAGGTCTAGTCTGCATTGAAAATGGTTCTAATAATGTAACTAAACAATGTTGCAAGAACTAAACTAAAAGGAGATACTATAGATAAATAGATTTGTAAAAATACATCCTAGAAATGGAAAGTCCTGTGGAGGGTGTGTTTTTTAAAGAATTCTATTTTAGAAATCTTGCATGTTTTAATGACTGCTATAATTACTTATTTGATTTCACTTTAGAATCTTTGTTATTTAAAATAAAATGATTTTCCCCTCCCCCAAGGGATCTCAGATTTAAAAAGCGGGGAATGGCTAATAATGGAACATCTTTTGACAAAGTATTTCTTTAAAAAATATCTAAGAATGTTAGATAATTAAAATAATGTTAATATTAAAATAAAAAAATTCCGGACAAATAGACTATATAAAATCATAATATCACAATGGGAAGGAGAAAAAAAGAAAAAAACATTAAATTAAAACCATTATTTCTTTATCGAAACCAGATAAAATGATAATTTAAAAGAGTTTATCTAAAAGAAAATGGAGAACCAAATGTCTTTTCTGAGAATTTAGGGGCTGGGATTATAATGGTATAGTTATATGTACCCATCCATTTGGTTATTCCCCTTAAACAATTTTGAGAGACAAGCTTCCTGCAAGAAGTCTTAAAGATCAGATACATTCACATGAATGTTCTTTAAATATTTTGATGCCCTGCCAAGAAAAAAGATCTAATCCATCTGAAAGATCTAATGCTTTGGTTGAGTGGTATTTATTTAATCGAATGTTGACCCTTTAATGACTCTGAGCAGTTTAGCAATAGAAAGTGGATGACATTGCATATAAAAAGGTCACCACCAACAGGGCCAATTTAAAAAAAAACAATATTAAAAAGCTTAGACATTTTAGAACCACTTTATCCCAAAGCTTGGAAGAACAATTATTTTTAGGGGGGGGGGGGGTTGTATCTCAGGGGGAAGGGAAGGGATATCATTCCAGAGGGAAGATGCTGTAACAGAAAAGGCATGCTTCCTGGGGTACATTAATGACCTTGTTTAATCAATGGGACCTGGAATGCAGCCACTGTGCTTGATTTTACTGGATGAGAGGCAAGAGAAATAAGCAGTCCCTCATATAATGACTTCTTATGCAGATAAGAGTTTGCAGGGGATAACCAGCACCTTGAATTGTACTCAAACATCAACTTGTAACAGATGCAGTTCACAATGCAGTAGAATCATATAATAATGTAATAACTCTACCACTTCCCACTGCCCAGCTGTATCAGCTGTAGCTTCTGTGTAGTTTTCAATAACCCTCTCTATATCTCCATATAGAGTCCCTTGTATATATGTGCCTTCAAATAATGTTGGCTCTTACTTGGAGAAATCCCTACAGTTTGTGGCAAGATTTCAGCAGTAGTTTGCCATTGTCTGCTTCCTAGGGCTGAAAAACAGTGACTGATCCAAGGTCACTCAGATGGTTTTATGTAAAAAACAGGAATAAAGGTTATGATTTCCTGGTCTAGTCTGATGTCTCAATCACTACATCAAATTGCTTGCTTGCTTTCTTTTTCCAGGAATTTTTTTTCATTCTCTTAACATACCATGTTAAGTATACATTCACATAATTATTTTTCTTCTTTACATTTATCATTCTTACACATTTGTTATTCCATTTTGTAGGTTATAATATACCGTATTTTTCGCCCTATAAGACGCACTTTTTTACTCCAAAAAAGAGGGTGAAAATCTGGGTGCGTCTTATACGCCGAATGTAGCCACATGGGTCATCTAAAAATGGGGAAGGCAAACACCAGTGAGGAAGAAAGTGATGACAATGACTGCGTGGATCTGTCCTTCCTCATTTCTGATAGCAGCGAAGAAGAGGAATTCTTGGGGTTCGAATAAAAACATTACAGCCTTATTTTTGTTACTTTCACTGTTTACTGACTTTAGTGACTGTTAATGAGAGTAAAGATAGTTCTTAATATGTTACATGGTTGACATAAAATTGTTCTTAAACTGCTGTTAACTTTATACAGTTGATATAAAATATTTTACTACAGTATTTGGTTCAGAATCTTTTTTTTCTAGATTTTCCTCCTTTAAAATTGGGTGTGTCTTATATTCTGGAGCGTCTTATAGGGCGAAAAATACGGGTACATATACAATTTGGGTTGCTTTATTTACCATCCCTTCCTCCTGTTGTAACACCACTTTATCTTCCCTTTCTTTTCTCCCTCCCTCCCTTCTCTACTTTCCTCCCTCCTCCTCTCCTTTCCCTTCCTTCTTCCCTTACCTTTCTCTTACTCCTTCTCTTCCTCTTTCCCTACCTACCCTCTCTCCATCTCTTCCTCTCACTTCCATCCTCTTCTCCTTACCTCTTTCTTCTTTCTCCCAACTTCCTTTCATTCTCTCCTCCTCTCTCTCTTTCTTTTCTATTATTCTAGGTGTTTCTTTTGGGTTTCAGTTTATGTTTCCTTGGGATGGTATTTCGGCAAACCCAAATGTAATTGGTACCTTTTCTTGTTCCCTTACCTTTGCTAATCTATCCTAATTATATCCCCCCCTTTTGTATCTCTCTATTATATATAATAGATAGATAGATAGATAGATAGATAGATAGATAGATAGATAGATAGATAGATGATAGATAGATAGATAGATAGATAGATAGATAGATAGATAGATAGATAGATAGATAGATAGATAGATAGATATTTTTTCTGGTGACATGTGCCATCTATAAAACATTTTTGTAAGTTTTCTTTCTAAGCTGTTGGCATGGTTAATTTATAGTTCCTTTCTGATAGTTGCTGCCACTTTTCTAACTCAATTGTGTAACTAAAATTCCTTGCCCAGGTTACCATTGTCTCTTTAACCACTTCTTCTTTTAACCTAGTTCTTAGTAGGTAGCTATATAGTTTCTTAATTATTTCAAATGGCTTTCTAAAGTGCATTATACTAATCCAAATGTGAGGTGACTAAAGTATTTGATGTGTGAATGGCTTCCAGTTCTAGGACTGGACACAACTGGCACATTAGATTAACATCTTGACCAAACCTGCTACCTCTTTTTCAAGAGGAGCTGTGAGTCCAAGAGACTGAACATAAACCTTGAATGAGGAATTGCAACTTTGTTGAAGATTAATAATGGAATAGCCCTAGAACCAGCAAGACGAATAAACATAGTCACTGGACCTTGTCAGCACTGATCCAGAGTCTGCTCCTCTCCATCAGTTCCTGCACACAGGTAGACTTGTTCATCAGGGAGGCACTGACCAATGTGGGCTTCTGTACCAACAGTTTTCCCCCTTCCTGCATTGCAATTGAGAATTTAGTAGGTTATGAATAACCTAAGCCAAATTATCTCTTTCCAGGGAAGGCAATTGGTGAAGCAACAACATTTATAAAAGGCATTATAAGGAGAAAGCAAGATTTATGAAAAGCCCCACATTATAAATCTGATTTTTCATAACTAAAGGCCATATCTTTTATTGGCTGCTTACATTTGTTTTTCCGATGTTTATGTTCCATTTTATTGTCCTTTGGTAAGATTTTTATATTTGAAGGAAGCTGCCTTATATTTAATAACCACTCCAACTATGGTCATTAACTATCGTGACATTCTGTTCAAGAGAAGCCACAGCTGGCAGAACAGACAGACCTCCAGGAAAAAAAAGGAAAGAAAGGGCAAGAAATCAAATAAGAGCATCTCATGAATGTATATGAGCATATTGAATTTTATTAAAAAAGGTGTTAATAAATTTCATGGCCATTTGTGACCTCAAGAACATAATGTATTTTTCCAAACTTGAAAGTTCTCCCCTCCCCTTATTTTGGGTGAACGAGGTTGCAGGAAGAATAACAACCCCCTTTTCCCCAGTGTTGAAAGTGGCTCTGAATTATTACTGACCTTCAAAGGGTTTGTATCAGAAAGAATAGGAATCAGGCTTTTCTCACACCAGATGAAAGGATAGAGAGGTGTTTATGAGGACAACTTGTTCCATATCTGATGTGAGCCGCTCAGAATTATTTAAGATGCAAATATTTTAAATAAATAAATAAAATATACCTTGTTGAGCCTTTAGGCTGCTTCCAACTTTGCTGTTTGCTCATGGGAAATCACTAGCAGCTGAACAGTTGGAATGCCACATTTTTGGGGTAATAACGTGGTATGACAATGTGAACAGGTCCAGTAGCATTGAAGATGATACACAGCACAGTTTGATAGGCCCTGGTGCTGCAGAGTCCTAATGGCAGACATAGAAAATCAGACAGACATCACCATTTGTTTCGGGTAATGGTGGCACTCCAATGACAAAAGCCTAGTGGCAAAGTGAAATTGAGAAAACCACAAGGAGCATTGATGATGTTGTCTAGGTGGGTAATGAAACATCTACAAATAAACAAGTTTGTAGATCACCAAGTGCTTCATAGTTTAACCCTGAACCGCATAAATTGTTTTCTACTGGAGTTTGTTACCTTCCTTTGGTCCCAAACATTGTAAAAGGAGATTTTGTGTTACGCCTGTGACTTTTCTTCATAAATCTTCTATATCTGGAAGATCAGATCTGGATGCTTATAGACTTTTTTTGGCAATAGTTTTGCTTGAATGGAATGAACATTTTTCACTATTTGAGTACTGTTGGATCTTTCCCTGGGGTAGAACCTAGGAGAAAACAATGCCATATTTTGCCCTTGAGTTGGTAGGCAGAGATGGTATCCAAGCCATTTGATGATATCAGGTGAATTTGTGGGGTACTGGGTCTTCTTTTCTTCAGAACTGAACTTACATCCAGAAGATTCTAAACATGAAAACAGAACCATCCCAGCATCCTGGATGTGTGGTTTTGTATTCAGAGATGTTATTGTGACATCCTAGTCCAGAGACTGGCATGGATGGGGTCAGGGAGAATGGAATGGGGAAGGCAATGGTAGGCCAGAACATGTCTGTGATGATGGGTATAAGGAAGTATAATTGGAAGTGAGGACTGGGCTGTTTTCAGCAAACAAGACCCTGTGTTTTATACTAGTGATACAGTACTTCGTTAGATAAAGTTGCTTGGACTGGCTTCAGGTTGGACTCTGCCTCCAGACCCCATGCAGGTAACTGAAGCTTTGTCTAGCTTAATTGTCTGGGAAGAGCCTGTAACTTACAATGAAATGAACAGTGAAGTCCAGTAAATCTGAAATATTACCATATTTATGTTGAATAAAGCAGGATCAAAGATCAGCTGAATTTTTAACACTTGATTTAAGACAATTTTTCATTACTTGGACAAAATTTAACTTAAATGCCTTATTCCATTTAAAAAGATACATAAAAAGGTACGTATTTAAAAAGATTACTCCTGTGACTTTAAATCTAATAAAATTTGGTATTCACTTCTAATAAGCTAAACCTCTGTGAAGCTGACATCTGCAGGTCCAAATTGACACACCAATAGATGCTGTAGTTACAAATGATGCACATTATACTTATCCTTTAAACTATAGAAAGTGATTTAAAATTCATGATTATAATTCAATAATTGTTCTAAAGTGAAAAAAAAAAATCCCAACATCCTTCCAAAATTTTGATATATCTATTTTTCTTTTCTTTTCAGTTTTAATGTCTCATATCAATTTATCATGACAGAAAGAATCAAAATAGAATTTTCTAGAAATACATATTGCACTGAGCCACTTTGAGATATCTGGAAATTATGTCAGAATGCTTTTTATAGACTATAGCTCGGCCTTTAACATCATCTTACAAGGAATTCTCATTGAAAAGTTGACTGACCTGAATTTCCCTCCCCTCACTTGTGAATGGATTGAAGACTTCCTGACAGATCGTCCAGAAACAGTAAGGGTTGAGTCCTTTACATCTTCCACGCTGAAGCTCAGCACAGGCTCCTCTCAGGGCTATGTGCTCAGCCCATACCTGTATTCGCTGTATACATATGACTGCATATCCTCTGGTCCATCCAATATCATAATACAGTTTGCAGATGACACAAGAGTGTTGGGTCTCATAACTGGAAGGGACGAATCAGCATACAGGGAAGAAGTCCAGAAGGTATCCGCATGGTGCTCAAGAAACAACTTACATCTAAATACTAGTAAGACAAAGGAGATGGTGCTAGATTTCCGGAAGCACAGAGAGGAACCTGCCCCACTGTATATCAAGGAGGTGTGTGTGGAGACGGTTTTCTCTTTTAAATTCTTGGGAGTGCTTATTAGTCAAGATCTCACCTGGAAAAACAATACATCTCTGGTGATTGGAAAGGCCCACCAGAGACTTCATTTCCTTAGAGTCCTGCGAAAAAATCAGATGGAACAATGGCTGATGACCTCTTTCTATCGGTCCACCATATAAAGTGTCCTCACATATTGTATTACAGTATGGTATGCTGGTTTAACAGCTGCGGACAGGAAGGCACTACAGAGAGTGATCAATTCGGCACAAGAAACCATTGGTTGCCCTCTGACACCACTGTATGACATTGCCAGATCTCGCTGCTTTAGCAGAGTAAGGAAGATACTCAGAGATTATTCACACCCTGGTCAGTGTCTCTTTGCACTTCTAACATCAGGCAGAAGGCATCAAAGTATAGCCAGCCGAACAAACAGGTTTAAAAATAGTTTCTATCCTTGGGCTGTGAGACTTTTAAAAACTGTACAACCACAATCACTCCATGCACATGCTAGTTTTTTTTTCCCTTTTTCTTTCTTTTTTCATTTTTCTTATAATTTTGCACCAGTGAGGTTAAAACCAATTTTGTTGTATTTAAGTACAATGACAATAAAGATTATACTTAGATACTTATATCACAGTGTCATAGCAATGTACTAGTGACAGAGGTTATGTCTAATTTATTATATTTGGAAGCCACAACAGTTCAATTAAGAAAGGTATGTGTGAATATTCCAGAAAGTCTCAGGAAGAAGGTTATAAATTGAGTGAAACCATCCAAATTATGGTGATAGACGGAAGACATTTATAATGGCATTATATGACAAGACCTCAAAGACTAGGTTAGGAAGAAATAATCTACGGTGGTACCTTGGTACTCAACTGCTTTGAAATGCATTAAATTTGGTACTCAATGCATTTTGCAGTGAAAATTTTGTCCCAGTCTTAATTGTTTGTTTGACACGCAATGCATAGTTAGAACCTGTCAGTGTCAAATGCTTTGTGACTCAGTAAAATATTCCTTATGGGAAAATTTTATTTGGTATTCATTGGTTTGGTATTCACTACGTCTCCTGGAATCAATTAATTATGAGTACTGGGGTACCATCAATACCTATGCACAGTTGCTAAGAGCCGACAATAACTTGGTACACAATTAACAAAAACCCAATTAGTGAAAAAAAACCCGATAAAAAGCAATGTATGCCACAAATGATTTTTGAGCAAGTTCTATTGTTGTTATTACAGCCATGGATTTTCAAGCTGCCTTAAAGTGCTCTTTGTATGAACAAACTCCTTTGGCTGAAAGAAAACTTAGAGGCAGGATGGTTGGTCTACTAACAGAAGTATCAGCCTAGGTTATTTTCCAGCTAATATTTGTGCTGTATTTATATATCCTGAGCTGAAATAGTCTTAATGCTATAGAGATGACTAACCAGTCAGCACATAAAGATGGACTATTCTTCCTCAAACTAATGAAGTTCTTTTAAAGTCCAGTTTTACAATTGGAGATGATTCATAAGATCAACAACTAGAACTACTGCAACTACACACTTTACACTTTCTTGATTGGAGAAAGAGCATACTTCAGACAATTAGTGCCCACTCTTCATTAAGATTCCATATGTCTCTAATTATACAAGTGTCATTAAACACAGAGCTGGTGTAGCTGTATATACAAACCCTTGTAAAGCAGATCAGCAAATTGGAGCTTCTGCTGAGAAGAATAAACACTTAGGCAGAAAGAAATATTTGTCATTGTGTTAGTCTCCTAAACACGTTATATGAAACCTGGAGCACATCTTAATTATTTTTAGATGTGGTCAGGATGGGATTGAAAGAAGTATACCAGCCTATCCTAAATTCACATTCAGACATTAGCCTGCTGGCCAACAAGCAATGAAAAGAACTAAAAATATCAGAATTAGAATGATTACTATAGTCAGAATGGGATGGATTATGCCAATTTATCCTCTAAAAATGTGCAAGATATCAAGAATAGCAGTGTTGAAGTTAAGCTTGTGACTCTTCAAACTAGGTTAACCTTGGCAATTATGGCCAATAAAGCACAAGTAAGACTTGCTTAGCAATATAACCATTCTCTTATTTTCCTCTTAGTTCATAGGTAAATGTTAGCAATTGATTCATACAGATTTACTGCAGAATCAATTTGGCAACCAAGGTTAGGAATAGGATTGATTTGTTTTGTTATTTAAAGTTGTATCATACTTTTTTTGTTCATAGCAAAGAAAGTTTCTCTAGCTAATGATCTAAAAGAAAACATAAACAAATATAAATGCTTAACATTAGTACATTGGGGCCATATCTGGTCCCTAAACTGCAGGTTGCTACTCTTATTCTGTGTGATAATCTGATGAAGGCTAATGAATAGGCAGACCTGTTAAAAGAATGGAGAGACCGACAGGCATTTGTAAGTGGTTGAGAAAGTAAAGAAAGAATCATGATTTCTCAACACTGAAAAGTTTATTCTGTAAGAGGACAGTACAGAAGAGGGATGTGGCTTCTCAATATCTTTCCAGAAACAGGCTGGTTTGGTCTTTCCAGCTATACAGTTATCGCAAATCGGAACAGAGCTGGAAGGAATCTTGGAGGTCTTCTAGTCCAATTCTCTGCTCAAGCATGAGACCCTATACCACATCAAACAGATGACTTTCCAGTCTTTTCTTTAAAACCTCCAGTGATGAAGCACCTATATAATTTTTGAAGGCAAGCTATTCCACTGGTTACTTCTCCTCACTGTTAGAAGTTTCTATTTAATTCCAGGTTGCTTCTCTCCTTGATTTGTTCCACCCATTGTTTGTTGTCTTGTATTTTGGTACTTTGGGAAATAAGTTGCCCCCTCTTCCTTGTGATAGCCTCTCAAATACTGAAATGATGCTATGACGTCACCCCTAGTCCTACTTTTCTCTAGACTGGCCATACCCAATTCCCATAACTGTTCTTCATATGTTTTTGTCTCCAGGTCTTTAATCAGCTTAGTTGTTGTTCTTTGCATTTTTTCCCAAGTCTCAACATTGTTTTTAATAATGTGATGACCAAAACTAGTTGCAGTATTCCAGATGTGGCCTTACTAAGGATTCATAAAGCGGTACTAATATTTCACGTGAGTTTGCTTTTATGTCTCTCCTTTATACAACCAACAATTGTATTAGCTTTTTGGGCTGCTGCTGCACACCAGTGACTCATGTTTAAGTGATCATCCACTAGGACTCCAAGGTTCCTCTCACAGTTACTGTTTTTGAGCCAGGTTTCACCTCATTTGTACTTGTACTTTTGGTTTTTCATGCCTAGGTGTTAAACCTTGCTTTTCTCCACATTAAATTTCATGTTGTTGGATAGGGCCAATTGTTCAAGTCTGTCAAGATCTTTTGGATCCTGAGTTTGTCTTCTGGGATGCTGGCTATTCCTGCCAGGTTAGTGTCATCTGCATTAGTTCCCCTTGTATTACCTCATCTAAGTTTTTATGAAGATATTGAAGAATACTGGACCCAAAATGAAATCTTGTGGTAGTGGCACTCCACTGCTTACTTCTCTCCATGTAGATTAATAACATTAAGGACTCATTTTACTCATTGAGTATTGTTTGCCAGCCAGTTACAAAACCATCTGGTGGTGATACTGTCTATCCCACATTTTTCTTACCAAGACATAGGTTGTGGTTTACTTTGTCAAATGCCTTGGTGAAGTCTAATTTATTATGTCCATATCATTTTGTTGGTCTATAATTTAGTCATTCTATCAAAGAATGAGATAAAATTGGTTTGACATGATCTCTCAAATCAGTCTTTTTTAAAGTATTTTTTAATTTTTAATTTTCAAAACAAATACAACACAAAGGATCTTCCTTCTTTACATATTGTAGAAAGTATATCAGTTGGTTACAAAAGACTTTTGTGCATTTCTTCCACAGTCATCAACCATAATTCATATTAACTCAAGTATTTTAGCTCAGATATATTTATATATATTACCATCATCATACCTCCATTTTCATTGGACTATAGTTGTTTAAACATCCTTCATCATAAAATATACCAAGATTTAATACATAACCACATACTGGCATTTCATTTACTATTTCTGAAATCCTCCAATAACACTGAATCCTTATATTCTATTCTAGCTAAACATCCATAATATTTAGTAACAAAATTTTCTAATCCTCCTTTCCAAATGACTGTTTACAATTTACATCCAGTTTACACACACACACACACACACACACATATTGTATTTGTGCTGATAAATAAATAAAGGGAGACTAGTACAGATCCATTTCAAGCTATTTAGCTCTCATCAGCTAGCCATACCCTTACTGGGATTTGAACCTGGGCTGTATTACATATTAGGCAGGAGTCTTAGCCACTAAATCACAGGCTCTCCTTATCAGCTGTAACACAGTCCAGGTTCAAATCCCAGTAAGGGTATGGCTAGCTGATGAGAGCTAAATAGCTTGAAATGGATCTATACTAGTCTCCCTTTATTTATTTATCAGCACAAATACAACACAAATATAAAAAGGCAACATTAAAAATAAAAATATGGTTTTCTGCCTGGATGGTTTTCTGTAATGAGCCGAAGGACAGAAAGAGGGAGTAGTGAGCTTCCTCCCATATTTGGGCATACCAGGGGTTGTAACACAATATATATAAATGCACACATCACAGAACACAAGAATGCAGTAAGAAAAAAAGAAAAAAGCATACTCCCTTTTCCAGCACCTTAAAGCTACAGGACATGAAATCAACTTTGAAGGAGCCAGGTTAATCTCCAAAACAGAACACCTCCACAAGAGAATAATTATGGAAGCCATCGAAATAGAGAAACACCTCCACAACATGAATAAACGTGATGATACCTCCCGCCTACCAAACATCTGGAAACCAGCCCTAGTCAACAAATGAACATCACCCACCACCCAGGCCATTACAATACAAAACAACAATGCACACACTGCCAGCACCAATTAGCACCAATCTACCAAACATGATACAACCACACAACCAATCATTCCACTTACTGAAACAAAGCCAGCACCCCATCCCCTCCCACCAAGATTTACAGAAAGATGGCAGCTCCAATCGCATTTTAAGCCCAAGCCTGAAGATGGCAAGTGAGATCTTGCCGAAACATTGGCAAGACAATCTCAATTCTACATGGGAAAAGACCCGAATACAACAAAACCAGCATATTTTGTTGTATTCGGGTCTTTTCCCGTGTAGGATTGAGATTGTCTTGGCAACGTTTCGGCAAGATCTCACTTGCCATCCTCAGGCTGCTGTCGGCTAGGCTTAAAATGTGAACAGAGCTGCCGTCTTTCTGTAAATCTTGGTGCGAGGGGATGGGGTGCTGGCTTTGTTTCAGTAAGTGGAATGATTGGTTGTGTGGTTGTATCATGATTGGTAGATTGGTGCTGATTGGTGCTGGCTGTGTGTGCATTGTTATTTTGTATTGTAACGGCCTGGGTGGTGGCTGGTGTTTGTTTGTTGACTAGGGCTGGTCACACAACCAATATATGTTGTTATCATTATCCCTCCTTTATTTGACTATATTCTGTATCATAACATTTTCCCCCTAATAATCAAGATTTAACTGAATCCAACTTAGTTCTTTTTTATTAACCTTTATATATAATCCAAAAGGATTTCTAATCTTCCTTTCATGGGTACCATTCAATATTAGTTAACTATATATATTGTCACTAATTTTCACTAAGTTTAACTAGTTTTAAATTATACACTTCCATCTATCAACCTGTATCTTTCCAATAGCAAAACAGTCTCATGTCTTCTGCCATTTATGGTGTCAGTCCTCTAATCATCTCCTTAATCAAATTTGTATGCACTCCTTTTAGCAACTCCTTGCTTATAAAATCTCTCATGTAATTTCAATGCCCTTCTTCTGTTTCCTTAATCAGCTTATCTTTAATTGTCAGTAGTGTTATCAATGATGTTGCTAATAAAATTTCTCTCTTTAAATCCATAAATTATTTTGTTTTTTCTTCTTCTGTGTCTTGCCATCTGGGGTAGAGTTTCCCTCCATTTAATTCCTCTTTCAGTATTCCACTCTTTCCATTTTCAGAGACAAACCAATCACCATAAATATCAGCAGATTTAATTTCTTTACGGTCATTTTCTTCTTCGGTTTTTAGGATTCTAACCTCGACTTTTTCCACTTGATAAACATCTCCATCTTCTTCATCATATTTTACTGTTAGATGCTCTAAGTCTTCCAACTTCTTCTCTGTCCTCTCAAATGTGTTTGATAATTTCTGAATTTCTAAGAATATCTTTTGCAGGCTTAAAGTTTCTTTCTGCTGTTGAAATTGTGCCATTATCTCCAGCTCACAAACACTGCTGCTCTGGCTTGGAAGGTTTTTACAACATTAAGCATAGATTCACAATAAAGTTTTATTTTAACTTTTCTCTGGTTAAATATATACTTCAAAGGGACATCTGTATGCTTTTCTTCTTATCACTCTCTATAAACAAGCAGTGGAGCTTGGAGCACCAAGCCAGGATAAACAGTAAGAAAAGTAAAAGTGTTTCATTTCCAATACACAAACCTCTAGCCTCCGAGTAACAGTGTTATTGTTGCAATTTTCTTTGTTTCTTTTTGTATCTTTTTTGTATTCCAAGTTAAAAAAAAGGTCAGATTCTTGAATGAGTTAGAAAAAGACCCACAGTAATGAAGGAGGAGAGTTTTAGTCCATAGGTTACAAAGAATAATGAAAGAAAAAATAGAAGAAGAAAATGTGATACATTCAGTTTAAAAGGCTTGCATACATTCCACTCATGAACATAACATTTAAAAAGTAAGATAATCCATGGTCCAAAACCATTCCAAACTTAATTCTGCCACTCCACTTTAAATTAAGTTAAATTAAATTAAGTTTTTTTATAGGCAGTGGTAAAAATTCCTCACCAGCTGGAAATACTATCTCTTTCCGTATCCTTCCATTGTGGAGCCGCCCCGACTTCTTCAGCCTTGGCTGGATTTTTGTCTCTGGCTTGAAGAACTTATCTTGCATCGATCAGAGACTTTGCAGTGTCCCTGAGATCAGCAAGACATATTCTTCCTGTTCACCATCTCTCCGGGACGGTTTAGGTCCGATTGGACCACCCAGCGGCAATAGTATTGGCTGCTTTCTCAGAGCATCGAGACCACACGTTCGTATCATCGCAAAGTTGGCTCCTCCCTCTGTCAAATCAGTCTTATTTCATTCTTTGACATTAAACTAGTAGACCTAAATAGTAGGGTATTTTTTTTATCACACACTGTAGGAAGAGTAGAAGTTGCAAAATGCAGTGGTTCCAGAACCAATTTAAGCAGATTGACTCAGTTACCTTCATGTAACAAAAAGCCTTATCGTATTCTTTCTGCTTCAGTTTCTCAGAACATAGCAGTCTACAATTGTAATGTAGTAAAATAACCTTTTCTCATCAAGATGGGACTATATCTCCTCTCTCAATTTTCATATGATTCTCATTATCAAACATCTCACTGGGTGGATCTGAGGTAAGTTTGGCAAGTGTGATTACTGGGAAATGCAACTCTTTCTGTTTTTCCCTGGAATAAAGTTGGCAAACACAAATAGGCTGTAGCATAGTACAATGTGTTTAGTAGTTTGTCTCACTGAAAAAAACAGGTTTTCTATTCTTGCCTCTGGGAATCCAGTCCAATTTTTCACCCTCTTTATTGGTCTCAGAAAACTTCAAAGGCTTTTGATGACGACAGAAAAAACAAAATGAATTTGAATTTTGGAAGAAAGATGAAATTGTTCCATCAATATAGCAATGGCATAAATATAGAATGGTGGCTGACTTGGAGGCTGCAATCATGTAGTGTGTTGCCATAGTGTGGCTATGTTTTTAGCATTGAACTCTATCATTATTGCAGGCGAGTCAATCTGAAAGTCTTGAGTAACAAAATAAGAGAATTGGAAGGGACCTTGGAGGTCTTCTAGCCCAATCCCTGCTCAAGCAAGAAGCCCTACACCATTTCAGACAAATGATTGTTCAATCTGTTCTTAAAAATCTCTAGTGTTGAAGCACCCACAACTTCTGGAGGCAACTCATTAATTGTCAGGGCATTTCTCTGCCATGACATTTCTCCTAATTTTTAGGTGTACTGCTATACACAAAAGCTGGAGGAATGATTAGGACGGGAGTGTTTTGTAAATGAGCCAAGATTATTATTATTTTCCTGCGCGAGCTGCACTGGCTTCCTGTGGTCTATCGGGTGCGTTTCAAGGTTTTGATAACAATCTTTAAAGCGCTCCATGGCTCAGAACCTAGTTACTTGCGGGATCGTATTCTGCCCCATACATCCCTGCGACCAATCCACTCGCACAGAGAGGGCCTCCTCCAGGTGCCGTCCACCAGACAGTGTAATATGTATGTCTTGTCTATATATTTATTTCCTATGTTTTATTGTACGCCGCCCCGAGTCCTTCGGGAGAGGGTGCGGCTAAGAAATAAATATTTATTATTATTATTATTATTATTATTATTATTATTATTATTATTATTATTATTATTATTATTATTATTATTATTATTATTATTATTATTATTATTATTTTAACTGAGAGAATGGGATTTAAAAAGCAAAATGGTGCCTTAAGTACTCCAGGTGCTTCAGATGCCAATTTTAGCCTTTAAACCCCCTCTCTACTTTAAACCCCCTCTCTACTTTAAACCCCCTCTCTACTTTTGGAGTATAGCATGTAAAGTTAGCAGCAGTTGTGTTCCTGGATTAAAGTGATTCCTGTTGACTGATTGAAATATATTTAGTAACAAAACACAAATAAGCAATTATATAACTGCCCACACTTGTTTGTTTTCTGAGATGGATGGTTATACACTTTGGAGAATTTTTTTAAAAAAATGAATATGGATATTTGGCAAGTTTTCTTTTGATTAGGCTCCTTTGTTGTTGTTATTGTTGCAGATTGAAAATTATAGTTGATTCCATAAAAATATTTTACTGGAATTACATCTGCTAATAGCATTAATGCATTTTCAGAATGTTTTGGCTGTCTTCATTATGTAGCTTCCTGTATTAGAATGAAAAATAGTGCCTAATGAATAAAGTGCAGAATTCAGATTAATGTCTCCCTTAATTCCTAAGGCTGGCATGGCTTTTCACCTTTGCATGCTTATTCAGTACTAGTACGGAATTTGTAAAACAGAAGAATTTAGGCTTTCATAAGGAATTTAGTCTTAATAAAGAAGTTTAGCCTTAGCCAAACAGACTTCATTATTAGAAATCAAGGTTAATGGAAAGAGCACTGAAAAGATAAGAAAAAATATACGGGTGTAATGGCAACAGGTGCAAGGGTGCAGTTCAGGTGGAGAACCATGCTGAGCAACAGATCTGGAACTAACTTCAGGAGTATATACACTGCCCATCATTTTTGGATTATAAACCAACCTTTCCCTCCCTCTAAAACTGGCAGTGCACTTTCTAAAGGGTGTTTCTTTCCTATTTATTCAATTTCAGCTGCCTGCTATTTTCCAGACCATCATTTCAGTTCTTTTCCTAGAATTCTGTTTGAGGTTTTAAAGTCTTCCCTCTTATGCCAATTCATACATTAGCCAATTTTCCTATATCCTCTAAGCATCATTACCAATGGGAATAGTTCTGTACCTTCCTTCCAATCTGGTTTGATTCTCAGAGGCTGCTTGGACAAGTCCCTGCAGTTTTCTTGATAATTTTTTTTTCAGAAGTGGTGTGTCATTGCCTTCTTCCAAGGGCTGTGAGAAAGGAACTGGCTTACCCAGCTGGCTTTGTGCTTAAGACAGGACTAGTCTTCTAGTTTCTAGACTGATGCCTTAATCACTACTAGCTCTTGTAATATCTAACTAAAAAGTATTCTCAGAATGCATGACAAAAAGCACAAAGATATGGCAAAAAGTTTTAGCCATGCAATACAATTTTCCCTTACAAAAGCTTATAAGCTACTGTATATAAATAAGTGCACATTCACAACTATGTAAGTGTCCATGTAGCATACAAAGCAGACCTCTTGACATTTCACACTCGGGCAAGACTAATTCTGAATTGCTAATAACATATAATTTTCAGCATGTTTCATTTTAAATCTGTCTACCTGTCTGTGTATCTATTTCTCTGTCAAAGAAAGTCATAACCACAGTATGTGATGTGATTGTAAAATCGATAAATAAAGTAAGAACACAACCACCACCAGTCATGCCTAAAATACTGTACTAGCAGGAAAAGAACTGAGAAAGGATAACTTCAGAGTGAGGAAGTTGTATTTACCAAAAGTTGAATTTAACTCCATTTCGGAGCGTAGTCATATGTTCTTATAAGATGTTAAGTTTCCTTCTGTACCTGTTCATAGTTAAACCTGATCTAACTATATTAAATAGTCACTTCACCTTTTATGTCACTGTTTCATTGTAAATGAAGAGCACAATAAATTTAGAAACTCAAGAAAACCAAGTTTTCTGGGTTTCGTTTCTCCAAAAATCTGCTCTACAGAATCAAAGTCTGGCTTCATCAATTTGTATCAGGGGAAGTGGTATATTTCTTTCCAATATATAATTTTATGTGTGAATAGGTCCTTGGAAAGGAAAGAACTCTTTAATTTGTGGAAAATTTCAAGGGGGAACTTAGCATGAATTGATTGATTGCCTTTATATAGCTAATTTATTGGGCAGAAAGAACCAAAGAAACTAGAGAGCCAACTAACTATTTCTCTAGATCTCAAAGTGCTCTGCACTTCTTAATAATTACATTCTTCAGCATTGGTACAGGATTTGTGAATTCAATTCTTTAAGATGGATATGTATCAAAAAATTGATTATTTTTCTCTACATCTAGAGAATATTTTTGCTGGACAAAAAATATCCAGCAGAGCAATCATGCCTTCAAAATTGGAATCCACCGACAAAGAAAAGTCTGTCAGGCTTTTTCTGAAGTGAAGAAGGTACCGTGTTTGCTTTTATTTCCCCCCTCTAGCTCCTTTCAATATTCCAATTCCAATAAATAATGGGAAACTATTATAATGAATGAAGTCGGCCAAGGCTAACAAATTTTTCAAAATTAATAATACACTAACTATAACAATAAGCTCTATGCAAATATTTTTGCTGAATGATTGGAAGAATGAGTGAAAAGTTTGAAGTACTCTGTAACAAGGTCAGAATGAGGCTAGGGAAAAGCTTAAAATATACAAAGAAAAAGACAATAGAGAAAGACTGAGAAAGACTAGAAAAAAGTATGTCAGCCCTATTAAGATAAATACTAGTTGAAAAGCAAAATGAACCAATGAGGAGCAAGGAAGTTAATAGATACTGTATACCATAATCTCTTTATGACAACGTTATTATGGAGTTAGTGATTTTACAGAATAATACATGAATAAATGCCCATTAGCCACAGCACAATCTGAGTGGAAAATATAAAACTTACTGAGAATCTTTTGACAAGAGACAACACAAAGTACATTAAAATGGCAAAGTGATCAAGTCAAAAATTTAGCCTGGAAGATCAAGTAACCAATATGGCTGGTGCATGATCTCCTTCCAATGATACAACCATTAGAAGTCTAACAAGTCTTCCTTCCTAGATTGAGAGCATATAAAAAGGATTAGCAAAACAAGAAATATTTGCTACTTGACTGAGAAGTAAAGAATTCTTGAAGGCAGGGAAAGAGCAGCAATCTCATTTTTATCCTTCTTTCATAATTTCATTGAATATATAACTAGAAAATAAATAAAATAGATAAAAATAGAATATATAATTAGAAAAATGTGGAATAGACAGCATCACCACAAGACTTGTAACTGGCTCACAAACTGTACTGAACAAATAGTCCTTAATGGTACATCTACATGGAGGGACGTTAGCAGTAGGGTACCAAATGGTTCCATCTTAGACTCAATATTCTTCAATATCTTCATAAATGACTTAAATGAGGGAATAGAAAGGGAACTCATGATATCTGTAGATGACACTAAAATGGGATTACCCATGCCCCAGAAGACAAGCTCGGGATCCAAAAAGATCTTGACAGACTTGAACAATGGGCTCTATCCAACAACATGAAATTTAATGTGGAGAAAAGCAAGGTTCTACACCCAAGCAGGAAAAACCAAAAATACAGGTACATATTAGGTGAACCCTGGCTCAAAAACAGTAACTGTAAGAGGAATCTTGGAGTACTAGTGGATGATCACTTAAACATGAGTCATCAATGTGCAGCCGCAGCTAAAAAAGCTAATACAATTGTTGGTTGTATAAAGGAGAAGCATAGAATCAAAATCACATTAAGCATTAGTACCACTTTTTAAATCCTTAGTAAGACCACACCTGGAATACTGCATCCAGTTTTGGTCATCACATTACAAAAACAATGTTGAGACTTTGAAAAAGTACAAATAAAAGCAATTAAGATGATTAAGGGCCTGGAGATTTAAAAAATCATATTAAGAATGGTTGCAGGAATTGGGTTTCACTAGTCTAGAGAAAAGAAGGACCAGAGTGCCATGATAGCAGTATTCCAGTATTTGAGAGCCTGTCACAAGGAAGAGGGGGCAAGTTATTTCCCAAACCACCATAATATAAGACAAGGAACAATGGGTGGAAACTAATCAAGAAGAGAAGCAATCTGGGTTTAAGGAGAAACTTCCTAACAGTGAGGAGAATTAACCAGTGGAACAGCTTGTCTTCATTACTGGAGGTTTTAAAGAAAAGACTGGACAGTTATCTATCTGAAATGGTATAGGGCAGTGATGGCAAAACTTTTTGACTCACGTGCCAAAAGCAGGGGGAGCACAGGGGGGTTGTGTGCGGGGGTGCCACACCCATAATGCTATGTGCACGACCACAGTGCGCATGCGCGCACAACCAGCACTCCCCCCCCATTTTTGGCAAGTTTTTTCGCCCTCTCCAGGCTCCAGAGGCTTTATGGGAACCTGGGAAGAGCGAAAACAGCCTCCCCCACCCCACCTGGAGGGCCTCCGGACCGTGAAAAATCAGCCCTACGGGCAAACCGGAAGTGACTTCCGGTTTGCTCGTAGTGTCATTTTTTTGCCCTCCAGAGCCTTCAGGGAAGCCTCCTGAGGGCTAAAAACTGGCCCTATGAGCAAACCAGAAGTCCATCCCCAAATTTCTGGTTTGCCCTTAGGGCCGGTTTTTCCCACTCCAGAGGGTTCGGGGAAGCCTCCGAAGGGCACAAAATGACCTCAAAAGAAGGCAGAAGTCAGCTGGCCAGAGGGCACATGCGCGCTGGCCAGCTGACAGGACAAGCCGTGCGTGCCCTGACAAATGACTCCACGTGCCACCTGTGGCACCCATGCCATAGGTTCGCCAACACGGGTATAGGGTGAGCAGGGAGTTGGGTTAGACCTCCAAGGTCTCTTCCAGCTCTACTCTGATTGATATGAATGGGATTATTGTCAATCTAATATTAACAAAGATTGATAGATAAATCCTTATTACAATATTTGGTCTTTAACTACCATGTGTGCATGCTTGAGTTTGTGTGTTTTGTGGGTATTTATGCAGATGCATAAAATACTTATTAAAGATCACAAAATTAATTTGGTGAATTAAAGAGGTAGAAAGGAAGGAAGGAAAGAGGTTTTAAAGGCATTAGAGAAATATAGTTTTCTTGGACAGCATTTATTGCCTTTCTCTTATAGCAATATTAGGCAATATTACTCATCATACAGTTTTTACAGTTGGTTTTAATGGTCATATGCCATTGGTCAGAATTTCTTTATGAGTGGCTTTCCCCCACTTTCATTTCCCACACTTTCAAATAGAAAGTATAGTACAACAGGGCAACAGGGCATGCTGAACATCCTGTGTGGCATGAGAGTTAACAAAGAACAACTTTGAGAGCTGGATCGGTGTAGTGGTTAAGAAGCTACCCTGGAAACCAGGAGATGTTGAGTTCTTAGGCGTGAAAGCCGGCTGGCTAATCTCACCCTCTCTCTAAATCCAAACTATTTCACAGGTTATTGTTGTGGGAAAAATAGGAGGCAGGATTATTAGGCATGTTTGTTGCTTTGAATTGAAATAGAGAGGAAGAAAGAAAAGGTAAAAATATATAAAAATAACAGTAACAATAACAACAACTAAGAATGTCAATCTAGCCTTTTATGCTAAGTAATGTTCCCCAGTAGGTTTTTTTTTTAAGTCTTATAAGAATAAAATAGTGTTGAATCATAGCTGTAGCTGATGTTTGTGTCTGATACCTAGATGATCTCCACATCCATCCCCCCCCCCCCCAAAAAAAAGCCACAGAAGAGACCTGGTCATTTTATTGATTTGGAGGCATTCTAAACTTTACACCAATCACTTTGGACTTTGTTTTGAGAACAGATTTATTTAATTGATTGAGTGATAAAATATTATGTTAAATAAAGTGCAGCACTTCCCTGGATCCATACTATTCTCTATCTTCTTCATCTTGATGACTGATATAGATTCATGATGAAGGGCAGGGCTTTAGATCCAACAGATCCACAATCCTTACTATTTCCTGGCCACGCATCCCCACACTTTTTATACAACTGCAACTGCCATGACATATTGCCAGTAAGAAAAGAGTTCGTTTCCTCTGAAGTCCAACTGAGAGATTGTCAGATTGTTAATAAATGTCCATTTACTCTCTTCCATTTTGGGGGGATGGAGAAAAAAAGATAAATTGCCAAATTATTAATACTTTAAATGCAAGTTGATCAATAGAATAACACCTGTACAGTTCATAATATTACACAATTTCTATACAAAATAGGGTTAACTGGAATTTATCAGAAAGATCTGTGTGTGTCTTTTAAAATCTAATTTGGTCCATTTCTTCAGAGAATGAATTTAAAGCTCAAAATGATAATTTGAAGGACAATTCCTCTTTCAAGCAGCTATAAATATAGAGTCCTAAAATAGTAAATTATTGTTATATGCATTGAAGCTGAAACAGGGCAAAAATCCAAACATTTTCCCTGCTTTCTCATGAGGTAACAGACAAGGTTCAAAATTTGCCTTTCAAATGTATCTAAATGTCAGCCAAGTTTTGATTTGTCATGCAGCACAGGCTTATTAATTGCTCCAGATTATAAATTAAGATTAAACTAATGGGCTAAATTAAGGCTGAAGTTTTCCTGACAGTGTAGTAATTGGAACTAAATCTTTTTTTTTCCAAGACAAAGTTTCCCTGGTAGCTAAGGGGAAATTCACTGAAAGTGAATATACATTTCTTTTTATAGCTTGTGGGGATTTAGTAACAGAAAGACATTAACAAAATCTAAATGTTCTTTTTTTAAAACAAAGTTTTTTATTATTTTTTATTACATATTTCAACTTCTTTTATAAACAAAGTATTGTCCGGGTTTTCCCCCTTTACATCTTCTATTATTCATAGTTCATTTTACATCATATTTTTATTTCACATTTCAGTCATCTTCTTTTCTTTCCATATTTTCCAGCTTAATTTTAATTTCCTCTTACTTTATGAACAATATCATCTTTGCCTCTCCAAGTTAATTTTAACATATCATTTCCATCTATTGTTCTTTTTTACTATCAATAACATATATCCTAAAGTTTAATTTTATATTGTAAACATTTCACTTAATTAATTTCGCAATTAATAGTATTAATCTATTTACCTCACATCCTATTATCTATATACCATTGGCTATATTTACCAAATTTCATTCTATTTTACTAGAAAATCCTTTCCCTTCTTTTCTCCTTTCAACCATTTTCTCTTAGTCTCTCAGGAACTTCACTTCTCTTATATTTTCTTCTCTCCACCCATTCGCCTAGCTTTTTCTTGTTCTTGTAATTTCTATATTTTTTCTTTCTAATCTTTTTTCTCCTTTTTAATTCGGTTGTTTTAGTACCTTTCCCTAATTTTATATCCCATCTTTCCCCATTAATCCCACCTTTGTTATCTAATGTTCCCTTTTTGGGGGCAACTTCCCCCTTGTCTCCTTTTGGTGTGTAACTGTAAATCCCAATCATCTACACATTTTATCTTTTTTTTCTCTTTTTCTTCTGTAGTATCTTCTTCTTCATTTAGTCCCCTTTCTTTCGCCTTTTCTCCTTCTCCTTGTTCTAGGTGTTCCCTCTGAGTTTCCACTGTTTTTTTCCATTAAGTGTTTCACGTGCATCTTTGTTGAGTACTTCATT
This sequence comes from Natrix helvetica, assembly GCF_964273705.1. Lineage (NCBI taxonomy): Eukaryota > Metazoa > Chordata > Lepidosauria > Squamata > Natricidae > Natrix > Natrix helvetica. The sequence continues at coordinate 87,815,055 of NC_138550.1, read as the reverse complement.
ATACATCCAAAATTCCATAGTGACTGTTAAGTTAATTTAACTAAACTTAAAATTCATTAATTAGTTTCTTTTTTCCTTTCTTATTTCAATTTCAAAAGTCCAAATCCACTTTTATTTTGCTTTTTCTCTCCTGCCAAAATATTAAGTCCAATCCACAACAGTGTTACAAAAATAAATCCTCCTTGTTATTTCTCACCACTTTAAAGTGTCTTTATCTTGCTACAGTCAAGGTCAATGTTACAGTTGTATTTTCCTCTATTGTTTTCTATTGAGTCATGTAGTTACCTCTTCTCATCAGTAGATGACTCCCTCTCTGCAGTGCGCAATGTGTACTAGTCTGCGAGCTATCAAAATCTGTCAAAATTTGAATTTATTCCACACAAAAAATAAAAAAGGTAGAAAAAGAAAGAAATCCCCACCCCATTCTTTTGTTATTTTTAATGTTTCCAAGTCCACATTTGGGAATAAAAGTCTTCTGGGGCTTTCTGTTTTAGTCTCCGCCCTTTCTTTTATTTTCCTCTGTTAAATCTCCCGTCTGCCAAATAGCCGCTAATTTCCTCTCCGGGTCTCTTTTTTAAAGTCCAATTTTGAAAATTCTTTACTTTGGATTGATCACTCTTTCACCCAAGTCCAACTCTTTGTTCCAGCACCACTCCTGCTCAATCAGCTTGGTCTGGTGGTCCCGACTTTGAAGTGGCCATTTGTTGGCTGCTGCTGCTTCCACTGTCAGTTTGAAGAACTTTATCTCGGACCTTTTGAGGAACTGCAGGTTCCTCTTTGGTCGTCAAGATGCTTCTTCTTTTTTCCCTGTTCCTCTAGAACAGTTCTGACCCAAAGGTCCCTGGCAGCACTTTTTCCGGTTGGGATTTCACGGAGCCGGTCAGAGCTCCACTATTTCCCAACCAGTCTCATCATGCTGCTTCCGGTCCCTGCCCAAAATCTAAATGTTCTGAAATATATAATGTCCTGGTAAAGAACAGCCAGCACAAAAACAAGTTCAAATATACTGTATCTTTGCTCTTTAAAAGCAGAGATTTTCAAAGACAAATGTAAACTCTTGCAAACATTTGCTCACTTAGCCTTAAGATTGTGGTAAGTAATTTTTTTTATCACCTTATTGCTAATTCAGAATGGCAAAATATTTTTTTAAAACAATTATTCTGTAACATTTGGATATAAACTATTCATTTTAACCCTTCGCATATTCAATGATACAGAAGTAAGCATGTATTTGTGGGAGACACTTCAGACAGAACTTCAGACTTGGTCCTTGTTTATACAGATCCCTATAAGCTAAAAGTAAGCATGCTTTGCAAAAGAAATGGGAAAAAAATGGGGGTTAAGCCAGGAAACAGTAGAAACTGGCATATAGGTATTCCTTGATTTACAACAGTTCATTTAGTATTGAAACAGCACTGAAAAAAGTGACTTATTACCATTTTTCACGCTTATGATTGTTGCAGCATCCCATGATCAAAATTCAAATGTTTGGTTACTGACTCATATTTATGATGGTTATAATGTCCTGGGGTCATGTGATACACTTTTGCAAACTTTTGACAAGCAAAGTCTATGGACAAATCAGATTCACTTAACAATCATGTTACTGTAGTGAACCTGTTCCCAGTGTGTGCATGCTCACAGCTGCCAGAAGAAAAGAACAACTCAGAAATCAGGGTAGACTTGGGAGTAAAGTCACAGGTAGAAGGTGATTGGCCCCTCCCATTAGAAATAAAAGAGGAGCAAAAGGGGAGTGGACTTTTGCAGGAAACAATTTGTTCAGTCGGTCATTAGATTCGTTTCAGGAGTATGAAGATCTGTCCATGAATCTCAGAGACTCTGTGCCCAATCTTTCCTTGCACAGCACCTCATTTGGAAAATATTTACATGGCAGCTTTCCAAGATAGATAAGGTCTGTAGTTATAAATATTCCTTTGAAAGACTGTTTGCCAGGCCTTGCTGAATATGAATGAGAGGAATTCACATTTTTTTTAATAAAAGGGGTTTTGTTGGGACCAGGACTCTGCCTTGTGATTTTTGGGAAGCCTAGGTCAGAACAATTTGGTGTAATCATTTAAACACCAGACTATAAACTGAGAGACTGAATTAATCATAAAATGGGAGCAACTTAAATGGTGGCATGCTTCAGGGAAGACTGTAGAGACTCTTGAAACTAATCTTTGCTTTAAATGGAACATGAAGGAGAAGCTTGGAAGGAAATGTTGACTGTTTGCTGTAAGGATGGATCCAAAAAGAAAGAGGTGGAAGAATTTTTGCAGGAAACATTTTTTTCCAAAGGAAGTGGCTAAAAGCATCTTGGAATCAGCTATTTTATCCAGGATTGTAACTTGAGTAAATGATACAATGTGCTGAAGATGTAGAATGGTATTTTATCACTCAAAAAATCCACAGACTGGGATATTTCAATGGATTTCTCCCTATTTGTCTCAGCCGTACAAATTGAGCAATCCTCATCTCCATCTAAGATCTTTGCTATTGCTAGGCTATTTATGAACAATTTTAGCAGCATTGGTCTTACTGTTTACATCCCTCCATTTCAGAAACCAGTTGCACTCTGAAATTTAGATTTTTAATCAATTAGCAAACCATGAGGGAATCTCACCTTGCAGGAATAGTTGCATCTTCCGTTTACTCCTCGAATATCTTTTTTATTTGTCTTCCTTCTCCTTTTTTTCTAGATTAATGAAAGAAAATGTACAACAAGATGTTTTGCAAAGGAATTTCAATGGCTAGGGCATGATATTCTTGCATATCCTACCTATGCTAAGAAGTCTTACCCTTGAGAAATGAATGGAAGTTTTTTTTTTTTCCAATCTGGGTCGGTCATTGGTGTCAGAGGTTTTGTCTTTCGAGCTTTCAGACCCATGCTGGAACCCATCTTCAGGGAACTTCTCTCTTGCAGAGTGTGTGCTGTTCTGTGTATGGTATTTATAATGCCCATTGTAAGCAGCTTTTTAGATGTTGATTGGGATGTGTTGATGGCTGGCTTTTAAGTCATTAGCTTTTATTTGCTTGTGCTGCCTAGCCCTCACCTTCTAAGTACTTGATAAGCTGGTGGTAAATCAGCACTCCTATTGACTGAGGAGCGGCCTGTTTGCTAGGCTTCAGTTACTTCCCTCAGTGTTTTTTCTCAGTTGAGAAATTTGGTTTCCCTGTCCCTCCCAACCCACAAACAGCTAGTTTCTCTGGCACATATTTGATAGTGGATTAAAAAAAGCAATGAATATGTATAAGACTTAATTGTCTGCCCTTGCACATTCCCAATTTCCTAATTTTATAGGATCTAATGAATAAAAGATAAATAATAACAACAACAACAATAGTCAATGGTATTTGTGATGCATTTTTAAATGTTCAGTGGACTGAGTTTCATGTTTAATTAATAAAAGAGATCATAATAATATACAAACGGATTGTCATTTGAACACAACATGGCAGATATCACTGTTTCAAAACCAAAACATACAGTTTATTGATATTACAGGACCAGGAGACACCAGAGTTGAAGAAAAAGAACTGGGGAAAAAAATCACAAAATATTGCAACCTGGCCATTGAAACTATGCAATTATGGATGCAAACAGTGGTGGGATTCAGCCAGTTCGCACCACTTCAGGACAACCTGTTGTTAACTTTCTATTTTTTAAAAGTTTTATTTTTTATTTTTAAACAATCGTAAAACAAACAAACATAGACACACACAAAGTATAAAAACCATCCTCCAATTTCCTACAGTGTGTCGATTGATTACCAAGCTTTTGTGCCTCCTCACAATAGTCTTCACTTGCAATTTACATAAAGTCTCATATTATCAATCTTATATATAGATATATATTCAATTATTATAATTTTAAACATTAATTGGCTATAGCTATTATTACACCCTTTTTATGTGAAATATTCTAAATTTAAAATAAATTTACATTATGGCATTTCATTACATCATCCTGAAATCATCCAGTAGTATTACACCTTTATATTCTATTCTATATAAAATTGTTTATCTTCTCTGACAACATCTTTCAACATCATCTTCATAGTCCTCACTTACAATTTATGTAGAATTCCATATTATCAATCTAATGTATATATATGCATTATTATCATTGTTAATCATTTATTTGACTATAACTATTATTACTTTGTCTTATACATAATACTCAAAATTTAACTAAGTTTAACTTAATTTTTATTGTGACATTTCATTTCATCATCCTGTATCCTTCCACTAGTAGTGCAGTCCTATATCTCTTGCCATTTGTAGAATTTGTATTCTAATTGTTTTCTTGAAAAGTCTTATATGGACTTCTCTTGACAACTTATTGTTCATTGAATATCTTATAAAGACTCAAAATCCTCCATCTGTTCCTTCCATCAGCTTGCCTTTAGTTATCACTGGTGCTTCTGCCAAATTTTTTCTCATTGTTTCTGCCAGATTTCCTCCCTTTTCTTCTTCCATATTTTGAAGTCCGAGATAAAGTTCCAGTTTGTCAACCTCTCCTTTCAATATTCCACTCCTATCATTTCCCTCCACGCTCGGTTTGCTGTCAATGTCAACAATTTTCTTATCACTTTGTTCATATTTTCATCTATCCTCAAATTTCATCATAGTTTTGTAAATATTCTCAACTCTTCCCTCCATTCTTTCTCTTCTTTGTTCTATAATCTCCAATCTCTTTTCAATGTTTTCTGTACTTATTTGTAGTTTTTGAATTTCTAGAATAATTATTTGCAATGTTAATTCCTTTTCTTCTTCATGTTGCGCCATTTTTCCAGGTTGTAAACACTGCCACTAAAACATCCAAGGCTTTTTTACTAGGTTTCAAACAGATTCAGTATAATCTTTCAAGTCAAGGTTTTCTCTTTACTCCCATCCAGCTACTGATAGTACTCCAGAAGAGCACCTGCATAAAAAAACTGTGCTCTTCCCACTGTCCCTTTCAATAAACAAAGTCAAGAACCTTGAAATATAAGATGTTTCCAAGCCTCCAGCCTCTAGGTGGCAGTATTACTTCTTTTTCCTCTGCTTTTACCCCTCTTTTTAAGTTCCAAAATTGAGAAGAGAAAAAAAATGCTTAAAAGGTATAAAAACCAGCCGAGCAATGAAAAGAAAGAGATGGGGAAAAATAAAAGAAGGGAAAAAAAGACCGGTCCAATTTAAAAAGTAAGAAGCATTTGTAAAAATTCCATGCATAAAAAAAATGAAATTAAAGAAAGAAAGATAACATACTAATATTAATCCAGGCTTAATTTGCCATTTGCTCTCTTCTGTCTTCAATTTTAATTTTACTCTTTTTTGGGGTGTTCTCTTCTCTAATAGTAAAATTTATCTCACCATTTCTCTCTTGCTTTTCTTCTGTTTAGGGGCTGTCCCAACCTTCTACAGCTTCAATGGTTGTTTCTCTGTGGCCGGAAAAAAGGACGTCTTCTGGATCAATCAGGGACTTTGTGATGTCCCTGAGATCAGCAGGATGTGCCCTTCTCTATTACCATCTCTACAAGATGGTTTAGGTCCAAAAGGACCGTCCAGCAGCAGAGATATTGACAGCAATCCTGGAGCCCCAAGATTGCATGTCGTGTCATCACAACATCATCCCCGCTTCCCCTGTTGTTAACTTTCTGAGCAGTTTGGCAAACTGGTTGTTGGAAGAAATCATTAGGACAGAGAACCGGTTTTTAAATTACTTGAATACCACTATTGGATGAAACATGTAACAGTGATACCCATTGTCATCGGGGCACTTGGTACCATGTCCAAGAATTTTATAAACTATATCAAGAAATTGCAGCTTCCTGCAATAACACCAGTGGAACTGCAAAAAACTGTGCTACTCAAAACATTGTATATTTTAAGAAGATACTTGGTTGATACCTAGGATGCTGGCAGAAACCTGTATCAACCATTAGCACCAGTCAGTGGTATTTGTGATGCATTTTTGAATGTTCAGTTGACTGAGTTTCATGTTTAATGAATAAAGTAAACAACAACAACAACAACAACAACAACAATAATATACACCCACAGGCCTTATGTGCTGCAGTAGATAACTCTATGATGCCAAAGTAGTGAAAGCCTGATTCAAGTCACATCTCATGTCTGTGGTTAATCTTAAATGTGTGTTTCCTTTGCAGAGTACTTTTCAAGCTTTTGTTGTTGCTATTGTTTACTAATTTGGAGGAAACATTAGGTACAGATGTGTACCCTTGGGACTTGAATAGCTTCACCCCATTAAAAATAGATTTTCTTCCCCCTTCATTGTGAATAAGTTACTTGAAAATAAGGAAAAAAGCCAATTTCTAACCCTGTTAGACATAAAGTAGTAGCTATGGGTGGTTGCTTGAGAACATTTCCACACTGGGAACAAATGTAAAGCTATACAATTGCATGCCCTATATGACCATCTACCATATAAAACCAATGGTTCTTATAATACAGGGAATGTTTGCTTTCACAAACGTTCTTTGTGAAGCTTGTTTAAATGCACCATATAAAGAATGAAGAACAATTTTTTTTCAGTTCAAAAGTGTCATTCTTTCATAGGAAACTTTAAATGTCAAAGACCACCGGAGGATTGGGACAGAGGCACAAATGGGCATAGGCAAAACTCTGTCACATATTCTGTTTCCTTCTCCCACACATATTTTTGCTTCCTTCATCCCTTTTTCTCTCAATAGTTCCCATTCTCATTCATTCACTCAAGTCCACAATTTTCTCATTCCCCCTCTTGACTACAATAAAGCTTTGCATCCCCATTGAGAATATAGTTCTTCTTCTTCCTCAAGTCTAGGCACCATGGAAACTATTTTTAAGCCTGACTGATACAAGGAGAAAACTGAGAGGAAGAAGAAGGAGGAGTTAGAATAGGTTACACCATTTTTTTTCTTTTCTTGCAACATTTATGATTGCAAAATGTAATTAATGAAACAGAATAGGTTAATACACAACCAAATGGTACCTCATTATGTATTTTGCATTATTGGTACTTATGCTCAAATCAAAACATACAACTCCAGTGTCAGAACAGACGTTTAGAAATGGTTCCAAATGCTTTCTTAGTTTCTTATTTAATCATCATCACACAGCTGATTTAAATTATTGAAATTATTCTCTGTATCTTCTTGTTATCCTATCCCATAACCAAAGAAACGGTAGCCAACAGCTTCTGATATGCATTGACTACCATCTTAGTTTTAGAGATCTGAGACATTTTCCTCCCTATCTCAAGCAGTACAATATAAGCAACATGATATTCTTCTGGGAAATTCAACTTCTCTGCCAAGCTGTGATTAGGTTTTCAAGCGACCAGACCCATAGGCTTGGTATCATATTTTCTTGTTTAAATCCATCATGGGGGAAAAAAAGATGATCTACTCATAAACCATCTATAGCAATTTTCACTCTTTCAAAGTATTATTGCACCATTATGAAGAATGTTTTAGGGAGATTTTTCATTTTAGATTTCCCCCCCTTAGGTATGATGCAATTTTGTTAAGCCATTCCCTTTGATTGAAGACAAAGTCAAATATATTTTGCAAAAAAATAAAAATAAATAGCAATATAGTATGAGAAGTATCATGTTCATATGTACAAAAGCTGTAAAAAGTATATTTTGAAGTATATTTATATTTTAAAAATAATATAGTATTTTTAAACCTGTAGATATAACTCAGGGCTCTTGATAACACACTATTCTATTGCCTTTGTCTAGGCAGAGATGTCAATTCAGGATAAACTGCCCAGCCCAATTGCTAAGTCTTACTTTGCTAGGAACAAGATGGTGAATTGGCCCTCTTTTCATTATTAATATGAACCACTAGTTTTGGAATGTGCCTTGCATTCCCACATCATCCATACGCTTTCTACTATCTTGGGGTTGTCCCCAGGTGCTCTCTCTCTCTCTCTCTCTCTCTCTCTCTCTCTCTCTCTCTCTCTCTCTCTCTCTCTCTCTCTCTCATATATATATGTGTGTGTGTGTGTGTGTTGTATTTGTGCTGATAATAATAATAATAATAATAATAATAATAATAATAATAATAATAATAATAATAATAATAATAATAATACAGTTTTATTTCTAGACCGCACCCTTTCCTTGGCAGGACTCGGGGCGGTGTACAGTCATGTTAAAACCATATACAAATACATAGATAGAAACGTAGACGTAGACGTAGACATAGACGTAGACGGAGGAGGTAAAAAATATACTGTACAATTCTAATTAAAATACAAATACAATTAAAATTTCACTAATCTTTTTCTTTTGTTTCCCTGTTTCTAACTTCCATTTTTATTATCTAACCATTGATGAAATAAGTCCCATGTCATGTAATATTCAGTTTGTTCTTTTACCTTAATTGCTAGCATTAGTCTATTCATTTCTGCACATTCTAATATTTTCCTGATCACATTCTCATCTGTGGGGATCCCTTCACTTTTCCAATTTTGTGCAAATATCATTCTGGGTGTAGTTAATATATGAATAATTAGATATGCATTTCACTTACTACATTTTTTGGGTAAAATCCCCAACAAGAATATTTCTTGCCTTAAGTCAATGTGCTGCTTTATCATTTTTTTCAGCCACATATGTATTTTTGTCCAATATTTTTTTGCCTTTAAACATGTCCACCACATATGATAAGATGATCCAGGTATCTGGTGGCACTTCCAGCATTTAGCTGACTTATCTTTAAACATCTTTGTCAACCTCACTGGCACAAAATGCCATTTATAAAACATCTTGTAAATTATATATTGCAAATAACTACGATTGTAGAACCTGGTGATTTGCTTTGCAGTATAATAGCTTCCTGTTTATTTTTTATTTTTTGACAAAATAACTTCAAGACAGAGAGAGAGGGGGAGGGAAAGAGAGAAAGAGAGAAAGGGGGAGGGAGGGAGGGAGGGAGGGAGGGAGAGAGAGAGAGAGAGAGAGAGAGAGAGAGAGAGAGAGAGAAATTAAGAAAGAAAGAAAGAAAGAAAGAAAGAAAGAAAGAGAAAGAAAGAAAGAAAGAAAGAAAGAAAGAAAGAAAGAAAGAAAGAAAGAAAGAAAGAAAGAAAGAAAGAAAGAAAAACATGTCAGTGAAGCAAGGAAAGTGATGTGTATATTTGGAGATTTCTGAAGACAGAAATCATTTTGCCGATTTGTAGTGGAAGTCTTTCTTTCCATTTCAAATCTAATTGCAATAAAGCAGGAGAAAACAATTGGCAAGCTGCTAAGATGGTCTTAATAGGAAATGCTAACACTCTTTGTCACAGCTACAAACTCTTCCCCCATTGCTGTCTAAAATCAATTAGTGCTGATTGCAATAATTAATTTTCAGATGAGACTTGTCCAATTGTCACTAGCTCTAGATCCACTTCAGGCAAAGCAAAAGCATTATAAGACTTTGTCTTGCTACAGCCCTCTCCTACTATTTATTTCTCTAGATTGTCTTACATTTCTTGATCTTCAATCTTACTAGTGGTGTTCTTAATATTATTTCACAATCTAGAGTTGGCTAATTCTTGGCTCCATTAAGACTCTCCAGAGGGAAAGAAAATGATCACCAAATGGCTTTAAAAAACCAATTGAATTTCAAAAGCTGATAAAATATAGGATAATAAAAGTTAGCAAAGGAAAAAAATTAAAAGTATACTAATAGAAAAAAATATGAAAAAATATAGAAAGGAAGTAACCTTCAACTTTTTTCAGTATGGATACAAATAAAATATCCTTTGTTTTTAAACAAAAAAGACATAAACAATACAGTATATTTCTATCATTAAAACTGATCTAGCCCTCACATCTCAGAATCAGTTTCATTTTCTTGTTTTTTGAGCAAGAAGTCCAAAAATAGAAACAAAGTTAGACAATTTTTTGTTTTTCATCAAAATGGTCAATTTGGCTACCTCAGCTATCTCCATTAATTTCACAATTCATTTTTCCATTGTAGGAGTTTGATTATCTTTACAATTCTGTGCTTGTAAAAGTCTTACTGCTGTTATTATATATAACAACAAAAAACCATCTTTCCTTTCAATCCTTGGATCCATAATACCTAAAAGAAAAACCTCTGGTTTTAATTGTACATTGATTTTTAGTGTCTTCTGAATCAAAACACATATTTGATCCCAATATTTCTTAACACTTATGGGGGGGGGGGGGCTTCAAAGGTAATAAATCATTGAGTACTCATCTCAAACGATTTAAGCCCCAGAGCTCATTGTAACAGCAAACAAAAAGGCATTAAGAGTTGTTAACCTAATTTTGCAAAGCTTCTTCTCTGGTAACATTGTACTGCAAACTAGGGTATACAAAACCTTTGCCAGACCAATTCTCAAATACAACTTGTCTGCCTGGAATCCACATTGTATATTGGACATTAACATGATTGAGCGGGTCCAGAGATATTTCAGAGCACTCCACTCCTCTGCTCACAATAGAATCCCTTATGCCACCAAGCTTGAAATTTTGGGCTTGGACAACCTGAAACTACACGGCCTTTGGTCTGATCTAAGCATAGTACACAAAATTATATGTTACAACATCCTATCAGTAAACGACTACTTCAGCTTCTATCTCAATAATACATTGGCAAACAGGGTCGACCAGAAATTCTCCAGCTAAACAGCTGTGGGGTGTGTGTGATTTCTCAAGCGCCTCACATGAACTCTGTCTGACAAACCTATTCCAAGATCCTTTTTGGATCAGAGTCCCCCTGGAGGGGGAGCAAAGAAGGGGCAGCATCTCATAAGACTCAGGGGGAGGCAACAGATCCCTCGCAGGTTGGAGATTTGCCCTCTGAATTGGAGCAGGGGCAGCAGCATGGCAACATGGCTGCACAAGAAGTTGGCTTCCAGCCAAATCAACTGAAGAGGAAGAGATGAAAGACTGTAAGAAGATTCATTTAACCCACAGTCATAAATCAAAATTTGGAAAGACAAAGAATATTGAGAGTGTAAATAATATTAATAGACAGATCTGGATTTTGGCAAAAGGAAAGAAAGAAAGGAAAAATGGAGGGTTGAAACACTAGTCCCCCAAAAAAGCCATCTGTTTGAAACAATTCGGACAGAAAGGGAGAAAGCAGAGAAGTGACAAACCCATTCAAATATAATCTCCAAATTTGGTTTTGGATTTGAAATAGAAACCAAACATTCCGAGGTGATTCATTTGGCCAAATTTCTTGCAACTAATATATCTTAAGCAACTCCAATTAATGAGAGGTGGAATGCAACAAAGGAGGAAAATCAAGAAAAAAGCACTATTTTCTCAATGATAACTATAACCTAATCTTGCCTGTGGGTGAAGTTTTAATTAACCAACTGCCATAAATCAGAACTTGGAAAAGCAGGAGACAAGAAAGATACCCGAGTTTGGCTGTATGCAAGTTTGTTCCAATTAATATATTTTGAGCAACTATAACCAATGAGAGGAAGGTAGCAAGGGAAAGAATAATAACAAAACCAAGAACTGAGAAAATACGAAGTTTTTTTTTTCTTTTTTTTTCTGCAAAAGACCAAGATGGCTCCATCTTCTCTTCCATTTTCACATTAGTTGAATTGGCTAAATTTAAGGTGGGTAAGAACTTCGAAATAAGATCTGTATAACTAACTGCAATTTTGGAACTAGACATTAAGGAAGAACAAAAGACCAAGATGGCTTCCATTACTCTTTTCCACAGCAGCTGAATTAGATAAATTTAAAATGGACCAGAACTCTGAAATAAGAACTGTAACATTGGAACTAGACATTATGGAAAGGTGGGAATTTGAAGAACTAAGTGAAATTATAAAAACTATGCAAAAATCATTAAAATCAAGCTTAAATAGAATTCTGAAAAATAGAAGCAGGTATTTAAAGAAGAAGGGAAGGAAGAAGAGGGAGGGATAATTAAGGGGTGGAAATGATGGGAAATAAGCAGACAAAAAACTCCATTGGGTTTGTCAGTGGTATAGGGCAGTGGTGGGCAACCTTTTTTTTCAACTGAGCCAAATCTCGCCAAAACCACGATTGAAATTTATTTGGAGAGCCGCATTTTTAAAACCGAAAATACATAGGATGGTACACTGTTTTTAGTTTCAATAAGTTTTTATTGAGAATATTCCGCATGCAAGTATCCACATAGGTGGGGAGGATACAAATAACACAACTAATAAAATAAAAACTTTAGAACGATATTATTTATCGATAACGTTAAATTCCGTAAAATTTGCCTTACAATGTAGAGAAAATTGCATCCTGACAATGACTGACAAAGTCACAACCACTAATGTGAACATTGGCCTTGCATTTCCTTGGATAGTTTGAGTAAGTCAGGTTTGTATGTTGTTGCTTTTAATTTCATCTCCCTCTCCCACTTTCTTTCTTTTTTTCTTTTTCTTTCTCTCTCTCTCTCTGGCTCTTTGTCTCTCTCTCCCTCCCTCCCTCTCTGTCTCCCTCTGTCATTTTCTCTGGGTGTCTATCTGTCTGTCTCTCTCTCTCTGTATCTCTGTCTCTCTCTCCTCCTTCCCCCATCTCTGTCACTCTGTGTGTGTGTGTGTGTGTGTGTGTGTGTGTGTGTGTCTGTCTCTGTCTCTCCCTCTGTCTCTCTCCCCTCCCTCTCTCTCTGTCACTCTGTGTATGTGGGTGTGTCTGTCTCTCACTCATTCACTTAATCACTCACTCTCTGTGTCTCTCTCTCTCTGTCTGTCTATCTTTCTCTCCCTCCCTCCCCCTCTGTGTGTGTGTGTGTGTGTGTCTGTCAGTCTCTCTCTGATTCCCTCCCTCACTCCCTCTCTGTTCCTCTCTCTGTCTGTCTGTCTCATTCACACACACACACACACACACACACTGTGGTCACCTTGTTGAGTGTTCCAATCACATTTGAAATGTGATTGGAACACTCAACAAGGTGACCACAGTGTGTGTGTGAGTGAGACAGACAGACAGAGAGAGGAACAGAGAGAGGGAGTGAGAGAGGGAATCAGAGAGAGACTGACAGAGACGAATCAGAGAGGTACTTTTAACTACCTGGCAGCGGCGTTTTGGCTTGGGGGGCTCCTCAGAACTTCCCAAGACTTCGGAGGGAAGTTTACAGCCCTCCCTCGGAACGCTTCGGAGGGAAGCTTCTTCAAAAGCCCTGGCGAGTGACAAGAAGTCTCCCAGGCTTTAATTTGCCGAGCTGTGCGCACGCGCCTGTTTTCCACGCCGTGGAGCAGCGGCGAGATTCTGCGCGGCGAGCGATGATTCCGGGGGCCATCCGGGAAGATGAGGAACGCGAGGGGGGACCCTGCCCCCCCACTGATGGCCCCCGGAATCATCGCTTGCCGCCCAGAATCTCGCCGCTGCTCCACGCCGTGGAAAACAGGCGCGCGCGTACAGCTCGGCAAATTACAGCCTGGGAGACTTGTCTCGCCGGGGTTTTGCAGAAGCTTCGAGAGGAGGGAGGGAAGCGGGCGCCCGGCACACAGAAGAGCCAGATTAAAATGTTTAAAGAGCCGCATTTGGCTCGCGAGCCGCGGCTTGCCGACCACTGGTATAGGGAAAATTGAAAAGGAGGGATGTGTCCCAACAAAAGGAAATAAAAAGCAGATAAAAGATGTTTCAGAAGTTGACAGTGGCATAAGGAAAACTGAAGATGGAGGTTATATTCCACCAAAGGAAAATATAAAAGATTTCTTTGACAGACGCTTGGGGAAAATTGAAGAGGGTGGACATGTCAAACCAAAGAAAAGGTAGAAGACAGGAATAGAGAAGTGGGACAAAAGACTTAGTAGGAAAAAATCAGACAACTAGAAATTGTTTTATTATCAAATATGATAATAAAATTGAGTTGCTAACTGATTGAATATGATAATGGAAATAGAATTAAATAAAACTTAAAATATATGGAATATGGACAAATATGAAACTGATATGGGGAGATTGTAAAGCAGATGTTTGTGATTCACTTTTATACATGATAATTCTAATTGATTGAATATGACCATAGAATAGTGGTTCTCAACCTGTGGATCAGGACCGCTTTGGGGGTTGAATGACCCTTTCACAGGGGTCGCTTAAGAACATCGGAAAACACATATTTTTGATGGTCTTAGGAACTGAGACACCAATTTTATGGTTGGGGGTCACCACAACATGAGGAACTGTATTAAAGGGTCACGGCATTGGGAAGGTTGAAAACCACTGCAATAGAAGGACAATTAAGCATGGGTATACGAAACATGGACATATATAGAACTTCTAAGATGATGAACAAAGTGAGATGTGTACCGCTTGTTATTCTATATAGTAGATTAAGGGAATAGTAATGAACATTGAACAGTAAGGATTGCTATTTATAAACAATTTAGGGTAACCTAAACCAAGATATGAAAAAATGGAGAGGAAACTATTGAGATTTAAAGACAGAACCACGAAGTGGGGGCATGTAAGGATGCATAATTATATAAATAATGATGAGAATAGCTTGAAATTGTAACCAGGTCTACATCTCGGCCAAAATTAGGCTGGGGCGGAGGGGGTGTGTAAAAGCACAATGACTATATATGTATACATTTTTTCTCTTTTTTAAAAAAAGGAGGAGGAAGAAATATGTTAAAATTAAATATGTATATTGAAAAGGAATTATAAATACCATCAACATAAAATGGAACTCACTCAGAAGCTGAAATACACCAAGGGAGGCCTCGGAGGAAGAAAAGGGCAAACAACCTCTGGAAGAGGATCCCTAACCAAAGGTGACAAAGAGTCCTGTCAAGGGGGAAGCCTCAGAGAAGGTAAAGGGCAAACAACCTCTGCAAGAGGATCCCCACTTAAGGTGACGAAGAATCCTACCAAGGGGGAGGCCTCGGAAGAGGAAAAACCCAAACAACTGCCGGAGAAGTCCCCTGGACTACTACAACGAGTGTCCAGCCCTAACCAACCATGGGAAGAGGTGGCAATGGACTTCATCGTGGAACTCCCAGACAGCAGTGGAAACAGAGTAATCTGGACAGTTATTGATTTGGTTACTAAGCAGGCGCACGTCATCGCTTGCTCAGGGTTGCCGTCCACAAAGAAATTAGTGAAAATGTTTGTGAAACACATTTATCGCCTGCATGAATTGCCCAAGAGGATCATTTCAGACCGTGGAGTCCAGTTCACAGCAAAGTTCTGGAGAGAGGTCCTGAGATCCATTGGGTCCACACAAGAACTGAGCTCAGAAGTTCATCCCAGCATGAACTGCGCAGCAGAGAGAGCCAATGCAATGGTGGAATGATACATCCAGTATTTTGTGGACCTATCAACAAGAAAACTGGTTGGACTTGCTACCCTGCGCCGAAGTGTCATACAACGATGTGGTCCACAGCAGCATGGAATTAACTCCTTTCCAGATTACCAGTGGCATGGAATTTGTTGCCATGCCTGAGCTGCCTAGAGAACCTCCCTCCTCCATGTCTTTGAATGAATGGATGGATACGCTAAAGAAAGGATGGGAGAATACGAAGAAGGCTCTAGCAGTTGCGGCAGAAGCCTACAAGAAGCAAGCTGATAAACATCGCTCGCTCCAAACCCCCTTCTGTGTGCGGGACAAAGTTTTTGTATCTACCAAATACATGAGATTAAGAATGCCTAGCAAGGAATTTGGTCCAAAATTTCTAGGTCCATTCCCAATAGTGAGGATTGTTAACCCAGTTACAGTTCGACTTAGTCTACCCAGAAGTCTAGGGAAAATTGACCCAGAATTTCATTGTAGCTTGTTGAAACCAGTAATTGGGTCTAGCATAAGAGCATCCACCCAAGCTTTCTTTCCTCCTGTAGTGATAGAAGGGGAAACACAACCGGAGGTGGGAAAAATCATAGACTCCAGGCTGAATAGGGGTCGCTTACAGTACTTAGTGCACTGGAAGGGTTACCTTCTGTCTGAAGCTACTTGGGTGAACAGTGGGAACCTAAAACTGGAGAAGTTAGTAAAACAATTCTATGAGAAGTTTCTCGATAAGTCAAAGGGTCCCCCTGGGGGGAGAAGAGGTGGTTAATTGTGTTGTGTTAACTTTTATGTTATTCTCTTTACAGGAAACATTTTTTTTCTGAGGAGAAGGTGCCTGCCAGGCCTGTAGTTATGTTTCTTTAGGATTTTTGGCCTGCCACACTTTCTATTATTTTCCTATGCTGTTTCATTAGTGTAGTAGTTAGGAGGGGGGAACAGAAAGGAGTAGAATTGTGGAATGTGTTGTTGTCATTATTTTCTAGAAGCCAAGGTCATCTTTTGTCTCCACACCTCGACACCTGACCGGAAGCAGAGGGGTGTAGATGCCAGCGTGGAAGAAGATTGGATCATGTGATGGATTTATGGGAGTGGGCATAAGATCATGAACTTTCAATGGGTGGAATTCCAGGAAGAAAATCAGAGTTGGAATTCCACAGATGTGCTAAGATGTCTGACTTATTAAATTGGAACTTTAAGGAAAGTTTTGCCTTCAATTCTGTCAAGTATTCTGCATGATACTTGGAACGCTGACAATACTCATTTCTTAATTTGTCATAAAACATGTTGCCAAATTGATTGTATTTAAATTTCTTGAGTTTTACTAAATTAAGTGGGGAATTAAAATATTTTTTGTCCTATACAACCAAACTCAGTAATGTTTCAAACTAATATTTAAATTTCTCCCTACTAAAGACTCATCTTTATGAAACAGTTGAAACAAGTTTATGAGGAACAATGAATATATGAAAAAAAAGATATGTTTTCAAATATTATATGTATGTATGTATGTATGTATGTATGTATGTATGTATGTATGCTCGTTTTGTTGTACTTGGGTCTTTTCCCGTGTAGGATTGAGATTGTCTTTGCAACGTTTCGGCAAGATCTCACCTGCCATCTTCAAGCTTAAAGCTACAGGACATGAAATCAACTTTGAAGGAGCCAGGTTAATCTCCAAAACAGAACACCTCAACAAGAGAATAATAATGGAAGCCATCGAAATAGAGAAACACCCCCACAATATGAATAAACGTGATTATACCTCCCGCCTACCAAACATCTGGAAACCAGCCCTAGCCAACAAACGAACACCACCCACCACCCAAGCCGTTACAATACAAAACAACAATGCACATACAGCCAGCACCAATCAGCACCAATCTACCAATCATGATATAACCACACAACCAACCACTCCACTTACTGAAACAAAGCCAGCACCCCATCCCCTCCCACCAAGATTTACAGAAAGACGGCAGCTCCGTTCCCATTTTAAGCCCAAGCTTGAAGATGGCAGGTGAGATCCTGCCGAAACGTTGCAAAGACAATCTCAATCCTACACGGGAAAAGACCCGAATACAACAAAACCAGCATATATAATATATATGCTGGTTTATATATATATTTCACTGTCATGTTGCTGGAGGGTTACATTTTTTCTAATAAAGCTGTTCTTTCTTCTTTTAATAAACATTTGATAACTGTGATTCTGAAGGCTAGTATAAATCTGACTAATTGTGTAAACTATTGTTCCCTCTTGCTATATGATGACTATAAAATGTTGATAATTACTTTGGCATAGGACTGCAAACTCTATTACCTTCAATAGTAATGGTTGCACTCTGTGTAATCTGGAGTTATCGAAGTGAGCCAAGTCTCAGTCATTATCAGAGCAATTTATATTTTAGATACACAATCAGATAGGTTTGATTTGGCAGCAGTTATTTTATCAGTTACAGAGAAGATCTTTGATATAATGCAATTTACATTTATGGAATGTGGATTTCCTCTTTTTTCCCTCAATAATTGGATTAAAATTATCTTCTGTCTGCCAGGTTTAGCAGAAATAGGATTATTCTTTCACTCATCAAAGATGTATTATGGAACTCATTAACAATGTCATACTTAATTTAACTTTGGAGCCACTGGCTTCTTTAATTAGACAGTTGATGGATTATTGTGGTATCAAGGTGAACAAAAATTATATGCTGATGGTATTTTATGTCTTATTGTTATCTATCAATGCTCCTTACCAAAAAGTATGAATATAGTATAACGTGGAAAAATGTTGGGTCTATGAAATGGTTAGTGTCTATAAATACATGAAGGGAGAGAATATAGTTTGAGAGGAAAAGAAACTACAAAAAAGTTAGGGTTGGAGGAAATACTGAAAAAATGAGAAGTTTAAAACTCAGAAAAGGACTGAACAAAGTTCTTGGATCAGCTTGGTGTTGGGAACTTTCTTCCTTTGACTCTGAGTTTGGGTCTGTTGTCATTGAATTTTCCATTGCAAATCTCCACTTTCCCATTCTCATTTCAATCTGGAGGCCTTCCTGGATTTTCAGATCCCTTTTGAATAACAAGTAACAATGATGATTAGAAGAGTTTTTATATATCTTGGTTCACCTATTTCTTAAACCAGGAATCCTTCCTTATAGTCACTCGTATAATGCTTAGATTACAGGTAGACAATTGTAATACTGATTGAAGACAAACTTGAAAACTGCAGGTGAACTGGAATGTGATGGCACAATAGCAATAGCACTTAGACTTATACTGTATACCACTTCACAGTGCTTTACAGCCCTCTCTAAGCAGTTTACAGACTCAGCATATTGCCTCCAACAATATGGGTCCTCATTTTACCAATCTCAGAAGGATGGATGGCTCAGTCAACCTTAAGCCGGTGAGAATCGAGCTGCAAAACTGCTGGCAGATGGCAATCAGTAGAATTAGCATGCAGTATTGCATTTTAAACACTGCACCACCACAAGTAATTATGGGCATGCCACATGCTTACATATCACCTCTGCTTCACGAACTTCCACATTAGTCATTAGACTTTTGACCAACAGAATTAAATTCAAATTCTGGGTATGATTTTAAAAAATGTACTCTGGTATAATTTTCATTCTGAATAATAATTGCTAGTTATCATTTATAAAGCTATAGATGACATGGGGTCTGGTTTTCTGATAATCTGTCTTCAGTGGTTTATACCTATCCTTTATGTTCAGAGAAACTTAACAAGCTCTGGATCCCAACACTGTGGCATCAACTAGAGCACATTTTCCAAATTTGTAAGATGTATGTCCCTTGAGGAGTTACAGATAAAATACAGGGGAGATATGAAGAACTTTTTAGTTACATTGTTACAATAAATCCACCTTTCCTAAAGTTTCATTGTACTGCTTTCATTGTTCATTTTGATGTTTGGGTTTTTACGGGAGTCCATTTGGCAGGGTATATTACTATATCACTAAAGGAAGGTGGCAAAAAGTTTAGGAATCCCTACATTGTAATTACACAACAAGCATGCTTTACTATCCTGACTCTCATCTGGAATGGCATGCCTTCAGAAATTAGAATGACTCCTCCCCTACCTTACTTTAAACCAGTCTAGAAAACAGAGTCTCCCTTAGGACTTGGGCTAGGTAATTATTTATCTCCCCAGGTTGGTCTTAGAAGGGAAATAAAATGTTACTTTTGATTCTGTGATGTTTCTCCCTTTTTAATTTGAAAACCTCCCAGAATTGTTTTTGGAGTTAGGTCACCTTAGAAATGAGTTTTATCAATAAATAAAGAAGGAATAAATAAAGAACGGATAAAAGGCAGTGTATGAAATAGAGGTATGGTAAAAACAAGGGTGGAAAGTAATGGTGAGGTATAGTGAATATAATATAACAGTATTTTCTTTTTCTTATCTGTACCTTATTTTATTTAGTTTACTGTCTCTTTCTTGTTCTCTGTACTTAGAGTTATATTTTCAAAAGGAATTCTACAATGACACACATCAGGCAGAAGGATTGCTCCAATTTCCACTTTTGCTGTAAGAACAAGATGGTTACCATTCCGTTTCAGTTGAACCTTGCGTCATACTTATATCTTCAAGAAGCTCATTCTCCTGTTTTATCTTTGAACTTTTTCACACATTGCATACAACAAAATGTTATGCTTGGCACAAGCAACATAGGAGACAGTCAAAATCTATTCAATCTCTCTGGTATGTTTGCCTGTGTCATCAATATCCTTTTAACATTTCATTTTCATATTTACTGTTTTCCCTTTTAGGTAAACTTCATAACTTTATATTTTCTTTTCAGAGGTGTTAAGAAGACCAGATAAATCCAAAACATATCAGCTTGAGAAATGTGCATGCAGGGAGCTGAGAGTACATCAACACAATTTACTATCAGTGGAAGCACCAACTATTCAATAGCTGCTTTTGAATACAATTCATAGCTGCTTTCTCTCACTAGATGCCTATTATTTATCACATTCATAGGCCCAGTGAAGGGGTGTCTTTCCTTTCTTTTTTTCTTAGTATGTTCCTCATTAAAACACACACAAGAAGTTAGTATTTCTTTGTGTTTTGAACAAAAAAGAAAAAAGTGCTCAGAACTAAATTAAAAAAATGTAAAAACGGTTCTTACATTTTCTGAAGTGGTATTTCTTCCCACTGTTATAATGATAATAATTATATTAGACAAATATATTTATTATATAAATGATTGTATTAAAAATAACACCTATATTCTTAGGTGCCAACTTAATATTTCTTAGGTCCTTTATTATAAATTGAATTATTAAGTTTCCACCAGTCTTAGCTGTAGATTACAGACACACTCCTAAAACAACATCTGCCTGTCTCATGTCCTTTTGAAAAACTCAATAGGTATATAAAAATGCCATATGCAGTCTAAACATTAGGCAGATTATGTGACCAACCATGAGTATAATAATAGGAGTTCCTGGACATCTGGTTACAAGTGTCATATAGGATTCAGGACTGTTGAATGAGTAGTCAGGGTCAGCAGCTGGAGGAATACTGGGAGAAAAGTTGCTTATCTCTCGCAACATTACAACAACTGAAAACAAAATAATAATAATTCCCTTGCAGGCTTTGAAGCTGATGAACAGATGAAAGTTTTTCTGTCATAAGTGATGTCCCAGCTTTTGCCGTGCAGCAGTTTAAAAACAAGAAATAGTGAGTAGATAGATAGGTACCACTTCAATGGATACATTGACAGGGACATGGAAGATGTCTCAACTGTGTGTTCCCTGTGCAATGGTGAGGTCACTGGTTAATCCTTTCAATCCAGATATGCCTCCAAAACAAATCTGACTGTGAGCCTCCATTTTGAATGGTTTTCTTTGTTGCCACCTTAGAATAAGAAGGGGTTTAGGAAGGTGTTGTTGTTATTGTTTTGTTTTTTCTATTCAGAATGAAATCATCAGGAAAGGCAGAAACTTTTTAAAAAGTGAGAAAGGGAGAAGCAGATTTCAGAAAATCTACAAAAACATACATACATACGTACGTACGTACGTGTGTGTGTATGTGTGTGTGTGTGTGTGTGTGTGAGAGAGAGAGAGAGAGAGAGAGAGAGAGATAAGATAAAGATAAAGATAAAGATAAAATTAAGCTAGGTTTATCCCAGTGAAGCTGAATCTGCTAACATCTCAAAGTCCATCTGATTAGGAATTTATCTAGCATTCTATCACATAACTCTCTTTATAGCATGACTATAAGAAAACTATAAAGAAAGTGCTTTGGATCTACCCACTATGGACCAGACATATTAATTATATGGATTTAAGATGTGTGTTTTTAATGTTGTACGCCGCCCTGAGTCCTTTTGGAGAAGGGCGGCATATAAATCCAAATAAACCAAACCAAACCAAATATGGCAAATCTTTTGCAAATCTTCAAGCACATAAGATAGCTGCATCACCAGTAGTCTTTCACATGGGAAAGGTTTTCATGAAAAATCAGTGGAGCCAATTCTTCAGATATAAATAGGAATTTAGATGAGAAAAAAGAAATGCAAGCACAACAAGAAAGATGATTGCCAGGCATGTACAATTTCAAGTAAAATTAGTACTGCCAGCCTATATATTTAAGTTCTTATCTCTTTGAATAACCTCTTAGATTTTAGTACATATTTACATTAGTGGGGATAAACTCAGAATGCACAGTTTATCAGATGCTTTCTGGGCATGACATCCTATTTTTGTTGTTGATAGGGAAATGAATGAATGAATGAATGAATCAATCAATCAAGCAATCAATCAATCAATGGCTGGCCATCCTTAGGAACCAATAAATAAGCTTACAAAAATGTAGGACTATAGCAGACAGTCTACTGATTTGTTTAACATATTGGGAACATATGTGTTGCTATTTAATGTTGCATTGTAATTAAACAATATTGTACTATTGATATAAAAACAGAGGACTATTTTTACTGGTTGGCTTCACCTCCGAAATAATGGGCAATAGTCCATTTGAATTTGTTATTTTTGGTTATGCTTTTTTTTTGGTTCCTTGCTTGTAAAACAAATATTAAAGGATGTAATTGGAAAGTATCCTTGTTATTTTTCAACCTTCAGTGATAATTTGAGATTATTACTTTTTCTAGCTTTCAAAATTATCCTTGGATTATCGTCTTCCCTGCCATTTAAAGGCTGGACTTTGAGTGTTAAAATAGCATGAAGGGTTTTTGTTGTTGTTGTTCTGATTGTACTTTTCCTTTTCTTTTTAAGCAAGGAAATTGTCTCTTGCTATTAAGGCTTGCTGTTGTTTCCCAGGATCCAGTGTTAAAAGGTGGAAGTATTTCTAGCTCATCAGAAAAGGAAGACAATTATGAATTGCTACAGAAGGCACAGCACTGCCTAATATGACATTTGATTTGTTTTATTTTTTAGAAATGTGGGAAGCATAGTTCTGAGTAAGAAAGCATGGAAAATATATGACAGACTGATATACTCAGTAGAAGACCAAGTCATTTTTGCTACTAAACCAAGAAAGATTGATTCTCATGTTCAAAACACCACATGTGACCTGATCATCTTTCCCACATAATTTTGAAGGAGGAACAATGATAGATCTGTTGCATCATTTCCACAATATACGTTTTTGATTAGGTCTTGATTTGACCAGAAGTTGTGAATGCCCCAACACTGGAAGTCTTTAAGAAGATGTTGGATAGCCATTTGCCTGAAACGGTATAGGGTTTCCTGCCTAGGCAGGGGGTTGGACTAGAAGGCCTCCAAGGTCCCTTCCAACTCTGCTATTTTATTGTATTGTATTGTATTGTATTGTATTGTATTGTATTGTATTGATTTGTGAATTGCATCTTCATATGCAGAGATGAAGAAACTCAACCCAGCTTGTGGTATATATGCTAAAAATAAATCCAAAATATGATAATTTGCTACTTTTACTGTTAGTCTTAGCTGTCACCAGTCTTGCGAGTAACTACACCCTGCCTAGTTGTGAATCTTCCTTCTTGAGTAAGTGGAATTGTTTATTTCTAAATATAGGTCCTGTTTTAAATGACAAAGAGTCACAATTACAAAATGGGTTGCAATATCAAAGTGACTTATAACTGCAGTTCCAGCAATGCCACTTGTTCTATGGTAGTTAGGCAAATACTACACATGATTGGATGATGCATGTAATTTGCAGCTTCCTGCCAGCTTTGCATGACACAAGCTGCCAGTGACAATCATCATTTACCGGATGTTGTAACATCGTAACTGTGATCAACTTGCAAAACATCTGAATTGAACCACATGATTGTGGTTGGAATGTTGTGACAGCCACAGTTATGACAATCCGTTCTATCTCCCTCTAGTTCAACATCATCGTAACTTTGAATAGTCATCGAATACCTGGACGTTAAATGAGGACTGTTTGTAAAGTGTCTTAAGAGCATCAGAGATATCCAGGGGAGGGGAGGGGGGAGATATATGTTTTATTGTCCACATTTTTTTAGAATTATGTTGCTAATATACTTGCAATTCAGTCTTTGTTATGGCCAAGACTCTGTAGAGGAGACTGTCAATGAACAGCCAGTTGCTAAACAAGCTTCCGCTTAAGCAGCTGCTAGCACAGAAGGCTGCACTGCCTAGTAACTGCTGCTGCTCTCTGAATATGAGAAATCAGAGCTGCTAGATCCTCTCAGTTCAAGGGCTCATCTTGAGGAGAGAAGAGAAGAGAAGAGCAAAGGTGCTCTGCAAAGATCCTCACAAGAATGGAGCCACATCCTTCCAAATGAGCAACTTTGGGATTTCTTCTATTTAACAAGAGCAGCAAGCAAAAGCCTCTCCACTGAAAACAACTCTCTCTCTCTCTCTCTCTCTCTCTCTCTCTCTCTCTCTCTCTCTCTCTCTCTCTCTCTCTCTCTCTCTCTCTCTCTCTCCTCCCTCCCTCCCTCCCTCCCTCCCTCCCTCCCTCCCTCTCTCTCTCTCTCTCTCTGTCTTGCCAGCTATGAGTGTTTATTCATAACAGATGAGAATAAGAGTGGATTTCTTAAGCCTTGCTCATAAAAGCTCTCAGTTGCAGCATGCTAACAGTTATCATCTCCCAATGAATCTTCAAGCACCAAGGTCTGTGTTTGAAATGCTTGAAATTAAATTAGTTTGAAAACTAGAGTTTTCAGGAAGAGAGATTGAAAGAGCTTAATCAAACTACGCTAACAACAGATGAGGTTATGTATCTAACTGGCAAAGTAAAAAGATATTGTGTCCAGATGGTGCATTTCTGAAAGCTACTAAAGAACGTAAGTGATTTGCTTACAAAAATACGAAACAGGCCCCTTAGATGGATGTTTGTGCCTCAGGACAAAAAAAAAGTGGCTAATGCAACAGTGATCAAAGAAAGCAACAAGGATTAGAATCTAGAAAATCCTAAGTAAACTGATAGAAAGCATTATGGAAGATAAAACTGTGAAACACATAGAAAAGTTTTGCTGAAAAAGAAACATTATGATGTCTGTAAATGTCATTCCTTTCTCATTTGTCTTTTTGTGGCCCTTTGCAATACAAGTGGACTTTTTTTCTAGTAGGAACTGTTTACTTGGACTTTACAAAAGCCTTTCAAAATGCCTTCTGTCAACCCTCCTCACTAAAGATTCCCAAACACTTATTGGAATGAAAGAAGTTATCCTAAGAAACAAAAAGAAAAGAGGGGGATTTAAACTGCTATTTATTGTAACTGAGCTATGTAAGACTTCTAGATCGCTGTAATTTAAATTTAGTGAGCGGGGAAGCAAGCTGTGAAATAATCTTTTTTTTTTTTTTTGTAAGACATCAAATTTGGATAACTTCTTTTTTTTTAGGGACAGTTATGATTTTTTTTCTTTTTTAAAGAAACAAAACCTTACCTAAAGTGAAGAAATTGTACAAAAAATCACTTTCACTTCAAATATGACTTCATTGTGTGTAATTGTAAACTGCTGCACACTGGTCAAGAATTAAATCAAAATTTTTGATTTGATGTGATATGATTACTTGATGAAAACATCAATCCACGATATGATTGGGTGTTTGTTTGTTTTTTGAAAAATGCAAATTTCATCTGAGAATCAGAATCTTTGGAGTCATTTCCACTCTCTAATGTAATAGTAGTAATATGTACTTATAACTAGGTGTGGTATGCTCATAGAATAAAACAACTGGTATGATTATTTATTATAATCATGATGTAAAATAAGGATCTCTAATCTATCAGATACATGATAGATAATTATGTTAACCTACATGTATTCAAAGTATCAGGTCAAAATGAATTAAATAATGCCCCAAACGTGCTTTTTCAAGGGGCAATTGGACTTTGTTTTTTCTTGAAGACATTTTCCTTCCTATCCAAGAAACTTCTTCACTTCTCTTCAGAGTCCAGCTGCCTTTTGAAAAAGCATCTTTGGCACAATCGTGACCTGGATGACTGAGAGTCTCCACAGGCATTTGAATTAAATAATGCTTCATACTACTCAATATGTTGACCGATTTATTTTGTCAGTCCTGTCACACTGTTAAGTAATCATGTCAGAGTGTGTGGCACACCAATTTGGCTTTATTTGCATGCTCTTTTGTTATAAGCACTCAAAAATGTACAAGTAGATAATACAGCTTCAATCCAAAGGTCACGTAGATCTAACTTGTTGCAACCCTTCTTTGTCTATAATTGAAAAAGTGAACAGACCAAAAAGAGTACTGAAAACCGAATTCATGAATCTAATTTAATACTTCTTCCCTGTAAAAATCACTCATATTATGGCCTGAAATGCATTTTGCCACTGGATATGACGTTATTTTCCCTATTCAACAGAGATAATAGCTCAAAGCATGGATGGTGTTTTTGAATGCAATCCCCCCCCACCCCCAATGGCTGGCATTGCATCACATAGTCTGCACTGTTGTTTTTTTAATATAAAAATGAGCTCAAAGCTTTCTTTTTCAAAGGATTAAGAAAGGCAGGCCATCAATACAGAACCAATAAACTCTGACAAGAATTTGGGAGAAGCATAATCATATCAGAACAGGTGCACAATTCTGAAGCTTTCCAGGCAGCTGGTTCACATTGGCACATGCCAAGGTAAGGCCATTAAACTCTCATTGCTTCTGATTTAATGAGCATACACTATAAATACTAACAATATTTTATCTCATTTGGCGTCCAAGACTCTCCAAATTTCTTCTACCAGAAATTCATATTTTTCTGGCAAAAAGAAACAATTGTCTTCTTTTGCCAACAAAATAATCATATTTCTATATAATAGGTAGTATGATACCTTCTCCAGGACCCCTTCTGTGGATAATTGAGTATGTCAGCT
Source organism: Natrix helvetica (assembly GCF_964273705.1). NCBI lineage: Eukaryota > Metazoa > Chordata > Lepidosauria > Squamata > Natricidae > Natrix > Natrix helvetica. The sequence continues at coordinate 87,788,483 of NC_138550.1, read as the reverse complement.
TTAGGGATTTTGAAGGTGACATCTTCCATAGTACAAAATAAAGTGCTCCAAACTTGGCTTAACTCCTGAGGATTCATATAAACAGTCTTAAGAGTTATAGTGTGAGAATATTGAGAAATCTGTGACAAAGGCATTTGTCATTGTGTAATGATTTTAGTTTTGGTGTTCAGAACTTCATAAAGAGAATATGTTAGGAATGAGAATAGAAAAACAAACTTGTTTTCACTTTTCAGTTCTGCAAGTCTTCTTATAGCAAAGAAATGAACAGTCTTTTTTCTTCTTAGGTGCCAGGGACAAAAGTGAAGTGAACAGAGTTAATCTAACCAGTTGTGCCCATACATTCATAGTTTTAAAGTCACACAAAAAGAACATTACATAATAAACATAATCTCCTTTAGAAAGACAACAAAAATAAATCTTTTTGTATATGATCATCCTCTCATCTCCTCTATACCAGGGGTGGTATACACTTACCTTCCCTACTGATTCGCAAATGTGAGCACTTGCGCTCAGGCTCTTGCTTTGTTCACACCCACCACCTCTGTGCATGTGTAAATCCTTCCACGCATGCCCTTTTGGTGGAAAAAGGGCCTAACTGGGATGCCACAGAGCCAGGTGTGGTTGGGTGGAGCCACCTGCAATTTCTGCTGCTGGTTTGGGCGATCCGGTCTGAACTGATAGAATACCACTTCTGCTCTATACCCTATTTAGCAGTATTCAAGGCTTGTGAAAACTCTTGTAATTGCACTCATGTAACCATGATGCCTTCAGTTAAAGACACTGAGCTTGTCAACGGGAAAGCTGATAGCACAGGTTCAAGACCTAAATGCTGCATGACAGGATTACCTCTCATTACTGCCCCAGCTCCTGTCTATCATGACGTTCAAAAGCATGCAAATGTGAGTAGATAAACAGGTAACAATTCAATGGGAAGGTAACAGCATTCCATGTACCTTACCATGTAGTCATACTGGCCACATGACCATGGAAAATATCTTCAGACAACGATGACTCCCCCTAAGAAATCAGACATGATTAGACAGGGGAAACCTTTACTTTACCTTTAAGGCTTGCATAGCTTCATGGCATACAGTCAAAATTGCTTAACTCTTATGTAACTAGCATGTTCTGTAAATGAGAATGTAACTCTGATGATGGAACATTCCATTGTAATGTGAAACACTGTCCATAATCATCCTAACGAAAATTGTTATCTCGGTAGCTCACCAAACAAATCAGTGATGGATATAGAAAACATAAACTTTTTGGGTAGGATATTAAATTCAGAGATGGAACAACTTTGGATGAAAATTGAAGGCCATATAGCATGTGGCATCATTTCCTAATTCAGATCCTCAATGTAAGTTACTTGAAGTGATACATGGTTGTTTTGGAATGTATGGTACTGTGACATTTGTTGATTCATAATTTGTAAATAATTACATGGATTTTGAAGAAGCTGGATGACACAGCAGTTATAATTTTAATGGAAATCGTCAGGTACCAATCTTTTTTGTTAAATAAGGAACCTTTTAAAAGACTTCTAAAAATTTTTTGCAGTATTTTATCCTAAGAGATCTCACAGTATTATTGTGACATTAAAACTGCCACACTTAAAAAAACCTGTTGCATATACATTTTATTCATTCAAGTTCTAAGTCTGTCAGCATTCCAAATATCATCCAGAATTAAATCAGAGTTCAAGGCACAGCTTTCATCAAAGTTACAATTTAATAAAAGTGACATGTTGGTACATCTGTGGAAACCCGAATCTGAAAGCTTCTTGGGTTTCCACGCAGTTGAAAGTTCATAATCTTGTCCCCACACCCACAAGTCCATCACATAGTCCAATCTTCCTCTGCCATGCTGGCATTTCCACCCATCTAATTCCAGTCCGGTGCGGAGACAAAGAATGACCTTGAAGTTCTAGAAAGGAATGTTTTATTTTAACAACAACACATTCTACTCCTTACTATCCCCCTCCCAATTCCCCACTAATGAAACAGCATAGTAAAGAGAGAGAGAGTGTGTGTGTGTGTGTGGCAGAACAAAGATCCTAAAAGGAATATGACTGCAGGCCTGACAGGGCCACTCATTCACCAACAATTCTATGTGGCTTGTAAAAGAATACAAAAAAAAAGAAGAAAATAGAAATGGCACAATAGCAATTAAAAACATCCTTACATATTTGGTTATGACGGTTCCTCCTCAGTCTCTCTTACATTTGATCATTGTTAGCTGAATGTGTACTCAAATTATTGGATGAGGCACTGAATGGTACTAAATTGCACATACAAATAGATCTGTTGCAGATTAACAGATCAGTTTTGTACATCCTTCACCTAACAACAACAACAAAAGAACTGAAGATACCTGTCACCCTTACATTCTTCTTTGAAATGAATGAGATGAAAAGTTTAATAAATTCACATAGCTGAAATTTTGGTAGGCTTGTGTGATAGTTTTCTTTGATGCTTCTCTTGTGGAAACCATTTAATCTTTTTTGCAAAAAAAAAAAAAAAACCAGAGTCAAAAGTGGGAAGAAGAGAAACAATAATAATAAAAAAGGAAATACAAAAAAGCACCCCAAAACTATTTTTTGCTTCAAGGCCTTTTCACTTAGTTTCTTCTATTTTCATTAAAATTCAGAGTATTACAAACTCAGTTGCTTGCTCGGCTTTCATTATACTAGGTGAACTGTCCAATTTAGCGCTTCAAAAAAGATTTTGCACCACTTCTTGAGTATTCCTATTATTTTTCAGAGGGTAAAGCTGCTTTCTTCAAGCCGACTTGAAGTTAATTTTTGCAGGCTTTTGAATACTGAGAGTTTTATTTCCATCATTTTCACACCCGCCTCCCATCTTCTTTTCATTTCAAGTAGCTAGAGGACACTAAGTTGAAGAGGTCTTGCTGTTGCTGCAAAAGGAAACAATTCTCCTCTAAAGTCACTCTACTCCACCTCTTATAAGACTGCAAAAAAAAGTGAGTGGGAAGGTGGGGACTTCAAGTTCACTATAGGGAACAGAAAGAGTAATCACAAGTGGGGGAGGGGGGTTCTGCCAACTGAATTAGAATAAATTTCATTATCTATAACAAGCCATATGGTACAGTGAAATATATGCATCCCACATTCTTAACACCTGTCAACATTCTGTGATTTCTTAGGCTTCTGGGAGTGATTTCATATATTACAATGCTGAGATAAGCCACTGAAAATGACCTTTAGATAGCCAGTGTTCTTACCTTTCTTTCTATGTAATAAACAGAAGGTATTTTGATCCGTCGATCCTTACAACTGTTAGGTATACATCAGAGTAGTAATAAAAATACAAAATACCATGTTAAACATAAGGCAATAGTTGGAACTACACTATTCCTTTGTGATAGAAATGATTCATACATGGGGGAAATAAAGGAAGACACTTTTGGGGATCGGAGGATTTTGGTCTTATATTGGGTGACTCAGGAGTGTACTTAACTATACAACCTTTCCTTGTGTATTTTGGACTGTTATACAATTTGGAATAGTGTAGAAGAATCTTGTTGGCTAATGGTAATGATTTCAGGGGAACAAAACATCTCTTTTTTAACCATCAGTAGTCCATGTTCTGTCTTCTTCTTCTTGCACCGTATCCATCATTGGATGTTGGAGATATGTTGGCAATCCTATTTTTGTCAACAGCCACATGAAAAAGTGCTGCTGAGTTTTGTCCAAACCAGTCCCTTAGGTTCTGAAGCCATGATGTTCTTCTTCTGCCTGGACCTCACTTGCCTTCAATCTTTCCCTGGAGGATTAAGTGAAGGATGCCATATTTTTTCTGGGTGTCACATCACATGTCCAAAATATTCTGACTTTAGCTTTTTAATAGCTTTGATCATTTCCCTTTGGTTTCCCAGGTGGCTTATCACCTTCTCATTTGTGATTTTGTCAACCCAGCTTATAAGTAACAGCCATCTGTAAATCCACATTTCAAATGCTTCTAGTTTCTTCAAGTGGTTTTCTATCAGAGACCAACTCTCTACTCCGTAGAGCAGGATAGAAAAGATGTAACATCTGACAAGCCTGATTTTCAGACTTAGGCTTATGTTGTGACTGCAGAAGACCTTTTTCATTTGGAAGAATGTTGTTCGAGCTTTCTCTATCCTTGTCTTTACTTCACTGATAATGTCCCAGCTTTCATGTAAATTAAAACTGAGGTATATGATTCTTTCAACTTTTTCTAGTGGTATTCTTTCTCTAGATAGTTCTAAACAGGCTCCTGTCACTTGATATAAACAAACGCCATATCAGTTTACTTGGTTAAATTTTATTTGGAGGACAAGTGGGAACCTTGCCCAGTGGAAAACATTGGGATGCCCTCCAGGAGGCTTCTGTCTAATAAGACCTAATCAGATTTGCATCATGCCCTATGGCTGTAAAAAGTTTATTAAAGGGTTCCAGCTATAACTGCCTGAGGAAAATGTTTGTTGTAGCTTTTAACTGCCAAATAGCTACAATGGTCAAGGTGGACATTGAAACATTTTATTATATGCAGTTTTGATAAGGAAAAACATTTGGGGAAAAAAACGTTTTGTGCTCTTTGAATGAGTCACATGAGGAGTTTCCCTTTTTATTTAGTATATGGCTTTTGCACACTGAGAGCCAGAGAGTCTACAAGGATATTATAGAATAGTTTGGCTGCATAAAATTGCTACTTCATTATCCACATTCACAAACTATCCCAGATGTATTGCAGGAAGTGAACTAGCTCCACATGCAGAACGACTAGCAATGTTCTGCAGCAGGTCGGTGTCATCTGGGGTTTTTTTCCATTCATTTCGCCTTGCTACCACATTTAGTGCCACTGTTTTCCCACTGGATTGATACCTATTTACTTGCATTTTGCACACCTTCAAACTGCTAGGTTGGCAGAAGCCAAGGTGGGTTTCCATGTAATTTGTTTATTGTTCTACTTTGCTTGAGACATGAGAACAAAACTGAGAATGTTTTGTCTTCATTTTATCTGTTGATTTCACAAACAAAGAATTCGGTCACACTTCAAATGATAAATGCATGTCTCATATATTTATGGCACATAATTTATAATGTACATTTGGCTTAGGTTTTAAGTAAAGGCTTATCTTGTTTTTATTTTATTTTAATTTTTGCTTGAATAAAATATTGCTTTCCCAACCCCATCCTTCCCCACACCAGACCAGGTTTTTAAATGTTGGAGCTCAGTTTCCTTTCTCTTTTCTTCAGTACATGTGGGAATAAATGCTTGTTACCAAAATTCATACAGAGGAATCTGTATGAATCTTTGCTTGGATGTTCTGTCTATGATCAGAGTATACTACGCTAACCAGTCATAATGTTATATATCAATTCATATTGGTATAAAGCTTATCTATGTATTGTAATGATAATAAATTAGTGTTTGTGTGTGTGTGTGTGTGTGTGTATGTATGTGTGTGTATATATATATATATATATATATATATATATATATATATATATATATATATATGTATGTGTGTGTGTGTGTGTGTGTGTGTGTGTGTGTGTTACTAATGTGTGTGTGTGTGTGTGTGTGTGTGTATGTATATATGTATATAAAATAAATAAATACAAAATAATAAAAATATGGTTTTCTGCCTGGATGGTCTTCTCTAATGAGCCGAAGGACAGAAAGGGGGAGTAGTGAGCTCCCTCCCATATTTGGGCATACCAGGAGTTGTAACACAAATACATACCTATTTCCCTGGCTCAGCTGATAAGGAGGAGAGCCTGTGAGCCTGATAAGGAGGAGAGCCTGTGACTTAGTGGCTAATACATCTGCCTAATATGTAACACATCCCAGGTTCAAATCCCAGTAAGGGTATGGCTAGCTGATGAGAGCTAAATAGCTTGAAATAGATCTATACTAGTCTCCCTTTATTTATTTATCAGCACAAATACAACACACACACACACACACACACACACACACACAAACACACATATGGAACACACTATTTTACTATGTTGAACCAAGCTGACTTTCACTGAACTTGATAAAGCTAAGGCGATTCAGATTTGGTTATTCCAATAATTGTGTATTATTTAAAAAAAATTCTAAGAGATGTTCATGTAGGCACCAGGACTTAACCTTGATTCCAGTACCTTTACATATGATATAACATTTTGTTCTCTGATAGGGAACCCTGCGCTAGATTGTTATTTGAATAGCAACAACATTTAGTGCTCTGAGTTCAAAAAGAATTTTTTTATATAGCTGCCTATCTTACCAAAAAAGCTCTGGAGAGCATTCAACAATCAAATACAGGTAGACTTTTACTTATGGCTGATCATTTAAATAACATTTGGAGTTGTGATAGCCTCAGAAAGAATGCTTCATAGCCTGTGTTTAGACATGGTAAAATGTTGCATTCCTCACCATAGTCATATGATCAAATGTTGGGCAATGGGCTCACCTTTATGATTGGTTGCAGTGTCTCATGGCCATGTGACCACAATTTGTGACTTTGTTGCTGGTTTCATTTGGGAGAATTCGTACCCCGTGACTTGTAATAATAACTGTCATTAAAATGATTGTAAAATCAGGTACAGTCACATGGCTAGCTCAACTTATGACCATCCTGACTTTCATCCAAAATTCCAGTTCCAATTCCAGGTCCAAGCCAAGGGCTAACTATAAAACAAATACAAAACCAACAGATATAAAAATATAAAAAATTCACATTAAAAGATAAATATTATAAAAACAAATATAAAAACCCCAGGCAAAGAAGGGATTAAAAAAAATGTCCACTCAGCAATGAAGCCATCTAAACATATCTCATAGATTTTGCACAGCCATTTTCTTTAAAAAGTCAGCTAGTTGGAGTTCACTTTTAACTATCACTTAATGATGACTTTCTCAATATTTATTTATCTCCAACATGCACCCTCAGGTTTCCAAATGGTGGACTCACTGCCACCATTGCTGCTGATTGTCTCTTGTCAACATTTCTTCTACATTTTCTAGAGACTTTTCTTCTATGTCTTTGGTTTTCTCTGATGTTGTTGTACTGCACACATTTTATTACCAGTCTAGATAACATCACCAGTTCAAGAAGAATGAAGATGAGTGATATTTTTGCATTCTTTTACTACAGGGACAGAAAGGAGGGAGAGAGGAGGGAAGGAAGATTGGTTCTGATGTTTCTTGCCACAAGGAAACTCAATGGGAAAGCCAGGAAGAAGCTGGAAGTTGTTCCGCTCCCACTGTTTTGTTGCTCATCCATTCTGTTTCTCTGTTTAGACAAAGAAATATCTACAACAACAAACCTATAGGATATGGTTTGTATAATTCTTAATTAATACTTACCAAACAGAAGCTTTACCGCTTATCATGCCTAGGGTCTCCACATGTCTAATTCCAATCCTGGCCATGCCAGTAACAGCTTTTTCTCTGTGCCATGTCTCCTCCTTCCTTTTGATTGGATTTTCAAGTGTGGTGCCTTATGAATATGCAAATAAATGAGGAATTGATCATTAGGATTATCTAAATATATAACAAGCTTTGCTTACACTTTTAATATGTTCTGTATGCCTATTCATGGTTCAGGTAACTTTTACAATAAGCATTCATTCTTTGATCCAATTAGAGCCCACACAACTTCTAATTCAGCACAAACCATATGGAAATCTTTTGCCCACTAACGGAGAAACAAATGCAATGCATGTGATGAATAACCCTTGAGAATCAGTAACATATTTGCTCATCTGTGACAAATTTCCTGACACTTGGTAAACAATAAGGTCAGTGGAGAGACAGAGTTAAATAACCTATAAAATAAGCACATACTGAAATCACAATCTGTTGAAGTGATATCCTTAAAGATATATGCACACACTCACACATACAGTTCTAAAATCATGTCTGCTTGGAAGCATCATTTCTTACATGATGTTTTCTTATTCAGGCATGATGGGGGGTAAACAGGTACTTTTGGTTAAAAAAAAAAGATTGGCCCTTGCAGATATGTTTCATATCTGTTGAGAGGGATCAACTTTCTAACTCTACAGATATATGGGACATACTAAAATTTTTGACATTTGATCGAGATCTAGGCTTTTGAATATTTGATCAAAATAACATCCTTCATGGGGGAGGGGGAGGCATGTTTTGAGAAATTGCAATTATCTTTAAAATAATATTATCCGCAGTGAAATTGTTGAAAGAAATACCCATTTAGTTCAGTTCCAATCTGGGAGAAAGACACTGGAATCATGGAGGCTGATTGGAAAGATGGTTTAATGATGAAGCAGAACCACATAGGTTTGAGGTCCTGGGTAGCTGACCACATGGAGTTGAGAGTGAGAAGTTTTTTTATACTTTCTCTTGTGCTTTGCACTTGAACTTCCTGTTCCTATGTAAGAACATGCATTCTATTGGCTGTTGTCAGACTCCCATGGTGCCATGTACAAATCCTAGGATTTTGTCTAAGCTAAGCTTGGTTGACATTTGGCTGATGCAATGAAGGGACTTGTTGGGCAATTCCTATTGTGGCTCAGGGCTAATCCTATCTTTGTTCAGACCTTGCTGCAGGGAGTAATGGATTACCAAATCTGCATTTCTAAAAGCTGGCCTCAATATCGTCTTTGGGGCAGGAAGCTGGGCCTCTGAGTTTCTGTCTCCCTTAAAACTTTTCTTTTTCTTTTGGGGAAATATTTTATCCTGCCTTTTAAAATAATTCTCAAAATATTTCATTCTTCTTGGAGCGGGGCGGGTGCTAACTTTCTAAAAATTATAAATTTTATATATTTTTTTAAACCTTGTCCATATTCAGTTTCTTTGTCATTGCTGCAGGTCCTCTTTCATAGTAAGCTTTCATGATGCCTCTGATAGATCAGGCATGTTCCTTAGCTGCAAAAAATATGCACATCCTAAATTTATATGGCATGTCCAGATGTCCAATACATTTTCACAGAAAGAAAAAAAAATAACTGAAATATCTGAACTGTCTTAATACTTTACAACTGTGTCCACTCGCACAAATATCAAGAGCTACTGAAGTTTTATTTCATTTTTTTTACATTATATACCTAAATATTCTTAAGTATTGTTTACTGCCTATGATTAAATGGCAGTCTGCCATAAACAGCAAGAAGCAGCCCTGTTTAATAGAAAAGAAACACTTTAATTAACTTACTGAAGTCCATGTGCAATGTATTTGCCTTTAATTTCTGTTATCTGATTATTTTTATCTAATTGAAAATACACAAATGACTGCATATGGGAATAAACTAACTATTGTTTTGGACATTATTCATTGCTTCATGAAAAAGGAAACATCTTGAAATAATCAGGTAAAACAATTGTGAAGATTGTAAATGGTTCAGTCAATGAAAGTATATACCGTAGTTCACATATTTACTTAATGAGTTAAGGGATGCATTAAGGACCTTCACAGAACATTTTTAGGATTGGCAACTGATATGGTGAGAGCAAAAAGAAACATGCAGATTATGCTATTTCCAGCTTCTGACAATATCATATGCATTAAATTGTTAGATAAATAATTTTCTTATCATTCTGTGAATTTCAATAACTAAAACCCCCACATTGTTGTAAGGGTGAAAGGAAATTTTATGCACAGCTTAATTGCAAATTTCTGAAATGAATACATTCATAATTTCAGTGTTTGATCTAAAAAAATATTTGGGGATGCATTCCAGCATACAAAATTAGTTTATTTATTATTAAACAAACTTACATTGTCATCCATCTACAAGAAGAAACACTGCATGGTGCTCAAAATAAAAATATAATGCAGTAAAACTAAATGAAAACAATAAGCAATGAATAAAACACTCATCTCCCAACCACCCAAAGCCATCTCTATCAACATCCTGGTCCCAATGTCTCGGGGGGGGGGGGGACCCAAGCTTTTGCTATTTTCCCCAGGCAATAAGCCAATAAGCAAGTAGGTATATATGCATGTACAGTATGTATGTCCTTTGTTTTGTGAATAATTATTTTGTGCACTATATTAGTTTGATCAAAATTAAATTGTCATAAGAGTTCTGCAAAATCCAGTGGTTGGGAACTGAAGATGAAAATAATCTAGGTTTTTTTTTTCAGACTGGTTGACATAAAGATGTCACAATATAGCCTTTTTATTTTTTTAATTGTATTTATGTCACTTGATACATTTTCTTTCTTTTTTAATGGCATTTGAAAATCTTTAATAAGGTTAATTAGATTCTAAAAACTTATTCAGAAAAGCTTTGGAATTTTTCTAAGAAAGTAACTTTCTGCTATCCATTGCATGAGCTGTACAAAAATTATGTGTTTTTTCCTATGTTCCATGTGCAAAATGGTGCTACTCCTGTAAAAAGCTGACTCTTTGAAGCAGGGGTGTCAAACTCAGATCGTCATGGCGACATCACATGATGTATTGGGACTTTTTCCCCCTTTGCTAAATCCAGCATGGGCATGGCCAGCACATGACGCACCCAGCGCACAGGCCAGGAGTTTGACAGCCCTGCTTTCAAGCGACTGTTAAAACAGTGGTTTTCTTTTTTAGCTTACATGGAGCCTTGAAAATGGTGGCTCATGAATAGTAGAGGGGTAATATAAGGTGGGGTCCAAAGCACTTTCGACAAAAGATTTCTGAAGTTTGCATAATCCGTTCTCATAATAGGCATTACCTAAAATTAAAAGTAAACATGGTAATTAACTTAGGACATAAAGTTAAAAGATAGGCTCCAAAGGTATCAAATTGCTGAAGGTTAACCCAGCCTTGAACCTGGCTGAAGATAATCCCCATTTCTCCAATTTTCAATTTATTTTCAAAGGAAGGGAATCTCCATATCCCAAACTTAATTTATGTTCAAATTTCTATGTCAGAAAGACTCCAATTAATAGACAAAGCGATTTGGGTTTCTCAATACCTTTATAATCACTACACTGATGATAATTTGATAATTTAAAATAGAGGAAAAATTCACATGAATAAAGTATAATATGCCCAGGCCTCAATTTGTATTGTTAATCAAAAGGGTATTTTTAAGTTACAGAAGCATGGTGTTTCAAAATATTAAATCTACATATGGACATTTGAGAGACTTTTATTTTCAGTGACATCAAACTAGGAAATTCTCAGATTCCTTTTTTCTTTTCTTCCAGAGACTAGGTCACCTAGTCTCTAATGTAAGTTTTTAAAACATTACTAATATCTGTTTTTTCCAGCTTAACTTTGGTCTTTGCTAAAGGGAAACTGATATTTATTATGAATAGTAGTAATAACAACCTGCAGTTAAGGCCTAAGACTTGGTGAAAACTTAATTCAAGTCCTAACCAAGGACTTAGGAATTATTAGGGTAGCACGTAAGGATATTGGCAGTTCCAAGCAAGGTGATTTTGTAAAACTAAGATGTCCAGGTCTGGTAAATTGAAAATACCCAAATATAAAAGCAGTCCATTAGAAATTACTCTGAGGGCTCCAATCATGATTGGTGTATCAACATATTTGTTGAGACATTCTTTTTCATAACCATTCAACTTTGATCTGCAGCACCCAATATTTTTCCCCACTTGCTTTTTTCCTCAAGTCTCACATCACCCTGTGTAGCAATATCAATCAACCAGAATCCACCCCCCCCCCCAATGACTGTTATATCAGACAGACTATGGACAAAGTGCCTATCTATTTGAATTTTAAAGTCCCATAAGATCTTAAACAGTTTATTTTCCAAACCTTTTCAACTTCATTTTCCCTGTAGTTTTTCCTACATTTAAATCCAAACCTCTGGCAAAGTTTCCTATGAATAATTTTTGGTAGCTCATTCACGCTGCTCTTATAGTCAGTTTGTGAAATTTGGAAGCACCATTGATCAAATGGACAATTGTTTCATTATTTTCTCCATAGCGGCAATATTTGATGCTGTTTGTTCCATGCTGAATTTTTGCTTTCACGCGGTTAATTGATTAAACTTGTTCTTTAGATGTTAAAATAAAGCCTTCATCTTCTTTCTTATTATGCACAGTCAGCCAGATCTTGGTACTGGATATAGCATTTTTGTCCACAAATCAAGTCTTTCCCAAAGCTGTGAGATAGAAAGATGTGGATATCTGGTGGTATTAAAGGTATTGTTATAGGATGTAAATTGTTCTGAGTAAAGCTTCCCTTTGCAATTAACTGATCATGATTTTGACAATGCCAATGATGTTCAAGTGGTTATTTTGAGATTCCACCCAAGACTCCTATTGCTGTTGGTATTAACTTTGTTTTTTTGTCACTATCATTCTATTTTTATTTTCAGGGCTTTGATTTTGTATTAAGGTTCATTGCAAGTCCTTGCATTTTGTTATCTTCTTTCTGTTCTTTTCTGCTGTCTCCAGGTACTCTACATCCACTATCCAGACTTTTTGTCTTTCTTATTAACAATTGTTAAGTCTGGTGTGTTATGTGGCAAGTGCCTGTCTGCTTGAATTCTAAAGTCCCAGAGTACTTTAGTTTCTTCATTTTCTATTACTTTCTTCATTTTATGAAGAAACCAGTTCCCACCAGTTCTTGCTTGCAATCAAATGGTATTTCATGCCATTTTATACCAATGCACCATTGTTGTTTGTCAAACAATGGCATTTGTTTCATGGCATTTTATTCAAATGTGTCATTGTTGTTTGTCAGACAATGACATTTATCGTGCCATTGTGGGTAGTCAGTCTATGTGATCTTCTTGTAGCAGCTAATCAGATGATCGACTCTTTCTTCAGCTTCTTTGCAGAGGTGGCACTTGCTACCTGTTACTGTCTTCTCAATTCTGGCTGTGTATGCATTTCTTCTTACGGGTTGGATTTTTCAGCCAGAATTATTCCCTCTGCCTCTTTCTTCATCTTTCCTGCTCTTAGCCATTGCTAGGTCTTGTTATTATCTGTTTTCCCTACTATTTTTTTTAATGTAATGCTTTGTCTTCTTACGCCTCTTTTCAGTTCCTCATTTGATCTTTCTTGATATGCCAGCTTGGTGTATTTGATCTTTCTTGGTACACTTTCAGTTTGGTATATTGGATTCAGTGCATCTTCTTCACTGCCCTTTAGTTATTCTTCCAATGCGCCTTTTTCTTTATAAACCCTCTGATGTACTTGCAACATTCCATGCTGACCTTAGAGTCTGTCAACATCACTGCAAGGATCAAGGACATGATTTATTGCCATTGTTTCTGAAGGCTGACGTATCCAAGAGAAAACCAATATTATTATGATTGGTCATAAAGAAAGCCAGGTGTTTAGACTGTATCTGTCATTTTAATCCACCTATCATCATCCCAAAGGTCTTGGGATAGGAAGGTGTTGGGATTTAATATTAAAGATTTTGTTGCAGGATGTAAGCTTTTCAAGGTAAAGCTCAATATCAATGGTGTTCAAGTGGTGCTTCATATATTCTGGGATTGCACTCAAGTCACCTTTTAGTATTGGTACTATCTTTGCTTTCATTTGGCACAGTCATCCTACTTCCATTTGTGGGTCTTTACATTTTGCTATTTTCTCCAGTTCTTTCTCTTCTGTTCTGCTGTCTCCATGAATTACAATGTCCACTATTCAGATTTTTGGGGTCTTTTCTACTATTAATTTGCTTGCAATGGAAATTACTAAGATATCAAGATGTTTTTCCAAATTTTCAGCTGTTACTCCCTGTTGTGTATTTGATTTTAAACAGCATGTGTGCAACTATCTCATTGCCTTCTTTCATTAATCTTGAAACTCTTATTAACTCTTTGAGTTTTGATGTATACTCACACTGCTACCTGAATGTTGAAATAACAAAGTATAACCTTCAACTCTATTTGAGTATTTATTTGAGATTGTGACACTTTAGCTGCTAAAAATCTTATGTAGCACTAAGGCTAACTGAATACATCGCTGACCACTGAGAGGATAGAAGTTTCCACAGTTTCCTTATGACATCTGCTATCTAGAAATGAGACTGAGAGCATAACGAGAAACATACTGTGTTGATAGCAAAAAGACAGACAGAACCAGTTGGTGCTCTACTTCTATAGCAGTTAGGCAATCTGCGGAAAAGAATCAGTGAGAAGTTTACCAGTGCTTCATTACTTAACAGTCCTCTTAAATGCTTTCAAACATCATGTCTAGACCTGGTTTCTTCTTCTCTAATGGGCTTCCATTTTTTTTAAAAAAAGCAACCATACTTTCATAGTTTTCCAATACATATTAATTAGCTCCCTATAATTATATAGTTCTTCACATCCCCCAGCAATGTGATGTTCACAACAAAATCATTTTTATCTTATCTTGGGCTTCTTTTAGGAGTTGAAGTGCACACATGTTAAAGTTACTGAGATTCGGAAGCACTGGCCTATAAGATCCAGGAATGACTAATCAATGACACCCCTCCCCCCAATTTAATTTTTATTATGCCTGCTACTTTGGCTAATTAAAGCATTCTGCTGTTATAATCTGGCCTTCAGAATCCATTCTACCCCCCCAATTCTCCTAAATATACTTTCTTGCAGGGTGACAGCGGGAACTGAAAAATGGCATAATATTGATCCTTAGGGTGTTCAGGCAATTTTGCATTACATCTTAATTCATTCTTACCACAAGAATCTTGCACATTTGGGAAATTCTCCTGATATCTTCTATGTATATCCCATTGTATGGTAGAGCGGCTGTCACATATATTATTTTCTTTATTTATTTAGGGGTTGGCATTTTTATTCCCTCTTGGATTGTCCTTTGGGGTAGTTATGATTATTTAAGACTCCCTTTATGTTTTTTTATTTTCCCATATCTTATCATTCATCTTGGAATGTATTATACCAATTCTTAAACTTTATTCTTTTTATTATTTCATTCATGAATCTTTCTATGTAGTTTGAGCAGTAGTTGAGATATTAGTCCATATGGGATGGTTTATTGTGGACATTAGTAATCTGTTGTTTATTTTGATGAAGACATCCAAGAACTATAGGATATCGTTCCATTCTTTTTCCATCATGATTTTTAGAAAGACTGGGTTTTGTTTATGTAAGTGTTGCAATCAGATCCCAAAGCAAAACCATATCATCTACATAGCTTAATCATATTATCTGGAATTATAGACTTCATTATTAGTTTAAAAAAAAACAAAGATGGATATTAGCATTTTAGGATGTCATCTGTGTGCCTTTTGAAAACCACATTTTTCCTTTTGCCAAAACAATTTATTTTGATGTATTGTTGCATATTCAGCATTCACAGAACATTTTGAATATCTTGAGAGTTGCATATATTAAAGAAACAATCCTTTATAAGAGAGAAGAACATATTTTAAGAGTGTCAAGCTTTTTCTCACATCCAATCAATACTTTTATTGTTTGATTGTTTTATGATTCAGCATATGGATAGAATACACAAACATGCCCTACATGAAGACTTGACTATCTCTACCTAAATAAAATGTTTTTCAGTTTGCCTGAAATACCTATGGTTTGTGTTGTTGGGGAGGGGGGAAGCCCTACAAGGTAGTCAGGAAACTGTATCAACAGGATGACTAGAATGCTAGTTTATTGACAATGAATCTAGTAAAACAATTTTGCAAGTCCAGCTGAGTATTCCTTCCTCCATTATCTTATATAGAGACTCAGTTCTCTATATTGACCTGAGACTGTCTCCAATATTTTTCTGCCCTGCCATGCTTCTGTACCTGTTGCTGTCCTAATAGTTTCTGAATGTCCTCTTCATGGTCAACTGCATAGTAGAGATAGAATTACATGAGCAGAGCAGCAGAACCTGGTAGCCAATTCTACCCCAGTAGCACCAACAGCTTTCTGGTATCAAACTTTCCCCCTCTGGCCAGAAATGCCAGAAATGTCATAGCTAGCCAATCCTTCAGTATTTAAAGATATTTGGAACTTGGACAGATGAGTTTCCCTATATAATTCAAAGCAACAAAGGTCAGGATTAACTAAGCTTGGTAATTTACACATGTATATTTAATTCAAGCCTTCTGCAAAAGAAAATAAAGAGATTAAGGATTATAGCTAAGTAACATTACAATTAGATACATAGCAAGCATTTAAAATCTATAAATATAAAATAGGTAATTAGGTATAGATTAGAATCACTAATTAGAATTAAGTGATATTAATTTAAAGAATAACAATTATTTTTGCATAATAATCATTATAGAACAAAAGAAGGGGGGGACTGCACTCTACCTGTGGGCAGTACCATTCCCCTTACCTCCCCCCAAAGAGCCTACAATTCAGCTAAATATTACCAACTGAAGTTATGGAAACAGTTTCGTGTTCAGGTAATTCTCATTTAGTGACCACAATTGGGGCAGGCAGTTCAGTTGTTAAGGGACAGAGTTGCTAAGGAAGTGTATTGGTTGTAAAGATACCCTTTTATCACCTTACTTTAAGTGCAAACAGTTCCCAAATAAATACCTGTATTTATCAAGAATTAGTAACGTGTTGCTTTATTTGATGGTAGTATCAGATGAAAATATATGTTCATCTTTTGTCAAGTCATACAGGGGGCAGAGTTCAATTCAGTTCAGGTTTGGCTCTCCACCCCCCATGTGCTAATGAACTTTTATGTTTAAAATTGGTAACTGGGAGAAAAATGGATGTTTGAAGCATATTGAGAACTGGTGTTGTCTTGCAGAACATTCACAATTAAAACAAACAACAAATAACTTTAAAAAGGTGTGATTTACTTTAAGAATAGCTTTAATGAGTCAATTTATTAAAGCAGCAGCATCAGACAAAAGTGTGAAAACAAACATGTGGCCTTTAAAATTAATAGTGTTTTGTTCAGATGAGGCCTAAAACACTTCTGAATCTTGTTCAGGAGGTACACATCCATAATCGATAACAATAATCCAGACTATAATCCTATTATGATTTATCTAGGAAATCTAATTCATCACACTGATATGTAATTATAAGTCAATATGTGTTGCATTGTACGGTCACCAATGCTTGTGCAATAAATGTCCCTGCTTCAGTAGCAGTGGTGAAGTGTCCTTGCAATGAATGTGGCTAATGAAAAACCATTTTGTGTGGCGTAATATTTGGTTTTTTAGATATTCCTCTCCTGTACCTCTGACCTTAATACCATATTGCCATGAAAGCTGAAGTTAGCTTCTTGAACTTTTATAAGTTTTTGTTGGCTTATTTAATGAATAATTAGTTAGTTGAACCCTAAAACACGAATTTTATCTTATGTAGACTATTTTTGGTCATCAGTGAGATAAGGGACAATCTTCATACCAACTTCTATAAAATATATACAAAGCAGATGTGAAGAGGTCAGGTTCTTCCCATTCAATGTCACCAATTCACTCATTGCTTGCTATTGGTACAAATGAGAGAGTTGCTTAGCTATTATTCATTCAATCCAGGTGCCAGTACACCCAAGTTACATCTGTTGCCTAAGCAGATGGGAAGAGTTCTTTTAACTAAATCATTTGGCAATCATCATTATTAGCTGAGCAGGTCAATCTACGTGCCATAAATTATCCATTTACAGCTGGTTTGCATGCTAAAATATTTGGCTTATAGATCTTTTTCCCTTTGACCTTAACACCATTCTGTCATGGGAGAAGAAAACTCAGTTAGCATCCAAACTATTTATATCAATTTTAAGGGCCACACATGACGTACTAAACAACAAATGAATGTATAAAATAATGAGATAGATAAATTTTATTTCTCTGGAGTTAAAGTATGATAAGGCTGGATCACATCTAACCTAAATCTTACACTTTACAATAACAGTGTTTTAGTGAACTTTATTAAGATAGGTTGAAGTTTTACAGGTATTTTTAAGATGTAAAATGATTGAACCAAACTGAAACCATTATGCAATATATTTTATTGTTTTTGAGTTAAAGTAAGGATTGATTTAGGGGAAAAATGTATACCTCATTTAAAAACAATGTAGAGTTGCCCGAATTGTTCTTTGATATTGCACAAAAGGAAGTGCAACATTCCTGGTCTTTTTGTCAGGGTTCTGAGTAACACACTCCAAGCCTTGAAGTTCCTCAAAGTTCCATTTTATTAGAGATGTCATATTGGCACATGTGGGAAAACCCAAATCTGAAAGCTTCCAGGTTTCCCCACCCAAAAGAGAGTCCAATCTTATACCCAGAATCCACATAGCCATCACATGGTCCAGTCCAAGCACCATCCCAACTGAGATGCCTCCCAGTCACATCCCTCCAGATTCAGGGCAGAATGTCATTGACTCTCAGAGAAAGGAATGTTATTTTGACTATATATCTCCCCAGCTCCATACAATCCCCCCTCCCAGTTTCCCACAGCACCAAATGTGGTAGGCCTCAAGATCCATGCCGAATATAGCTTCCAAGCCTGACACTTTTCTCATACTTTTGCCAATCTAATGTTAGACCAAAATGAATGTTCTTTCAAAATAATTGTCTCTGGAGTGGTGTTTTTCACCTAGATTATATGGTAGAAGACTATAGTAGATAAATATAGTATAGTAAAAATGAATTATTTTCCAAAGCTTTGTCATCCCAAAACTTGGGGGAGGGATGAACAGTCATATTCTAGAAAGAGTCCATCTTAAATATACTGTATATAATTTATAGCATATGTACTTTGATATGTAATTTGACAGTTTAGAAATATTAAATATAAATAAAATAAGTATCAATAGATTTGTCCCTAAATGTGTCCTATAAAACTCAAATGATTTCAATTCAAAATACCTCTTGGTAATTTGTTCCAGAACATGCGACAAACACTAAAAGTGATGAATACCAAGAAACTCACATGACTTACCACATGACCCATTATTTTGGCTGGAAGATATAGTGAGTCATGAGGGAGCCGACATCAGCAAGTTCTTCCTTGCATCAACTACTGGCAGGAAGATGAGCGCTTGGCAGGGGTGAGTTGCTGCTGGGTTTACTACTGGTTCACAACCCCTGCCAGAACCGCACTGCACATGCAGGCACTATTCAATGTAAATTGTTATTCATGCATGCGCAGAACAATTTACAGCAAATTGTGCACACGCAGTCCAGCCCAGCGGTGGCTAGGGAATAGGTTCGGGGGCATGGCAGGCCTGGGTCGCTACTGGTTCTGTGATGCAGGCCTGAATTCCACTACTGGTTCAGCCAAACTGGACTGAACTGGGAGTAACCCACCTCTGGTGCTGCGGCAAGATTTCTGAATTCAAGAGTTTTGAGTGCCTAGGTGTGACTGTACTTCCACTTTGCATTTCCTCAAAAATCTGTCACCACTAATTGCTATTTTTTTCCTAGTACTTCCTTTTTTGAAAGCAATTTGTGAAAAAAGGTGCCTTTTCAGTAAATTGAAAATCCTTACTGCATGAATGTGTGTACCATCTTTTACCAGAATAACAGAATATCTCAAGGATAAATGCATATTAGTATGAAAAAAACCTTCCAAGTTGGTTGAGGTACACTCAACGAAATCCTTTCCTATTGACATCATTTGAATCTCCCAAGGATTTTACTTAAAGTATTATCAATCTGAGAACACGTAAGAGAATGGAATGCAAAAGTGTTTAACTCAGAAACTGATTGTTATTTCTGTGCATTTTCCCACATAAATCTAGATTCATATTCCAACATAACTTTGGAGGAATCCAGCTGAATTCCAAACTGAATGACATTGAATTAAAACTGTGACATATATAAAATAAATCCTTCCAATTAGCCCAAATCTGAATTTGAATTTATTAGTCGTTTGTCATCTGGAAAATCAGAAAGACTAGACAATGTGCTTCCAAAAATTAATAGATACTTTCCAACTTCTCTAAATATAAAACTCCTGGTGATGAATAGAAAGAAAGGGGTAAGAATTGGTATCTGTCAACTCATTAACCATAGACCTGTTAATCATGATGTTCTGGAGAAGAACTTTAAGTACTTTTGGTTATTTCAATATCTCAGAAATATGTATGTTTAAATGATATTTAATATATAATACTTTACAAAGCATAACATTGGGTGGGTTCTTGAAACATTTCAGACCTTCTGCATCTGTTATTTTTTCTTCTGTGTGCACTATATACCTCTATCCTCCTGTACCTTAACCAATTCTATGACAGATTAAATCATCATCATCTTCATCATCAATCATTAAAGCATTTTTGTAGAGTCATTTCAAGAATATATATGACTTTTATATCCAAAACTTGAATGCTTCAGAGAAAAGGAAGCATGCTGTGGTTGTCATTGTGCATGTGCAAATTGAATCCTATGAAATTTGATTCAAAATTCAAATTTGGCAGGCAAGATATCTCTGAAGGCTCAAATTTTGCAGTTTTTAAAAATCAGCATTGAGAAGCCCACAGCATAATTTCATTTTCCTCTGAATCTAATTGATGTTTTGTAAATCACTACACTGAAATTTGTACCAAATTGTGTTGCCTATGAACATGTCTAACATGTCTAGTAATTATGATTGATGTCAATGTCCAAAGGTATCTCTTGCATCTCTTGCAAAATTATCAGTACTCTCACCAAATAAAACTCTTCACATTTTTAGTAAAATGGCATATTGATATAGTTTAAATATTTCAAACCTTTCATTAACATTCCACTTAAAATGAAGGAGAAACAAATCATTAAATGCAATACAAATCATTACATTAGATGATTAATTGGATTTAGGTTTAAATTATATAGCAGTCAATAATTTTTTATTTTGTTTCCATTCACTGATTTTTGACATATACTGTACATCTATCCCTAATTTTTTCCGTTCCCAGCCTTTAAACATTTTATTCTCCAGCTTATGGATTTTAAATACTGGATTTTGGTTTAGTGTAGTTTATTAACTTCAGTCAATTCTTGTTTATTCAACAAGTTTAGTAGATTGAGAGAATCAGCTCAGATCCTGTTCTATTCTCTCTGTCTCTTTCCCCCCTCTCTCTGAAAGAGAGAGAGAGAGAGAGAGAGAGAGAGAGAGAGAGAGAGAATGATAATGATCTGTAAACAGTCTTGTTTTGCTTATTAATAGCTAATACTTATATGAATGAGGTTTTATATTCTAATAATAATGTAAAAATTATACTATAAAATCATGCTAAAGTGCCTATATTAAAAAAACAAAAACAAAATAATGCTTTAAATACACCAGATGGATTTTTAATAATAGCAAGCGCATACAATAATAAATCAAACAAGATGGTGTATCTTGAAAGAAAGCAGCTCTTAATCCACAAGCATTTACTTTAAAAATTCATAATGAAGTCCCAAGCATATTCAAAAATAAGGTCTCAGTATCTCTAGGCTCATCTACCCCATTACTACATTGGTGGTTTACACCTGAAAGTAAGCCAAATTGGTCAGCTGCAGATCATTCCAATGCATTAAATACTGAAATGTGAAATATAAAAGCAGCACATTGAATGCCTCTTGGGTTTTTCCTCATCCAGACTTGTTTTTCACTTATTAATTATTGTTCACTGCGTACCACATAACTTAATTAAATCTCCCTTTATTGCATCAATTAAAATAGCAAATTACAATGGGCAGCAATGATTTCAGGTTGGCTTAGCAATACCCTAGATGTAACTACCCAGATCCCTGAAACGACCAATGTTTTCACTTACAAATGACAAGAATGACATCATTTATCTCCAGTCCTCTTTATAGGACTACTATACCTCAGCTGTAAAAGCTATCTAGATGATGGGAAAGAGGGAGAGTTCAACCTGCAGTCCAGAGCTTCAGAAAAGTGTGTTACTTTTGTATCTGTCCTGGATATGGGAAACAATGCCTGAAAAAGCTAACACAACTTTTATTATCAGAAATTAAGGAATTTAAAAGATAAGTTGAGTGAATATTTGAAAAGTAATGTGAGAGGGAGAGAACACTGAATTTTATTTTTAAATGTAGAATTACTATACATTGCTCCATGTTACCACGTTGGATAGTTGTCTGCTATTAGGGACTATAACCATAGTCTTCCACTGAGACATAAGATTCATGCTGTGAAACCATCTGGCTTCCTTGGAGCAGATTCAATATCGACTTGCTGCTGCCTCTGGAAAAGGAAAAAGAAAAAGTTGCTATTTGTAAGCATCTTAAAGTGATACATCTCTGACAATATTAATACCGCTATTTCTCCCTAACAATCTTTATTGTTAAACCGTGGGATAGAATCTGGAAGCTATGATCTTCAATATTTATTTATTTTTATTTATTTATTCAATTTATAAGTCGCTCCCTCTCCACGAAGGGACTCGGGGCGGCGTACAATTAAATATACAAGCATATGGCACGGAGGAGGTAAATACATACAACATTTTTTACAATTCATAAATAATAATAATAGCCATAAGGTTAAAAAGCAGTAACAATAAAATTAAAACAATTAAAATACCCTAAAATTAAAAATTTACCCTTTAAAATTGCCAGGGGGATTAGAGAATATAGTTCTAATTTAAGCCAGGCCGGCTAGTTGGAACAGGTGGGTCTTGAGTTTCTTGCAGAAGGAGCGGAGATCGGTAGTTGTCCTAATGTCGGGGGGGAGGTCATTCCAGAGGGCTGGGCCCATCACAGAGAAGGCCCTACTCCTGGGCGCCAATTATTCAATTATTATTGAAAGCAATAATATTTGCTTTCAATATTTTATGTAAAAAACATATTTTCCAGAAACTTGAGATGCTCAAGAAGTGGGTGGATCTTGCATCTGTATGTTTATTCTTTTCTTGTGCTTCCAAAGAAAAGAGCATGAAAAAAATAAATCAAATCTCAGAGTTCACACATCACCCAGGAAGACAGAATTTTCAACATGGCTAGAGTCCATGCACATCTATCTATCATTTTGTCTAGCATACGTCTCCCTTAGGAAAAGAGACAATGGCTAGTATTTCAGCATAATCACTGAAAACACAAAGTCACTTGGACGTAGTACTTATTCACCTTTTCCAGAAAGAGCCTTAACTGAGTCATGTGTTCTTGCATCAGTCTACTTGTGAGAAAGGAAAATGTTTGGGCTCAAAGAGTTATACTGCAGGTATTTTGTATGCATGTAAGATGTAACAATAGCACTTAGAGTTAAATACCCCTTCATAGTGCTTTACAGCAGTAAGAAGTTTACAGAGTCAGCATATTGCCCCCAACAATCTGGGTCTTCATTTTACCCACCTCAGAATGATAAAAGTCTGAGTCAACTGAGCAACTCCTAGCAGTGATCAGTGAGCTAGCCTGCAATACTGCATTCTAACCAATGCATCACCACGACTCTGTAACATTGTTATGCTCACCATGGCAGAAGGAGCAAAAGGAGTGAAAAGTAAATTAAATATTCTGGGCATTAATTGCTGGGAATATCTAAACAGAGACATGGAATGAGGGGGGGGGGGCTTGCAACTCTTCTCTTTGAAAAACTTATAATTTTCAGGAAAAAAGAGTGCATGTTCAGCATCTTAGAATATGGAGTTATTGAGGGTCTTTGAGCTTGGTTGTTTTCTTGCAGATAGTTCATTATCCAACTAGTGTACTGATGATATTATCTAATTAGGAAATAAAATATCTACAAGCAAGCAACTATGCTCAGAGATCACCAAGAACACTATAGTTCAGCCCTAAATGGCAGATAATCTGACAGAAACTATATAGGTGTATATTTTTAAAACTCTTATCTCTTATTTTGGCTCCAGTCTGATGATGTCACAACCTCTTCCCCATGTGCCTTCCTTCCATTCAAGGCTGAAATATGAAATATGCTTCCCTTCAGGCCAAAACAGATAGCCCATCTTCATCTTTAAAAAGAAGGTAGTATTTCCCTGGGGTTTTCAATTTGTTTTAAAGCCCATGGACTCACTACACTAGTGACTGTCCTTCAGATTCGAAGAACAGTTTTAGTGGCAGGTTATTTGGCCCTTATTATTTATTTGATTGGCACCAGGACAAACAATTTCAGGGCAATGTTCAGCATGGCCATTGATTCAGTTTGAACTGACATATCTAAACAGGAAATCTCAGTTTACTAGCAAAGCACAGAGTCTGAATTGGAGGAGTAGAATAACATTACTGAGCACAGTCCTCCATTCAGTTCAACATTGACCACTAATGACTAACTTAATATCATGTGTGTCCTTAATATCATGGTATATTGAGGACCCAGTTAAAGAGTAATAAAACATGCTACACCTTGTAACTCTTTCAAGGTATGTTCTGGGTAGCAGATGGGAATCATTCCGACTCAAGCTTATAAAATCAGTTACAGGGGGGGGAGAGAATTGTATGAGGGATCTCAGGTGAGAAGAGAATATTCTCTTTACAAAATAGGATGCTAAAACTCTTTGGATCTCCCCAATTTGCTGCTTTGAAAGTTAGAATATTTTGGACATGTGATGTGACACCAAGAAAAATATGCCCTATTTCATTTAATCCTCAAAAGAAAGAAAAAAGGCAGAAGAACATCATGGCTTTAAAATCTAAGAAACTGGTTTGGACAAAACTCAACAACACTTTTTTATGCAGATGTTGATAAAAATAGGATTGCCAACATGATCACCAACATCCAATGATGGATATGGAAAAAGAAGGGGAAGGGCAAGGACAAGGAGAATTATTTGCTACTTTGTGCAAAGGAGATGCAACTTGATGGTAAAGTACAGGCATCTTCAACTACCTTAGGCATTAGATTTGGTCAAAGTCTTCTCTTGAAAATTAGTCACCTCCCATTTAGCATGAAAGGCTGGATGGAACCAAGAAAACTAAATGACAGTCTTTCGTTGAAGCCATCATATCTATAGTCCAGATGACCATTGAATGAAACATCTATGCTTCTTTACAGAGGTCTAGAATAGAAAAATCTATCCAATATGGTGGGAGAGTGTGCAGAATGGTGATATGATATGTTAATTCTCCAGAAATAGCATTACATTCCAGAACAGTGTTCTCTGTGCTCTTTTCTTCACAGCGCTATTTTGCTTTGTAGTTTATTATTGAAGAAAGGAATTCTTAAAAGATATATGTGAGATCCCTTAGATGGAGTGCTGAAATCATTCTGTGAGTATAGTGTACACTCAGGGGTTTGTGCTTCTCTTAATGCTTTTTGAAACCATTTGTAATAGAGGCATATATATGTATGTACCAGTGGTGGGTTCCGGCCCAGTGTCCTCCACATGAATGCCCGCAGTGCATGCACACACATGTGCATCACACACATGCATCCTACCCTCCAGCAACGCCTCCACGAGCCTCTGCAACATTCCAACTGATCAGCTGAGCGTCATACAGGTGCTCTATACGCGCCGTGTGCGGAAGCGCTAAAGAGTTTAAAGACAGGTAAGGATGATAGGCGGGCGAACCCTCCAGAGCATCGCACTAGAATGGTACCAGTGCTCCGGATAGGCACCGGTACACCAGTACCGGGGCGTACCACCTGCAAACCACCACTGGTATGTACCCATATATCTGAATGTTGAGAGGATTTTTTTTTAATTACAGATTGATTTTAGAGCAAATAGAATATTACAAGTTTGGAATAATTCCAAAAGAAGAAACAGACAATCAATTGATCGAAAACTATAGGTCAATCTCGCTGCTAAATGTTACTAAAAATATTTATGATGATTACTGTGAAAAGACTTAAAAATATTAAATACAATTATTCATTTGGATCAAAACAGATTCCAACCAAAGAGACAATTAAGAAATAATACAAGAATTATAACGAATGTATTAGAATACTATGAAGCACATCCAGAGAAACAATTCGCATTAGTATTGGTAGACGGGCAAAAAGCTTTTGATAATTTAAATTGGTAGTTTCTTTTTACACAATTCGCTATTATGAAATTTGGAGAAAAAATTATTAGAATGATTAAGGCAGACAGCTAAAATAATGGTGAATGGAGATCTAACAGACAAAGTCACTATAAATAAAGGGGTCAGACAAGGATACCCACTATCACCTCTTCTATTTATCCTCTCATTGGAGGTTTTACTAACATGGATTAGAGAAAAAGAGGAAATAATAGGATTAAAAATTAAAAAAGAAGAATACAAGACTCAGGCATTCATGGATGATATGGTTTTTATTATAGAAGACCCCTTGAAACAGGGAAAATATTAATTAAAGAAGTAGAGGAATTTGGTAAAATTGCAGGCTGAAAAATAAATAAAAATAAAACAAAGATAATTACTAAAAATTTTACACAAAGGCAAAATGAAGAATTAGAGAGAGTATTGGAAATGCAAATAGTTAAAAAGGTAAAATATCTTGGAATCTGGCTAATGGCTAAATGTTCTACCATAAAGGAAGACAATTATTCAAAACTATTACAACAAATATGAAAGGACTTGGAAAGTTGGGCTAAATTACAATTATCGCTGATTGGAACAAATTGGGACCATAAAAATGAATATCCTACCCAAAAAATTGTTTCTATTCCAAACTGTACCAGTAAAATTAGGGATTTTTTTTTTCATGGAACTAAATAAAATAATTTTAAAATTTATTTGGCTGGGGAAAAAAGCTAGGATAAAATTAAAATTATTACAGGACTCTAGAATCAAAGGACGATTTGGCCTCCCAGATTGGGAGCTTTATTACCAGACAGCAGTAGTAACATGGCTCAAAGAATGGATAGTACTCCAAAATAAAAGAATATTGACGATAAAGGGCCATGATTTACAGCTGGGCTGGCATGCTTTTATTTGAGAGGGAAAGAGTAAAGCCCATAAATATTTCCAGAGGCATCAGGTTAAGAGGGGCCTTACTAGAAAGATGGATGAAAATCAAAAGAAACTTCTACACAAAAATTCCTAGATGGATATCAACCATGGAAGCAATTATCTACCCCAATGTAATAGATTTGAATAGGATATTGGATGGGCAAGGAAAACTTAAAAGAAATCAGGAGTTAAAATTACAGGGAATAGAATTAGGCTGGTGGCTGTACCTACAAATTCAAACAAGATACAAAAAGGATTTAGAACAGTACAGATTTCAAAATGAACAACAAGAATTGGACAAAATAGTAACAGGAACAGAAGAAAAAATGACTACAAAAACATATATTGCCTCTTAAAATTCAAAATGGAGGAGGCAACCATGAAGGAAACAATGATAATTTGGGCTAAAAACTTAGGGTACAATATTGAATTGGAGAACTGGGAAAAATTATGGGGAAAAATTATAAACTGACAATGTCGGCACCCAATAAGGAAAACATATACAAAATGTTGGCATTTACCCCTGGCAAGATTGGCCAAAATGTTCCCAAATAGATCTCCAAACTTTGAGCAAAGCATCGCAGTCCAGCAGTGGTCACAACTGACATGCAGCACAAAGGTGTGCAAGTATCCTCTTTGCCACAGTATCACCTGCTCTTTCAGTAGGAGCCATGATTCTGAAAGAACACACAGATAGTACACTGAGTACATCTTTGTCAATGCTACCTTATACAAGACCAGAGGTGGAAAATTCTTGGCACCTCACGCATCAGAAGTCACTCACCTTTTTGGGGCTGACTTGAAGCCCATAGTGACCCATTCAAGCTCCTCCAGCCTTAAAGCACTGAGACAGGATGTTCATAGTATTAATTACTTAGCCCAGGGTAATGATATAAGGCTAGGTATAATCAGCATATTGATGATACCTCACCCCTAACTGTCAGATCAGATATTGTAAGCTTGTTGTGAGTATTTTCAGGAAATGGCTACCATTGTAGGTACAAATAGTTATAAAATATTCATTTACCAGGTTTGCATATTGCACTGATATTTTGTTGTGCTTGAGTTCAACCAGGGGGGAAGAAATACACTGTAATATGTCATTAATCCCTGATTAAATATTGTTTGCATTTTTAAACACATTACATTGATATTAGATAGATCATAAGTCCAATGTAATCATACATGAACTTTCAGGCATCACGTTATTTATGTCACATTTCGATCAACTTTAGAAAATATTCCATATCATCTAGATAGGCTATATAGTTATAATTCAAACTGATGGAGTCTGGAGTCTGCACCATTAGCTCTGATCCTAATCTGATCCTACTGCTGAATCTGTGTCTTAGGCATGGAGAAGTAAACTATAGAAGCCTCCACACATACACTTCTCTATGCATGGTCTTCCCAGGACCCCAGAATCTTCTTAAACAGAAGGATATAGGATCCTCCAGTTGGGACGTTGGGGATAATAGAAGTCAGTGGTCTAATGATGGAAGTTAGTATGGGAGTATTAGGCACCAAAAGTATAAGACTAATGGAAATGGCTGGGCCACTAGGGAAATTGGTTTGAGGCACATTAAACACAATTGCCAGGGAAGTCTCAATACAGGAAGAACTGTGTGTAAGTATTAGATACATTAATTACTACTTCCATATTAAAGATAACATGACACTCCTGACCTGGAATATGCATGCTAAAGACAACATACAATGCTGGAAAATTACAAGAAACAAACAAACAAACAAACCTGTTTGTTATTTTTTTAAAATCCCAAATTATATGATTGCAATATAATCCTCATGTACATTCATCATCCTATTTTTTTCCCATCAATTAAAAAAAAGGCCATGATTTGCTTCCAGTAGGCCATGGCAGCCTTTTAAAAACCACAGTTAGCTGGTACCACAACAGAAAAAGTCCAAAAGTTATTATTATACTTAGTGCTTTCTTATCAACTGAATGTCAGAGGTCTTTTCTTTGCTTCCTGCATGGTTGGAAATAAATTGGTAATGATCCCATTAGATTACAAGCTTTTTCACAACCATTTTAACCTAGGGTCAATTTAGATTTTGTATATTTGCAATTCTGTTAAAAGATGCAAGAAAAGAGGGCATAGAAAACATGGCTGAACATGTAATTTTTGAGAACAACTATATAATATATTAATATGTATATAATGAAATGTAATATAATTAATATAATATCAGAAGGATTTTTCTATAATTAAATAACAACTCTTAAATTTCATGAGATTTAAGAATTCATGACATCCAGAAGCTTCCCTGAACATGCTAAAATCACATAAAAAACCTCACACAGAAGTGTTAAAATCTTGTGTCCTGTTTCTAAAATCTCAAGGTAGAAGAATAGAATAGAATAGAACAGAATAGAATATAATTCTTTATTGGCCAAGTGTGATTGGACACAGAAGAAATTTGTTTTTGAGGAAGGAAATCCTTCCAAGTAACATCCCACTTAGTATTGCAATTCTTTCATTCAATCATTTAAATATGGGAAAATGGATTGAGAAATACAAATTGTCCCTGCAATAACCAACCCATGAAGTCAGTTGTTTTAAGGGAGCCCAACATACTGTATATCACACCAATTCTTATGCTTGGACAGTAATAGATGCTTCTCTTTAAAAATATAAATCAACAAAATTAATTCATGTAGCAAGCGACAGAGCCTACAATGCAAGTTGAAGTTTTCAACCTTCAACTCAAGGTCTTATTGTATTCATTTATTTATTTATCTTTTAAAAAAACCTCCCCTTACAAAAGACAAGGTAGAAAAACACTGAATATTCCAGAGTGCCATGTTATACTTAGTACAATATTAGCAAGGCTTGGTTATTTGACAGGAAAATATCCATGAACTATTAATATGGAAATATACTTAACAGTTCCGCCTATACATTACAAAGTTGTGTGTGTGTGTATGTGTGTGTGTGTGTGTATGCACGCACACATAGATATACATATACATATACTCATACACATATATACATATGCAGGCAATATAGCATCAGTTAAAAGAAATGCAAAAATAGCTTAAAATTGCTCTATTTTTAGCTAATTATTTTTTGTTTGCTCATTTGAATATAAGCACATTTGGAGGCAACGCTTATTGGTCATGGGAAATTTATTTTAGATTATAGTTAGGCTTGCACGAAGCTTTAGACAGCTTATGGCCCTTTAGCGGTTGATGATTACTGGCTTTTTCCCTCTCATTACTCAATGGGAATAAAAGCAACATTTTCTAAACAAAACGCAAGTCAGGATATGAATAATGAGGAAAAATAAATACGGTGGCAGGCTATTATCTTTCCCTTTTATTCTGAAAATCTAAACATGTTATAAAAGAAATCAACCAATTATCCTATTCTGCTTGAGGTTTGTTTGTTTCTTTATGGGGGGCTGATAGCTTTCAGTTTTGACAGGATATTTTGTATCATAACAGAACACCATGTCAAGCAATGTTTGCTTCCATAGGAAAATTGCTCTGTTCTTCTGCTGTAACCTTTGTGGTAAATTTGAAACCTAACAACATTCTCCTAAAGTATTTGTCCAGGGTCTGACTAAATGATGGATGGACTAGACAAATCAAATAACTGTTCTCTCAGGTTCGCCATGTTATATTTAAACCCGCCATCTCAAGTATATCAAACCTTTCAAGAGGAAGATGACCTTTTGAAGTTTTCTTCAAACTGGATTTGTAGCAAGACCTAATTGGTGCTGTGACCTAGATAAGTGAAGACACTTTTGCCTCAGGCTCGAGTATTGCTGATTTGTAACACTTAACGACAAATGATAACAGGAGTCACTGGCTACAAATAGACAACCGCCTCTCAAAGTATTTGCCTTTTATCAATTCTGAATGTTTTCAGCAATGTTACTGGGGAAAGAGAGGGAGGAAAAAGAGACAGCTGGAGTTGACCTTTTCAATGGCTGTCCTGCTTTCTTTCTTTTTTTTATTTCCTGGGGCTTGAGCTCTGCACACAAAGAAAAGGACTAGTATGTTGAATTGCCTATTTCTTGCCAAGTTTTGGGGAACTGACAAACTGCAGAATATACCCATCTCTGTATTAGAACTGAGAAAAAAAAATCCGAATTCCAGCAGCAAGTATTTCTTTCACTGAGGGAGGCATTGCCCATGACACTGCAACTGTCACAAATATAAAGAATGGCAGTTGCAAAGCATCCAAATTTTGATCATGGAGGCAATGCAATGGTCATACGTATGAAGTAAGTCATAAGTCACTTTTTTCAGTGCCATTGTAACTTCAAATAGTCATTAAATTAATTATTGTTAGTTGAGGGCTACCTGAGTGTATGTGTGTGTGTGTGTGTGTGTGTGTGTGTGTGTGTGTGCACTTATTAAAAAATTAAAAGAAAAAATACAAATTTTGAAAAACAATAGCAGGGAAAGCAAAGAAAGATAATAAGTGAAAAAAGTGCAAAGAAAAAAAGTTAGAATGAAATGGCTTCCTGATTTCTTAATACCATTTACAAGTACATTTATATTTTACTCTGTTTTTGTATGTATGTATGTATGTATGTATGTATGTATGTATGTATGTATGTATGTATGTATATGTATATACATATCTTCCTAGCATTTTCCTGATAGTGCAGAGACTGTTTTTACTGGATTAAATAAGTCTTGACCCATTGGTTGCAACAAGAAATGGCCGATTAGCTTGTTACCCAAACTTGACAATGTAAACTGAGAGTGAGTGGTCTAAAGTCACTCAGCTGGCTTTCCTTCATAAGGCATTACTAGAACTCAACAGTATTCTCATTTCTAACCTGATGCCTTGCTAACCTGTTACAGCTGATAAGGAGAGCCTGTGGCTTAGTGGCTAAGACTCCTGCCTAATATGTAATACAGCTCAGGTTCAAATCCCAGTAAGGGTATGGCTAGCTGATGAGAGCTAAATAGCTTGAAATGGATCTATACTAGTCTCCCTTTATTTATTTATCAACACAAATAAATATAAAAAGGCAACATTAAAAATAAAAATATGGTTTTCTGCCTGGATGGTTTTCTGTAATGAGCCGAAGGACAGAAAGAGGGAGTAGTGACCTTCCTCCCATATTTAGGCATACCAGGGGTTGTAACACACACACACACACACACACACACACACACACACACAAACATATATATATATATATATATATATATATATATATATATATATATATATATATATATATATATATATATATATATATATATGTTGTATTTGTGCTGATAAATACATATACACACATATATGTGTGTGTGTGTGTGTGTGTGTGTGTGTGTGTGTGAGAGAGAGAGAGAGAGAGAGAGAGAGAGAGAGAGAGAGAGAGAGAATAAATCCGTTCTCATTTATATGATTGTTATATTGTTCAGACGTTTGCAGATGACACAAGTCATTGGCCTCATTTGAGACACTGATGAGACTTCATACAGATTGCTGATTGAACAATTGGCTCTGTGGTGCAGCTATAAGAATCTGAGCTAAGATGACAGTGGATTGTAGAATTATTCCTTCTTTTTTTATCTCCTCTTACTATATTTGACAGCATGGTATCAGCAGTAGAGCCCTTCAAGTTTGGGGATTCTATCATCTCCCAGGACCTATCATTTAAGAGGCACAACAAAGAATATTTTTCCTGTCAATTCAGGAAGTTCATACTGTTCCAGGAGCTGTTGATAGAGCTTTGCAGAGGAATTATTGAGACTGTCACTTGCACTTCTATAACTGTCTGGTTTGGTACAGCAACCAAAGAGGACAGGATCCAGTGGATAGTTAAGACTAAAAAAAACCCCACCAATTACAACCAGCCTGCTTTTAATAGAAGACCTGAATATTGCCTGGATCAGAAGGAGGGTTGCGAAAATATCTGCAGACCCATCACTTCCTGAGGACCCCTCACATTGTTACAACTCTTTCCCTCAGGATGTTGCTGTAGGGCTTTATATGCCAAAGAAAACTACAAACAGAGACACGTTTTCCCTTGTGACATCACTTTGCTGATTACCTAATTCTCACAGTGCTGCTTAATGTTTATATATACTTACCCATGTAGTATGGTTATGATATTATTTATTTTTCTTATTAGCTTTGTTACTCTGCCTTTTATTGGTATTATTGGTTCATGCACACATATTCAGCCAAATATTCAGCCTGGGTTTGGCATTTTTGTCTACCTATCAAGTCCCAAATATGTTTTTTCAACAGGGAAATAGACTGTGTTTTTACTTGAAGACATTTCACTTCCCATCAAAGACGTTTCAATAGTGAAGGATGGAATGATTTATATTTATATTCTTACAGTCATCTGATCATTAGCACTATTTCTGGGAGTCATTGAGACCACTTGGAGGTTTATGTATGCCCTTGAGTTCACCTGGATAGTGCAACTGGGTGTGGAACTTTTTTGGATTTCTTGAAAGGACTGTGTTGTAAATAAGAAATAGGTTGCATCCCTCTCCCTCTGTTGAGATAGGGCTATTCAATCTTAATGTAAATGGAGTCAGCTTCTGGTCCCCGAAGGTGACGGATGTTTGCGTCCGCTGCTCGTCTTCTCGGTGGGCTCCCCTTAAGCTTAGGGGGAGCACAGGGAACCTTAGAGGGGATTCCTGCCGTAGGGCGGCTTGTTGGAGCCCCCTGGATCGGCGGCAGCTGCAGAAATAGCTTTGCCCCAGGAGCCGGGGACTGTGGGGGGTGCGCAGCAGCATGCCTTCGCTGAGCGGAGCCTGGAAGGAAACAACTAATCGGACGTTACAGCTGAAATGCGGTGAGGTGGGAAGTTTCCCTCAATCTCCTTTTTAACTACTCAATCGATGAACAGCAGCCTTTTTAAAACTGTGCTTTCAATCTTTTGAAGTGTTAGGACTGGAGGGGGGGTTTCACCCACCCCTCGGAAAAGCGGCAATTGGAAAATCCCTCTCTCTCAGAAGAGAGAGAGAGAGTTAAAAGTTACTTTCTCTTCCTCTAAGCAATGGGAGGATGATTTCTTGCTACAACTGCAAAGGAGGACTGCTGAGTTGATTCTTTTAAACTATTTTATGGAAACTTTGGACGTTGCTTTCTGATCTCCTGTGAAGGCGGAGCCAAGATGGCCAACTTCTCCTTCTACTTGCACTTATGAATGAAGTTTCCCTTTTGAAAGAATTTCTGGCTTTGTATTATATCACACCCTAGAGATCTCCAGGAGCCTCTCCTTGCACATATTTCCCTTGGATTTGGAACACTTGATTTATATCACCTGGCTTGGAGCTGTATAGAGACCAACACTCTCCTCTGGATTTGCTTGCCGTTTGACTTTTCCCGGTTGTGTCTTTCCACAGATGCCATTTCTTTGTGCAGACTTATAGCTATCTCTGAACTTGATATGGGTCCTAAAAAATTACAACCTGGCAAGCCGTCTTCGGCCCCAACATCTTCTACGTCCATCCCGGTCACCCAAAAGACACCATTGGCTTCATTTTTACAACCTAAAGTGACTGAAGAGAGCTCAAAGGAATTATCCATGGAGCAAATGTTTCAAACTATTATAAAGGGACAAGACGAACTGAAAAAGCAACTGGCAGATTTAACTGATGAGCTCAGAGAAATGCAACAACAAACAACACAAAATAAACAGAGAATAGGTGTGCTGGAGGAGGGCGTGACTGGGCTAAGGGAAGAGGTTAAGACAATCCAGAAGGGGAATGTAGAATTTGAAAATCATATGATAAAGGTGGAATTTGAGAGAATGTCTTTTTTTCTTAGATTTCAAAACTTGCCAGAAACAGAGAATGAAGATCTCAAGGAGATCATGACCACAATCTTAGCAGAATATATTAAAAGAGATAAACAACAGCTATGATGGGATATTGATTTGATCTATAGAATTAACTCAGCATATGCTAGAACACACAACGTGCCAAGGGAAATACATGTTAAATTTCTTAGAAAGACTACAAGAGATGAGGTCTTAGGAGCTCAAAGGGTGGGACCACTAAAATATAAAGACAAAGAAATAACCATTCTTAAACAGATTCCAAAGAAAGTAAGAGATAAGAGGAAGAAATATTCTTCTTTAGCAAAGAAATTATATAATAATGGAATCTGGTTTAGATGGCTATTGCCAGAAGGAATGCTGATTTTTGGGAGGGCAGCAGAATTAGAATCAACACAGTTGTGGAGGTGGAGGCCTTTACTAAGAAACACAGTGCCCTCCTAGATGAAACAGGGGACAGTACACAAGATATGAAGGAGGGAGGGGCCGTGGCTCTGCCGGCAGACAGGGGGGAGGATGCAACACTCAGAAGACTCAGGTCACAAAAATGAGTTGAAACATTATTGCAATTGTTGTTATAATGTAATTCATGGAAGGAATACAAAAGTGATTGAATATATTGTTGATTGAATGTAAAAACAAAAGGCTGCCAATGTTTATTCAAATTCTGATGTTTTCTTTTTTTTTTTGTAAAAATTGTAAGATTTGGGGGGATTTCTATCTTCCGCATGATGTAGCTGTCAAAATTTTCTATACCTATTTACCTTTTTCCTCAAAACATTTGCAAAAAACCAATAAAATTTTACAATACAAAAAAATCTTAATGTAAATGGCCTCTTTGAACCCTCTTTCAAACCAGTGGTTCTCTCTGTTCACAATGTGGAGTTTGTTGTCTTCAAAAGAGTGACCTTTGTCTTTCAAATGTAGCTGGACTGTTGAATCTTGTCCTGGTAGGCCTGTTCTCTTACATTGCACCATGCATTCGTGAAGTGGTTGTTTTGTTTCTCTAATGTACAGAAGGATACATGTTTCATGGCATTGTACTGCATATATCAAATTTCTCAGTTTGTGTCTGGATGTTTTATCCCTGGAGTGGACAAGATTCTGCCTTAGTGTAATTTTGGGTATAAAGTGTGTATGTATATTGTGTTGATTGAAAATCCTAAAGAGCTTTTCAGATATTCCAGCAACACATGGAATGTCAACATTGCTTTGTTTATTATTCTGTTCTTTGTTATGGCAAAACTCCTGCTGGGTCTTTTTTGATATTTGATTTTCTTTTTCTTTCTTTCTTTCTTTCTTTCTTTCTTTCTTTCTTTCTTTCTTTCTTTCTTTCTTTCTTTCTTTCTTTCTTTCTTACTATCTTTGTCTACTTTTTTGAATGAGGGCTCTCTAATCACCCACTTTACTTTTCATGTTAAAATGTATTCTCAAGCACAGGGGAAATCAGGAGATACAGGCACTTAAAATGTGTATAAAGTTTTATTTATTATTTATTCTACAAGAATCTGAACTACTAACAGTCAAAGGACATTCAGGGGAGTTAAGGCTAGAAAGGAATTCAAGGTGGGTTGGAATTAGATATCTTATGGGCATGTAGGGACACATAACAGATGACATGTTTAACCCCCGTATCAGGCTCAGTCTGGTCATTTCCTACATGTACTTTTAACATTGGGGGGAAAGTGCACTGAAGAAGTCATTACAAAACTGTTCCCCAAACAATTATTTCAGAAGATGTGGTGTTTTTTTTCCTGATTCCATTGCAGATAGTGAAAGAGCAGTAATAATGCTATAATATAGGAGATAGTCCCATCCTGGAAATATTTTGTTATGAGAAATGCTAGAAACCATGCTTCTGGGTATATTGCATTTCTGTTGATTGCATCCCTAGATTCCTATATATATTACATCACTGAAATCCTGAGTTTGTGGGTTTTATATGACTTCCCCAGAGAAAGAAAGGCAGCTTGGGGGCTTGTTAACATGAAATACAGATATTGAAAGTAGTGCTCATCTAGAATAATTCTTTTGAGGATAGGTTGCAAGAAGTGGCTTTTGAGGAGGGGAAAAATTCATTAAGGGAAAAAAAACCTTAAATTTATCCTTATGAACATCCTTAATTACCAACACTGACATCATTATTGCAGGGTTATTTTTTTAACCTTTATTTTTTACCCCACTTGGTTTGATAAAAGTTGTTTAAATAACAGTTTAATACTATGCTCTGCATTGTGGTTCTAAGCACTATTGGAGCATTAACTCTGATACATCTCCTAGAAAAAAAAAAGATTCATATTGATCGTTGGTCTTAATAGAGACATTATGATATTAAGGAAATACAAACCCAATTGCTTAAATGATAAGGTGAGACCAGTTAAAAGAAACATTGCAATATATTCTTTATAGACTTACTGTTCCTTTCTTGGGAGGTATTCCAATGACAGTTAAAGCAGTAGCTAGAAATACAAACTAAGATAGTGTACACTGTCTAAAAGTGGACAATTGCCTAGAATGTTTGTCCATTAAAGAATATATATATATATATATATATATATATATATATATATATATATATATATATATATATATATATATATATATATATATATATATATATATATGTATTTGTGTTACAACCCCTGGTATGACTACGACTATCAGTACAAATACAACACACACACACACACACACACACGCACACACACACACAAACACATATATCCCATATTTAGTCATACCAGGGGTTGTAACACAAATACATACCTATTTCCCTGGCTCAACTGATAAGGAACAGAGACCGTGGCTTAGTGGCTAAAACTCCTGCCTAAGATATATATACAGCCCGGGTTCAAATCCCAGTAAGGGTATGGCTAGCTGATGAGAGCTAATTAGCTCCAAATAGATCTATACTAGTCTCCCTTTATTTATTTATCAGTACAAATATAACATACATATATATATATACACATGTTGTATTTGTGCTGATAAATAAATAAAGGGAGACTAGTATAGATCTATTTCAAGCTATTTACTACACACACACACACACACACACACACACACACACACACACACACACACATATATATATATATATATATATATATATATATATATATATATATATATATATATATATATATATATATATATGTAGTCCCTGACATATAACCACACTTGAGCCCAAAATTTCCATTAAGTAAAATGTTTAAGTGAATTTTGCCCCATAGCTTTTCAGTGAATCACTGCAGTTGTTCAGTTAGTAACATGGCTATTGAATGACTCTGGCTTCCCCCGACTTTGCTTGTCAGAAGGTCATGAAAGGATCACATGACTGCAGGGTACTGCAACCATCATAAATATGAGTCACTTGCCAAGCATCAGAATTTTGATCACATGCCCATGGGGGATGCTGCAACGGTTGCGTGAAAAATTATCATTTTACTTTTTTCCAGTGCTGTTCTAATTAGTCACTAAATGAACTGTTGTAAGTCAAGGACTACCTGTACAATGAATGATGAAGTCCAATGCGTAGTTACCAGTCTCTAAAGAATTTTAAATCAGCACAGCAATGAAGAACAGGAAAGATGAGCCAAAAAATGAACAAGATGACATTATTGGCAAAATGTCAAAATGTTATAGGGGATAGATATATTTAAGCGATTTTCAACATCTGTCTCTGCACAGAGGAATTAGCATATTGGAAGGGAAGATGAGATGCTCACCTCATCATATGGTTTTATCTATGAAAATAGCTTAGTTTTTTGCTAACTGGAAATGGAATAATTACTGCAGGTCACTTGTTTGCATAATCATAATGAAATTTCACATCGTAGAAATCTTGAAGAATGCTTGCACATTGAGATATATTTCTGTCTAGCTAATGTTAATTGAAAACTTCCAACACTCAGTTTCTAAAGATTGGGGTGGGGGTGTTTGTGCATGTGTACATTGAGGGTTGTGACATAGTCATCAAAATCATTCATAATGTTTAGATTATTGCTTTAGTTGTACATCACTCTTTAAAAAAATACTGTAGAATTTCCCCATGGGCTGATTTTAATTTGTGGGTTGTCTTCTTCTTCTTCTTCTTCTTCTTCTTCTTCTTCTTCTTCTTCTTCTTCTTCTTCTTCTTCTTCTTCTTCTTCTTCTTCTTCTTCTTCATCATCATCATCATCATCATCATCATCATCATCATCATCCTTTTCATCAAACATAGCTGCAAATGTTTACTACCCCAAATTATTGACCTTTTCACTTTTCTTCAATGTATCTCTGATAAGGGTAGACTGAGGCAGTCTGGCAGGACTTAAGATGTAAATTACATTGCAGTCAGAATTCTTTCTTCCTATAGGAAAACAAGCCATGTTGCAGAGAATTGGAAACATGACCAAAACAACTATCCTGCCCCAGGAAAATGCTTAGTTAGTTCTGTTCACCAGTTTACAGCATCTCATTAAGGTCTGCTAGTTCTAACAGAGAAAGGTAGTTAACCTGTAACTTGTCATGAGAGCTAGGTTTTGCTCTTTGAGGGACAAGAGGTGGCTAAAGGTTGGCTTTGAGACACTCCTGACTGGGAATCTGGGAAATGTGTATATACATGGTTATGAATACATGCAATGTATTCGAATACAAGGGACTATTAGGACAGGGATGGTAGGAACGCTGGTGGGCTTATGCACGCCCCTTAAAGACCTCTTAGGAATGGGGTGAGGTCAACAGTAGACAGTCTAAGGTTAAAGTTTTGGAGGTTTGAAGAACAAAACACAGTGTCAGGTAGAGCATTCCAGGCGTTGACAACTCTGTTACTGAAGTCGTATTTCCTGCAATCAAGTTTGGAGTAGTTTACCATAAGTTTCTGTTGTGTGCTGTTGTTTTGTTGTGGTTGAAGCTGAATGTCCTCATTGACAGGTAGGACATTGTAGCAGATAATTTTATGTACTATGCTTAGGTTGGATCGAAGATGGCGAAGTTCTAAGTTGTCTAAGTCCAACATTTCAAGTCTTGTGGTATACGGTATTCTGTTGCGAGTAGATATTTGGAATCAAATCCAAACAGAAACATCATTGGTTTGTATTACTTACTTGTAAGATGAATATTATCAGCCTCCAGAGTGCATATTTTCAGAGCACAAAATATAAGCTGGGGCTATGTTGACATTTATAAGAGACTTGATTTCACTGAGAAAAGACTTGACCAAAGAGATCCAAATTGACTTGATTATACTACATTCCAGCTGGCACATATTTTCACTGACAAATTTCTCAAGACTACCCCAGAAAAGAAAACATACTCCTGAAAGTCACATTAAAAGCTTTTAAAAAAAGACTTACATTAAGGAAATTTACATTAAAGATGACTACATCAAGGAAATTTACATATCAAAGAGCAAAAAATGGGATAATTTGCATTTTAAAAGGTTCTT
The DNA here is from genome assembly GCF_964273705.1 of Natrix helvetica. Lineage (NCBI taxonomy): Eukaryota > Metazoa > Chordata > Lepidosauria > Squamata > Natricidae > Natrix > Natrix helvetica. The sequence continues at coordinate 87,748,591 of NC_138550.1, read as the reverse complement.
AAGCAATTTATTTTAATGGCTACATGAATTAGGGAAGAGGTATACAATGGCTGGGGAGGGTAAGAGATATTGCAAACAAAACAGTCATGGTATATTACCAATTTTTAAAAAATAATTAAACAATCCTATAGAAAGAACAGACTGTTATGTTATTAATGCCAACAGCAAAGTGACAATATTTTAATTGATATACTCTGTTTATAACAGGACAGTGTGATCAACCCCCTAACATTTTTATAAAGCACTGAAAAAAACTATTTAATAATGAATTAATTAGGGCAAAGTAAACTCATGATGAAGAATGCTCTACAATTCCAATTCAGCTGATTTGTTGAAATTGCAGAAGCTAATCATATATGTTTAAAAATCTCATTTTAATCAACACTATATAGTGTTTTAATCTTTCCTTTTAGTGATTAAGGAAGACCCTGTTTGCAAAGTATAAACATGGAACAGTATGATGTTTATAGATCATTCTCTCTTAGATAGAATAGGAAGTCATGCTCCAGATGGCCTTAACATATGGGGGAGATCAGCAAAGATTTAAAGATATATAGTTTGTAGCATGAAACAGCTTATGTGCCCAGATGCTGAAAGTGAAACAAATGAATATCTCTTTGCAAAAACAAAAAACAAAAATTGCTGGTAGGCATTTTGACAGACTAAATGGTTCTTTCAAAACAAGAACTGCTGATTATACTATGTATGTTAAATATTTCTGTGGGGGGGGGGGGAAGCCTTAGCTAAACTAGCCAAAGGCTGTAGCTCAGTAATTGGACATATGCTTTGTATACACAGAGTCCAGAGTTCAATCTTTGGCATGGTTAAATAGACCTAGAAAATTCAAAAATTTTGAAAGCTGCAGTGGTCAATCAATGGAGATAAAAATATACTCTGCCAGAAAGGCTCCAGTTCCAATTTAAAAAGAAAAAGAAAAAAAATATAGCATAGAAGAAAAATAAAAGGCTGCAAGAAAGAAAAAAATTGGAAAACTCAAGTACATTTAGTTAATGTTTATAAAGGAATCTTGTCTTTCCTTTGATACAGCCTGAACTCACATCTGACAAAAAGTAAAGGGCTATTGAAGCTTTGCTTCTCAGGAGGTCTAATAGTGTTTCTATTTTGTGTTTCTATTTGTGCCCGTGTTTTCCATTATAGCAATAGCAATAGAATTTAGCCTTATATATCATCCCATAGTGCTTTACAGAACACTGGGCAGTTTATAATGTCAGCATTATTCCCCCAAACAATGTGGCCCCTCATTTTACCAACCTCAAAAAATGTAAAGCTGAGTCAACCTTGAACCCTATCAGGATTGAACTCCATACTGTGGGCAGAGTTTGCTTGCAATGCTGCATTTTAACCAGGTTGTTGAAAATAAATTGTGGCTTTTTTTCAATGTGACATGTTTTTCTTTATTACTGTTCAGTCAGCATTGTGATTTTCTATTTAGATAATTCATTGTGTTCATACAGTAATTCTGTTTTCATGCTTCATTGAAAAGTAACAAGAAGTTTGGTTAAACCTGATGCCTGGGCGTATCAATATTAGAAACAATTATTTTTCCCCAGTTTTAAGGAACTTATGATGAATACAATCAAACATCTACAGAATACACATACATCCCCCAATTAAAAAAGAGCAAGTATCAGAAATAAAATGATTATTCAAATATCTTCAATTTTCTTGATCGTAACATGGAAATGGTTTGTCATTGCCTTCTCCCAAGATTTAAAGACTAAATTACATCCCTGATAATTCCCAGTGGTTCCACAAGGAAGTGTTTATTTGGTCTGGACTTGTTTAGCTTTCTTAGACTATCTAACATCTGCTATATGCTGCCAGCTTAGCTGGGTAATTACTGTCCCAACTGGTGAAGTGTATTAACTTTGGTTTTCAAATAATTGGTCAACTGCTAGGGTTATTAATCAGAAATAGAAGGAGTTAAAATTGCAAGCCATTACCAATATGTGAGAAATCATTTAAACTAATGGGTATTGGGTTTGATGATAAGAGTGCATAAAGTATCACCACCCCGAGTTTTAGATTTATAACCAGAGAAGCAAGTTTAGAAAGCTGTAAATTCCCATTAACCCTTAGTCCCAATTAAAGCAGAAATCACAGCGGGTTCTTTAACTAGCTGGTGTGAAACCATTTTCACAATTTACATAACAGAGTTTTTCAATTTACCCCAAGGCAGAGATTATTTCCTTTACTTTATTTTTTTTCCTCCTATGGTGGTTACGTGAATTTATTATCCTTGCCATCAAAGCCATCAGGCTTAGTGGGTGGGCTTGAGAAAGATAACTCAGTTGACTCAAATGACTGATATGAGAATAAAATCCGATCACTCATGCTGCATTGCAAATAGCCCTAAAGTTATGAGCCAGATGAATTGGATGTTAGGATTTCTTTGGACCTCTCTCAAAGTCAACTGATAGGAACTGACCATCAAGAGATATCTGTTAGAGGCATAGAAACAAGCTGGGCTTGTTTATTAATCCATAAAGCACTTTTATTTTAATCCCCCAAAAAACTTTTGTCAATCAATCAGAACAGAGCTGGAAGGAACCAGAGCTGGAGGTCATCTAGTCCAACCCCCTGCTCAAGCAGGAGACCCTATAACATTTCATATAGATGGCTGTCCAGGCTTTTCTTAAAAACCTCCAGTAATGAAACACCTGCAACTTCCGAAGACAAGCTGTTCCACTGTTTAATTTTCCTCAGTGTTAGAAAGTTCCTCCTTAATTCCAGATTTCTTCTCTCCTTGATTAGTTTCCATTCGTTGTTTCTCGACTTGCCTTCTGGTGTTTTGTAATATAAGTTGACTCCTCCTCAAATACTGAAATACTGCAATCATGTTACCCATAGTCCCGTCAGTCTGTCAGTCTCCCTCCCTCCCTCCCTCCCACCCTCTCTCTCTCTGTATGTGCTTAGTTTCTTTCAGCCATACTTGTTATATACATGGGTAGTCAATATAAACTGTATGTAATCAACAGTCAGCTCCTATTGAAATTAACAGGATAATTTGGCTGTGATTTTGATGGGGCAAAATATGACAAACATAGTTTAGATCACTCCAAAGAAATTTAAATGTCCAGATTTAAAAATAACAAACAAATATTATCCAAACCTCTACTCTTATGGGCATGTTTATACATCTAACCATGGCTCAGAAAGCAAAAGTTACTGGAAAACAGTAACACACCACTTGCCACCTTTTCCTAACAACAAGAAAAAACAACTGAACCAAGAAAAAGTGACTGGCTGGGTGACTTTTAATTAGGTGACTTTTCACCTAATTAAAAGTAAAGTTTTTCTCCTCCCCCCAACAATCAGTCACATGGCTCAATCAAGGTTACCCGTTGCCTGGTAACTTCACTCCTCCCTCCGGCCACCTGTGGGAATGTCCTTGGTTCCCAGGAGAAAGTATTTTGTTTTGGCTACAAAACTCCAGCTATCTCTATTCCCCCCAGCTACCTATTCCACAGCTCTGGTGTGGCAACATGGAAGTCTCAAAATGGCCTCAGTCAGGTCAGCTTCAGGGTTGACAGTTATATTACAATAGATATGAGTTTAAAGAGACCCTGCCTTGACTCTCTTTGGTACAAGACAGATGCTTTACAAACTCAATCTACCTCACAGGAATGTTGTAGGAAAAAGAGGAATATTATGTATGTTCACTGCTTACATATATAATAAATAAATAAATGGTTAATTTCTGTAAGGATTGAAGGGAAAATGGATAAAAATGAAACCTGGCAATGACTTATAACCAAGACATTAATAATGAAACTTAAGGCTTGATTTTGGCTGCTTAAGAGCAAGCTATTCAAACTAATGCAATCAAGGCTAGAATAGAAAAATCATCAAATGATTCAGTGCAAATTGCACAATGAAGCAGAATAAATTGTAGATCATATACTCAGCCCATGAAAGAAGATAATGCAAATTTGTTATAACAAGGACACAACACTGATGCCAAAATGATTTACTGGAAAATCTTTTTTAAAAAATTAATTTGCTAGTAATAAAAAAATTCATGGGAGTTGAAAAAGTAGTAAGAAATGAGCAGGTTAAAATATTGTGGGATTCCTAATATAGAGTCATAAAGTCTTGGCTCATAATACGCCAGATATAACTGTTGTTGAAAAGAGAAAAGTGTGCATACTTGATTACCACGAGAAAAAAGATAGAAGACAAACAACTGGAAAAAATCACAATATATCTAGATCTGAAAATCAAAATTGAAAGACTATGGCATAAACCAGCTGTGGTAGTCCCAGTGGTTATTGGTACACTGGGAGACATAGCAAAAAATCTTGGAAAGCAATTAGAAAATCTATGCATTGACCAAATTTCCATTAGTAAATTGCAAAGTACCATACTGCTTGAATCCATACATATACTATTCTGATACATTACAAAAACATAGGTTCTTGGGAACAATTTGATGCATATGAAGATCAACACCATCTAAAGAACAGGCAGCTGGAATTTCACATGTTTGTGTATATAATAATAATACTATTATAATAATAATTTATTTTATTAATAATAAACTATTGTTATTAATAATAATATTTTTCTCTCAGTTATACTATACCCCTCCAACAAATTTGTTTTCTGAATGGAGAAGCATAATAGAGGAGAGATTTCCTGCCCTTACACCACAAGTTGCTATAACCAAACACTGCTTCCTTTGGGTCTGTCCATTGCTAATTTTATTTCTTTAAGGATCAAAATGGAAAGGGTCTGCTGTTTCTATTCCAAAGTCCAAATTAATCCACTATCTTGAAGCAATTGTCCTTATATTCAACAACATCATACTTGGAATGACATTTGTGCATTTCTTTGTGCCAGAAAGAATGTTATATTTTCTGCTCACTCTGACCGGTTCAAGTAATTGAAACATAGCACTTAATTGATCTCTTCTGCCCTATAAGCAAAGAAAATAAGCTGATCTGGTCAGTCTTGATCCAACTGCTTTCTTCCCTACCTTGAGTATGTGCACCTTTTCTCGAACTCTATTTGGGAAAAAGCTAAATGTATTTTTGGCACAAATCCTATTGACTTTAACCAGAAACCTAATGGAGAACAAGAACCTGTTGAAATTCTAATGCTCTCAGCTTTGATTTTAGGTCCAACTTTAACTCATCTTATGGTTATCAACACCAAACAAACAAACAAACAAACAAACATCCAAACAAAAGAAAACACCTGCCACCTGAGCAGGTACTGGGATTTTTGAACTTCATCAACTTCAAAGATGAAATGATTGTATATAACAAAATGAATATATCAATTTCACAACTGTAATATTCTAAAGTAACAACAACAACAACGATGATGATGTAAGGCAGGAAGCACATTTCAGATTTCATTATATTGAAGAGAAGACTGATTTTTTTTCCAGAGAATCTGCTGTCCAAAAGTAAATTATACCCACATTTTAATGCATATTTCACCTGGTTCCTTTAAAACAAAACTAACAAAGAGATCTCTAGAGATCTGAAGAAGTTTCTTGGATGAGAAATGAAATGTCTTCAAAAGGAAAATAAGAAAATCCAGTTGCCTCCTGAAAAAGCACCTTTGAGACAGGGGTGAAATCTACTTATCTTCACTAATGGTGTCGCAAATGTGAATGCACGTTTGTGCGCTACCTCCAAGCATGCGCAGGACCTTCCACACATGAGGAGAGCTTCAAAAACATGTGATGACGTCTGGGCAAGTGGGTAAAGCCTACTACTGAGTGCACCTGCAAGGGGAAACATCTACTGTGCCACATGATTTAGATTAGCTAAAAAGCAGGAAATACTGTTTTCTAGCTAATATAAATCGTGCGTCACAGCTGATTGTCAGAAATACCGGTTCACCTGAACCGGTAGCAATTTTTAACTACCAGTTCAGGTAAAGTGGTAGCATTTTTTACTACCAGTTCAAGTGAACTAGTCTGAACCAGTAGCATTTCACCCCTGCTTTGGGACAACCATGACCTGGATGACTGAGAATCTCTACAGATTTTTAGATATACAATTTGGGTTGAACACTTTGAATGGTGTGGGAGTAGGAATGGATTTCCAGAGGAAAAATTACAGAAATCTGGAGCACCACTCAGGTGACCCTGAGTTCACAGATAAACCTCCAAGTGCTTCAATGACCCTCTAAAAGGAGGCAGATTACTAGCTGTCTTCAAGGAATATAAATCCTTCCATTCCCCACTATCCTGTCAGAGCTGAAGAAGCTTCTTGGATGAGAAGTGAAACATCTTCAAAAGAAACACAAGAAAGTCCAGTTGCCTCCTGAAAAAGCACATTTTCAACTAACAAAGAGATGTGCTTCTGAAATATTATTAAACACAATATAAACAATGGAAGACATCTGATAACCTACATTTTCCTCTCAATTTCCCTTGTCACTTCTTATATCTTTCCATATTCTGCAAAATTGGACACTCATTAACTAGGTTTTCTTTGATGGAGTTTCATAGCATTTCATGTCTGATTCTACCTTTGCTTCCCAATATTTTAACGTTCAATCTGTTCAGGTAATCTATCAACAATGTTGTTAATTGCAACATAAGTCTACGCTTCTGCAAGATCAATCTCTTTGATTGATTGACTTGTAAACTTTGATATTTACATGAATAATCCCATAGAGATAAAAAGCTGCTTTGATTATTTGTTGACATGATGTAGTTCAAATGTATAACTTAAGCAGAGTGAATACATAAAATTGTCAGGCATTCGTTGACACTGAATGGAAATAATGATTAAATAGATATTTGCTTTTTCCTAATAGTTATCTCTCCTCCCACTGAAAATGCCAAACAACAGTCCACACTATTCAAATCAGAACACATTTAACACTTTCCTTTTTGTTTGAAAGCTCCTAAATTCTTATGCATCCTAAACAAAAAGCAATTATCAGTTCTTTGCTCAAATAGCATGTTTTCTCCTTTCGAAAATTCATTGTACTGAAGCTGAAAGTCACAAATGCAATTAAACTTTTCAAAAGTGCTTAACATCAAATGTTAATGCTAATAAATTTGCAGAAAAAACATATTTAATTACTATGTACTTGCCATGTAATTACAGAAACTGCTGTTCCATGGTAACATAAACATATTAAAACTAGCAAGACCAACAACTTTTTAAAAAAACATGTTTTATTTGTTTTTGAATAAGGACAAACATATTTAAAAAAAAACCATCTTCCATTACAAATTGTAGAAAGTGTGTCAATAGGTTACAGTATTTTCATACATCTCTTTCATAGTCACCACCTGCTTTTCATATCAAATTGCATATTTTAAATTCAACTATATTCATGTATATCACAATTATTATATCGCAACCTTAATATATCTCTAATTGTTTTTACATCTTTTTATATATAATATTCAAAATCTAGAATAGGATTATATGATAACATTCCATTAAATCATCCTAAGGTCATCCAATCACAATACATTTTTATAACATATTCTAGATAAAGCTTTTAAACCTCCTCTCATAATCTCCATATATTGTTTATATAAAATTTCATATTATCAAACTAATGTATCTATATGTATTGTTATCATTATTAATCATTATTTAACTATAGTTATTGTCACTTCATTTTATACATACTACTAGTACACTAAATTTAGCTTAATTTTTATTATACATTTTCATTGCATCAACCTGTACCCCTCCAGCAATAGTACGGACTTATATCTCTTGTCATTTGTAGCATTAATGTTCTAGTTACTTTCTTAATAAATCTTGTATAAACCTCCCTTGGCAACATGCTATTCCTTTCGTATCTCACAAAAGCTTGAAACCCAATATCTGCTCTTTCCATTAGCTTATCTTTGGTTATCACTAGTGCTTCTATCAAGATTTCTTTCCTTAACTCCGTCAATTTTTCTCTTTCCTTTTCTGTGCTTTGAAGTCTGGGGTAGAGTTCCAATCCATTCATCTGCCCTTTCCATATTCCACTCATTTTTTTCTTTCATCTTTTGAACTCTGTACTCCACTTTCTTCATTTGGTAAACATCCTCAGTTTCTCCATCAGATTTTTCTGTTTTGTATTCCATATTCTCCAATTTATCTTCAATTCTCTCTGTCTCAACTGATAGATTTTGAATTCCAAACACAATCATTTGCAATGTTACAGTTTATTTTTCCTGCAGAGCCATTCTTCAAATTTTGCAGACACTGCCACTAGAGGGTTCAAGGCTATTTTAATAAACTTTAAACAGGTTCATTTATTATCTTTCAAGTCAAAATGTTGTCTTCCCTCCAATAGCTAGTGATAGAACTTCCAAAAGGCACCTGTATAAACAACTTGTGCTCTTCCTACTATTACTGTCAGTAGACAAACTGAAAGAACCTTGAATCTCAAATGAGCAAAGAGAAAGAGAAAAAAACCCAATGCATCTCTTATAAATAAGCAGCATCAGACTAAGTTCCATCCTGATATTGAAAATGGTTAGTTCTGGTTTTCATCTTCCTCATTTGATGTCCTCCCTATATTTAGAGACCCTTCTATTCATCTGCTTCCTTCTTTTTCTGTGAAAAAATGTCTTACTCAGTGCTTGACTCCAATTCTTATCCCATTTCATATCTATTCTCTGCGAACACATGATGTAATCACCTTGCTGAAGCTAAGCAGTCTTTATCCAAGGCACAGGTGTCAAACTCGATCATGTCACAACATATTGTGATGTTTTTTGCCAGGGTGGGCATGGTCTGCACAAGAAACATCCTCCAGTTTGATGCCCCTGACCTAATGCCTACCTGACACTCCGAGCAACATAGTACCTGTTAAAAGAAAAATGCTTCCCTGTGAATCTTAGCAGATTGGAGTTTCCAATAGATTCTACCAGGAAGCTAATCTTCCAATCATTAAAATTTTAACAATAACAACAAGAGCTTTCATTCCTGAACAATAGAATGGGTTGTGAGAAAACAGATTATTAGCTGTTGTAGCTATTTGTTCAAAGTATGACAAGGTGAGCTATCAATTTCTCAGAAATGTGGTATTTAATTGGAAGCTTTGCTTTTTAAAAAGTCTACATTTTTTTAACGATTAGAGCTCTAATTCAGTCAGCATCTCCCAGCCATTGTTGCCAAAGCTTCTCAGCATCTATATTACACTGAAAGCAGTTTCTATTAAAAATTAAGACAATGCCTCCTCGTTTTAGAACAGCTCTATGGAGCTCAAGCAGGAGACCTGAACATTCAGAGTTAGATTTTTTTTTTCTCAAGGAGACAAAGGCATGGAGTTGCTTTACAGATGTAGGTCAGAGTACCTTGTCTTTTATTCAAACTAAAGCTGAAACAGAGTCCTTAGTGATTAACATGAACCAGATGGAAATTGTTATCAGAAATTAAAAGCCTTGGTAGCCATCAGAGCATAAACATTCTCTGTGAGAGAGAAGCTAAGTGAAGCAAGCCAGCTTTTGTTCATTATGGTACCAGAGAATATGCAACACATGACAATTCCCCTTTTCTACTCACCAACTTCAATTGTGATTGGGGCAAGGAAGTAAAGGGAGAATGAAGAATGACTTGTGACAACCTGAGCATTAATGATGATAGTCCCAGCAGATGAGCAGGAAATGGAAGCAGCTGTTGTGTTCAAATGAGAGAGAAGTGATGACTGGAAAAAACACACATGGGTATTTCATAAACCTGATGTTAGTCTTCCTGAAAAATAGAAAGTAACTAGAAAGGCAAGCTGTCATGTTCAGACTTTTTTCTTTACAAGGTACACAGTGCTTCATGATAACATACAGATGTAAATCTGTCTTGCTTCTTCTTTTTAGGATAACAACTCTACTTCTTCATAGAACTGGAAATGCCACTCATTGTGAAACTTCCTTGTTGACAGTCAGGAATGACTGAATGGTATTTCTTTAAAAGATTTACAGAATCCTATGATGCATTGTAAAGAAAAAGAAAGCCATGAACATTAGCCACTTTTTAAAAAAATGTTGGGCTCAGAGTATGTTACTGTCTCTATATTTTCATTGCATCTTTCCTGGGTTACTTATTAGTACATGTCTTAAATGCTTTGGTAATGCACAGGAAAAGCTCAATTATTGAATGAATTAGAAACATTATTGCAACTGCAATTGATATGCAATATAATTAGAGAAGGAGAAAATGATAATTATTCTTCACTGGTCAAACCACTTTCTATCAGAAGCTAGTTCACCCAGGGATGACAATCTTGAATATTTGATCTGAATATATATGTGCATGTCTGTATCCTTTTTAAAAAATGGTAGCCATTCTTAAATTTCTTTGTATATCTTTAAGATGACACATTCATCATAAGCTTTTAGGAAGTTCACATTCCTCCATAACTATTTAGCAGAACTATCCTTTTAGTAAAATAAATATAGTTGCAGGTTTTCGAATGGGTTCACTGCAAGAAGCTACTTTACCCAGAAAAATAAAACATTTCAATTTCTTATTTGTGTATTGCTGCAATCAGAATTCATTGCATAAATTAGGGCCATATCAGAGGTTGTTAGAACCTCTGATATGGCCCTAATTTATGGCCCTATTAAAAATACAATATATATATATACAATATATATTGTATTTTTTACATATAAAAACTTTATTGTGAAAGCATTGCACAGCTGGGGTATTTAATTTCTTCATGTTGTAGTAGCAGCTTTCTTACAAAAATACCAGACTGTTTTGGGTAAGTTAACACCTCATGTGAGCCTTATAATTTCTTATGCAGTGCAAGGTCATAGCATGTAATCTAACAAGGTAAAGTATATCTGCTTCTTAAAGGACGCAAGAAAGGAACAGTTTAAGGTTAATTTTCTTTTCAAAAACTATTATATCATGGTTTTCTATTTTATAAGAACCTTGGTGGCTAACTATATATTTTATTTAAAAATATATTTTAATCACTTTCTCTTAATACCCATTTTGTACTCAGTTGTTTCCCTTAAATGCTTCTCTATGTTACAGTTTCTAAGAAATGGCAACTCACTGATTTGATCTTTTAATTTGTGAGAGAAAATAGTAGATCAGCACATTGAGGTATGTTAAAATTCCATTAAAATGTTGGTGTTTTACAAGAACACAACTAAAAACAATACTGTGCTAAAGGGTAAATGACCGAGTAGCTAATGTTCTTGCTCTGCCATAAGTAACCACATAAATTGAGAATACTTATAAATTACTTTTCTTTCTTCAAAACCAACCTGCTGCTTTTTTTTTTTTTGCTTATCTACCTTTTCACTTTCTTTTACCACATTTCCCTTCATGAAAGTGAAGGAAAGAGAAAAAATATATATTCTAATTCTCCACCAAGGTGGAAGAATTACATCAGTCCTTCAGTACTCATATGCCGTTTAGACCTGGTACAATAAGAACATTTCTTCCAATGCTTTTCTTAAAATGTCTCAGTTGATAGTTTTGTGACTGGAAACTATAGGAAGGAGGGGCCTTGTTAGAGGTAGCCCCAAAAATTTCTGCAATAGGTACATCTATTATTTTGATATATGTCATTTCAGGACCAATGAAGAACTTCACCTTTTTCTTACCTTTAAATACATCTTCCAATTATGTCTGACAAGTGGTACTTTTAATGTAGTTCTTTAATGTTGTCTTGTTAATGAAATGTCTATTGTTTTACATCATTCTCAGTTTTCTTGGGAATTTTACTTAAAGAGCATTTGGGTTTTCAAGTGGCTTACACAGATTAATATAGAAGTGTTTGTAGGAATCACATTTGCTAACTTTCCATGCTCAAATTCTATTTTGCAGGTTAAACCTTAGAAACACCCACAAAATGATTCTTGGCAAACTGAAATTTAAAAAGCACATTATATATATAAAACTTTAGTAAGACCACATTTGAAATACTGCATCCACTTCTGGTCACCACAATATAAAAAGATGTTGAGTAACATCTTTTCCTCTGGAAACTTTCCCCCCCTCTACATTCTAGAAAGAGTGCAGAGAAGAGCAACAAGAATAATTAGGGGGCTGGAAGTTAAAATATATGAAGAATGGTTACAGGAATTGCATATGTCTAGTCTAATGAAAAGAAGAACTAGGGGAGACATTATAGCAGTTTTCCAATATTTGCGGAGCTCCTATAAAGACAAGGGGGTCAAACTATTTTCCAAAGCACCAAAAGGCAAGACAAGAAACAATAGATGAGAACTAATCAAGGAAAGAAACAACCTAGATATAAGGAGAATATTCCTAATAATTAGAGCAATCAACAAGTGGAATAGCTTGCCTTCAAAAGTTGTGGATGTTCCATCACTGGAGGCTTTCAAATGAGATGAGACAACCATTTGTTTGAAATGAAATATGGTCTCCTGCTTCAGCTTCAGAGGTTGGACTAGAAGACTTCCAAGGTTCGTTCCAGGTCTGTTATAGTACGTTCTATGTTCATTTCTCCTTAGCTAAATTGCTATACTGCAGGAGACAATCTGAAACCCATGAGACGTGATACATTAGACTGTAAATGCCATCATCTCCAGACATTTAACATATTTAAATGTAGAATGACTTTGCAAAGTATGCAACTTTTCAAACTGTCTACATCGCTAGCTAGTCCAGGTGAAGATCCATTCCAGTTTTTTAATATGATTGTATTTGCTAAAGGTAGCATATTTGTTCACTGGACTTCAAGTACAGAAATTATGATTAAATTCTCTTTCTCAAAAGATGTTACTCAAGTTTTACTGCAAATTGGAATGGATTCCTCCTGGATCCTTTTTAAAGAAGTTGGCGTAAGGAGATATATTTGGAACATACAAATCTTAGTTTTTTAATAAATGTCTTAAACATTTTTCTTGGATGAATGCATGTTTAACTTTTCAACAATGAGACTATTCTGGAAATAAGTCTCTCTTTTGAAAGTGAACTGCTTCTGTTTGTTATTATTTTCTCTGAATGGTTTTTTAGCACAGTAAAAGCCTGCCTTAATTTCCAATATATTTGAAATATAATACATAATGCTACAGAGTATAGTGAATGTAAAATCATGAAAATATAGCTGTTATGAATTTTTAAAGCAATTTCCTTGATATACTTTTCCCAGAGAATACAGTTAAAGTAAATATACTGAGAAATCTTTTTTTTAAAAGCAAATTTTCTTGATACCATTTGTAACATCAACTCCCCAGGTATAGATTTTCCCAACATAAATTACCCAACTACTCCTCTACTTTCTACAGCTTTCTACTTTTTTCCCAATTATCTAAATGTTTTATGCAGCTGCTCCTATTCATATTTTCAGAAACTATTTTTTTCACATTTATCCCTAAATTATCCCATTTTTAGGATGCATTTTAAAATTCATTTTGCATTTGTAGATTTTGTATTTTGTTGTCTTTTCAGATACATTTCACATAGACTTTACAAAAAAGTAAAAAAAAATGTTTTCTATGTTATCATCATAAGCACAATGAAGTCCTTTTTAGTGGATTTCACACTACATACATACACACACACACACACACACACACACACATAATGTACATATAGCTGGAAAATGGCTTTCTTTAAAAATAAAAGATTAGGATATAATTTATATCATTTTTCCCCAACCTGAGCAACATCTGGATATGTGGACTTCCACTTCTGGAATTCTTGGTAATACTAGCTGTGGGAGTCTGGGAGTGAGAAGTTTACAAATTTGGAAGTGGTCCAGGTTAGGATTGACTGATTTACATGATGTAGGAGGAAAGAGGTGGATTGGAAAGAATGGGAAGTTGCGTAAACAAATTAACTAAAGGAAGAACTCAAGAATGGGAATGAGGAAATGAAACTGGGGGAGGGGATCACAGTTAGCATTAGTTGAAGATTTTTTTCATAGTTCCTGGAAGTGTATTTTCCCAGAGATTGAGACTAACCAACTTTTCTTTGAAGCAAAGCTTAAAAACCAGTCTGTTTTCTTAGGTCTTGGCCTAGAATGGTGTGTGTGAGATTGTTTTTACATATTTACTTACAAACATTCATTCATTCATTCATTCATTCATTCATTCATTCATTCATTCATTCATTCATTCAATGTGTACTGTATGGATACTATTCTCCACAAGTGAGTAGTTTATATCTATTTCCTCATTTTTTGCAGGGGGAGGGGACCACTGAAGTAAAGACAAGGATAGAGAAAGCTCGAACATCATTCTTCAAAATGAAAAAGGTCTTCTGCAGTCACGACATAAGCCTAAGATTGAAAATCAGGCTTGTCAGATATTACATCTTTTCTATCCTGCTCTATGGAGTGGAGAGTTGGTCTCTGACAGAAAGCCTCTTGAAGAGACTAGAAGCATTTGAAATGTAGATTTACAGATGGCTGCTATGTATAAGCTGGATTGACAAAAGCAGAAATGAGGTGATAAGCTGCCTGGGAAAGCCAAGGGAAATAATCAAAACCATTAAAAAGCAAAAGTTAGAATATTTTGGACATATGATGTGACACCCAGAAAAATATGGCATACTTCACGTAATCCTCCAGGGAAAGATTGAAGGCAAACGAGGTCCAGGCAGAAGAACAACATCATGGCTTCAAAACCTAAGGGACTGGTTTGGACAAAACTCAGCAGCACTTTTTCATGCGGCTGTTAATAAAAATAAGAGCATTAACATGATTGCCAACATCCGATGATGAATACAGAAGAAAGAAGGAGAAGGAGAATAAATTGTTTATGGTATTGGGGTAGGTTTCTCCCCCCCCCCCCTTCTATATTGCCCAGAGTTGGACATTTCTGGAATTCTGGAAAGTTATAAATCAGTGCAAAGGGAATCTGGATGATATTACATATAATGATGTATTTGTACCTCTCTTCTTCAGCTTTTCTGTCTTAGAAGACTCCGAGAGCCAATATTCATGCTATAAAGCCCCAAATGTCATTGTCAAAGAAGGCCCCTTATCAGCTTCAGCAATCTTGTACTCCTGCAATTTACTCTTTGTCAGTCTTTGCAGCTACTCTGAAATTTGCAGTCTCACACAGAATTATTAATAGATGATGGCATGTAAACTATGTAAAGAAATGTAGAAATGCACAGAAGTAGTAGCATTGTGAAGAATTTATAAGCCCTTGTGAATTAAATTAAAGATTAATCTAGCAGCCTGCACACACTAGAACCAAACAAGAATGAAAGGGTCACTGAGGATTCTTCCAATAAGTCATCATGAAGATCACATTTAGAAATATATGCATAGTTGTGCAATCTTGCAAGAGAAACATGTTGAAGACCAGAATCTAGAGGGAAAAGAGATGGGCCCAATTAAAATAATGTTAAAACCTAGCATATTTGAAGACCTATCAAGAATGTTAACATTTTTTTTCATTTATGACATCATTTTAATTAATATGCCTTATTCATATCATATCCTAGCATATTTTTGTACTGGAAATTACAAACAAGTATAATTATTTTTTCTATTGATTTTACTTTTTCCTCCCTTTTCTAGCACCACTTTCTCTGTCCACCTCCATCAAAAAGTTCACTTTGCTTATAATTTTCTTCCCCACATCCATGTTCTCCCACCTTCTCCTGTAATAGCAGCACTTTAAACTTTTTAAATGTTACTTTTCTTCCCATTTATTTTCTTTCATCTTCTCCAATCAGAATTTCATTTCACATATAATTTTCCTACGATCTACCTACTCCAATAATGATATTTCAAAAAAAATCTAAAAGTTTTCTATTTTCCATTAATTTTTATCTCCCTAGCTCAGTCCATTTCCTCCTACCTTCTCCATTAAGACACACTTTCTTTTTTCCCCCTTGACTAATTTTGTAGGTGTTTTATTCTGTATTACAAGATTTTTTATAGATCTACTGTGAATATCCCCAGAATGTAGAAGATAGACTGTTTGCTGGTAGACACTTCAAAATACCTCTGAAGGACATGGAAAGAAGAGATAGGAGCAGCAGTATCACTATCACCACCACATGCAGTGTGATGGTGCAGTGGATAGAATGTAGTATTGCAGACTAATTCTGCCAACTGCCAGCAGTTCAATCCTGACTGGTTCAAAGATCACTCAGTGTTCCATCCTTCCAAGGTCAGTAAAATGAGGATTCGGATTGTTGGGGCAATATGCTGACTCTGTAAACCACTTAAAAAGGGCTGTAAAGTAACTGTAAAGTAATTCCTGATAATTAGTTACTATAGTTTTCTTGGAGGTGGTTTGCTACCAAATTTTTCTTTGATTTTTTTAAAAAAACTTCCCAGGGTGGTTAACATTTTTGACACTTTTAATATCACTGTATCAAAGTACTAACTAGACCAATCTTGTTTAGTTTGTAAAATCAGTTAAATTCAGTTAGATATTGCTACCTAGTAAATCTATCTACTGTGGCAAATTGTGAAATATTATAGTTGTTAGAATTTCTGCTCAACAGTTAAAACAAAGAGTGGTTGGAGGTATACACAACTACCTCTTCTATTCTCAAACACATTTTCATACACAATTCTCATTGTCTGCATGAGAAGTTAAACATACCTCATGATGCTGCTGAAAATTGAAATTAATCATATCACATGTTGATTCTAGTAGGTTGATGATTCCTGTATATTGACTAAGCTCTGATTTCAATCAAACTGAGATGAATTAAAGTTCATTTATGTATTGTGCACCTGTGTAAACTGCATGTGTAACATGGTTAATTGGCTGATTTCCACCATACTTTACATATTCTTGGCTGTTATGAAGATAGGAGGGCCCATTTGTAATGTTCATGTAGGGAATGATTTTACTCTATCTCATTCAATTACTTTTTGTGTGAAAGTGCTCATTTGCAAAGCCTGTTTCTGAAATTAAACAACAGCATGATCATAGCATACAGACATTTTTGTATGGTTTGACAGCTGCAATTTTCATCTGCAACTCCATGCTGATTTCTTTACTAGGGTAAACAAAATGCATAAAGTAATGGCCAGGCAACACAATTCATCATTCCTGATGTGTGATTTCAGAATGCATAGGTCAGAATATATAATTACTAAGGTTGAACAGTTTGTAACTGTGATGGAAAGACTAGTTGATTCAATTTCTGAATCAAACTGATTTTCTGAATAAAATAATTTGATTGAATGTTTGGACCAAATTGGATGCCTCTGATTCTCTGAACTGATTCTAATCAGAATCTAAGTGGAATCAATAAGTTTTCCACTAATGGTTACATGTATCTTTACATAATTAATACAATAAAGTTTAAAGATGCCTACTGATTATCTGCCCAGTTGTTAGAATTTGTTTTTTCCATAAGAAGCATGTATAGGATGAACAGTGTGTAACTGTCTGATTAAGTTACTCGAAGGCACATAGATCCATAATTCTACAGTTACTACATGTCATGATCTTGAATAAAACTGTTAGATCGGGTAAAGGAAGGCACAAGAGGCTAGCAATAACAGCTCTTTATTAAAATACGTGCAGACACCCACTGAGGAGATGGTCAGACAGCTCCCCCTTTTAAATGGGAGCTGTCCAGCCTCTCAGCCAATCAGGTGCTCCTCTGTTCCCGCTGGCAACAGAGGACCTGAGTGGAGACTTCCATTGTTTAGCAGCAATAGAGGGGGAAGTATCTAACAAAAACTGCTAATTTTTAAAAAAAAAACGACCTAAGGATCAGCAAATTAAACAGCATAGGTTTCCACTGGGACTAGGCATTTGAAAGAAGAGGTAAATTAACAGGACAGAATTACAGGAGCATCTGGCTGAAGGCATGCCTTAAATTTTGAAAATGGAAAAGAAAAAATTGAGTGAGAAATATGCATAGAATAAGAGACCGGATCACAAATGTGCTCATCATTAGCTTTCTCTGTGAAAGTCTATCCATAGCCAAATTAATCATTTCCAGACTTGACAATCATTGTTGTAAGTAGTAAAAGAAGGCAAAAGCATGAAAGGATCAATAAATGAAATGAATACAATAAAAAAGAAAAGAAAACACACATACACACACATAGAGAGAAAATTGATTACCACAGCAATTGGAAAGCTGGAAAGTTTGAATTCTTTAAATCCCAAAGTATTTTGTATAGTTAAATGAAAGGGCAACTACAGATTTTCAGAGTCAAAGCTAAACAACCAATATACAGCCAGATGTGATTGCTCAGTTCAGTTGTTAATGAAAACCAATGTACAATATCATGTTAAAATGAAAGGAATCATATCTTGATATCGTGTCTAATTTTAGATAAAGCTGGAGGTTCTAATTCTATGTTAATCATAACCTCCAGTTGTGTCAATCATGTCGGGTTGTGGGAAGTGCTCAGAAAAATGGGAATCTTATCCTTACGAAAAATTTATATGCAGGTTAGGAAGCCACTGTATGGAAAACATGGTTCCAGGAGTGTGATATGGCTGAATAGCCCTCTCCTTATTTATCCAACCAATATGCTGAAAATATATTAAGGGAAGCTGTATGATTATCTGAATAAAATATTTTATTCAGATAAGTGTCAAAATAAGTGTGGTTTAAAAACCTGGGGGAAGAAACACCAGGAACCTGTGCTATGCTGATAATATTACCCTGATAGCTGAAAATTCAAATAATGTGTAAGCTCCAAGAACTAAGTTTAAATACAAACAAGACCAATGACCAAAAAGTAATGACAATTAGCCTTAGAATTGACAGTTAAGCTATTGAATGGTGCAGAGGTGGTATTCTGCCAGTTTGCACCAGTTTGTGTGAACCGATAGTGGCAGCAGTGGGTGGCTCCACCCACCTGCACAGACATCATCATGGACGTTCTGTGCATGCTCCCGGTTCTGAACCAGTAGCGAAGGTAAGAGGATTTCATGCCTGCAATGGTGGAGAATCTTTTATCAACAGTAAAGAATCAAATAATCAAGAAATACAGTGCAGAGTAGCACTCGGTAGAGCAGGCTTGAAGATCTTGGAAAAAAATATGAAAATGCCATTATATGTGTTTACCTAGAAAGATCAGAATTGTATAAGCTGTGGTATTCCATGTGACACTCTATGGCAGGGGTGTCAAACTCATGACCTGTGGGCCGGATGCGTCACATGCTGGCCATGCCCATCCTCGGTTTACTGAAGGGGGAAAAAGTCCCGATATGTCATGAGACAATGTCGTGACGACATGAGTTTGACACCCCTGCTCTATGGAAATGAAAGTTGGATTTGAAGAAGATAGGGAGAGTATTAACCCTTTGATCTTTAGTCTGGGTGAAGATTCCTGAAATACTGCAGACAGCCAAGGAAAGAAACTGTTAGCTCATTGAACAATTAATCCAGAGGTCTCATTCGCGCAAATGACTGTGCTTAAATAATCTCACTTCAGTTTCATTATCATCCACTCTGTCTGGGAAAGGATGTAATGCTGAAAAAGTAAAAGGAATGAAATGAATTGTAAGTGTTAGATATTAACATATATCGGGACAAGTCTTCCCTCTGGTCCGCTCCTACAGCGGGAAACAGGTATCCCTCTGATTGGTCGAGGGGCGTGCCCAATCCCTATAAAAGGGGAACCCTCCGACTACCAAACAAGCTGGATCACTATTACTACTAATAAAGAGCTGTTAAGTCACTTCGTGTCCGCAGTCTGTCTCTCGTTGCCCAGATCTAACATTGGCGACGAGGATGGGATCGAGAGACAGATAGGACGAAGAACGCTACCTCCAGAATCTCCGGATTTGATCCAGCCCAGGAATTCGGCAGCAATTCCGACAGCCATCTCAGATCACCGCAGCGCGGCAAATTCAAACAGAGAAGATGGCGATGCATGCTCCCCCCGCTCCTTTCGACCCAGCAAACGACGAATGGGAAGCCTTCATGATTCGTTTCGAGTGTTTCCTCGAAGCGAACGAATACACGGGGATCACCGATGCAAGGAAGAAAAACATCTTCCTCGGCTACTGCGGAAAAGAAGTCTTCAATACGGCCAGAGACCTCACCGCGCCTACTCCAATACAAGCAGTATCGTGGACAACGTTGCAACAGACTCTGCAAACTCACTACGCGCCAAAACCTTCCCGCCATGTCTGCCGCAAAGAATTCAACATGAGGACTCAGAAGGCGGGAGAATCCATTAATCAATATGTTGCAGCCCTACGAAAAGCAGCAGCTCACTGCGAATACAGGGATCTGGAAGAACACATCTTAGAGCAACTCATCTGTGGGTTAAGAGACATTTCGCTGCAAAAGAAGCTGTTGGCAAACCCGAATTTAACCCTACAGACAGCGTTAAACGAAGCAAGAGCGTCAGAATCAGCGGAGAAATCATCTGTAACCATACAACGAGGGGCCAACATAAACCAGCCAGCAGCAAGGCAAACCAGAGTGCACTACGAGGACGCAAGCCCTGACTACGAGAATCCCGAGTTCGAGGACAGTCACCTGATGCAGAGCAGTCACTTAAGGCCTGGGGGGAGACCCGGATCCCGTTTGCCGCCCTGCGCAAGTTGCGGAGGGAATCACCCCAGGTCTACTTGTAGGTTCAGGAACGTTGTTTGTTCGCATTGCAACAAACTTGGGCACATCGCACGAGTGTGCCGGAGCGGAGTCCCTGCCTCACGGCAGCCACCCATGTACCGCCAACAGAAGCCCAACCCAGGGGCTTGGCGAAATCAAAAAGGGCGCCCAGAGAGAAATCCACAAGTGTTTACCCAGAGAGAACATTTCCAAAGAGCTGAACGAGCGTATCCCCAGAGAGATTACTCACAAGGAGTTGAGCGAGCGTATCCCCAGAGAGAATACACACAAAGAGCTGAACGAGCGTTCTATCAAGACGCTCAACGAGAGTATTTTCAGGATGTAGATGATGAGATAGAGTTGACCCAGAGAGAGGAGTTGCGAACGTATCTCACCACAATACATCAAGTCCGCCCTAAGCGGCCCAAAAGGCTGAGAGTCACAGTCCTCTTGGAGGGCTCACCCTGCGAGCTAGAAGTTGACACAGGATCGACCCTGACGATCATTTCATGGGCATCCATGAAACAGGCTATCCCTAGCCTCAGAAAGAGCCAACTACACGCTCCAGACGTCCTGCTACGAGACTACCAGGGGAACCAAGTCCCCATCGTGGGCCAAGGCACATTCCACATCCGTTTCAAGGACATCGAAGCCCAGCTGCCCGTGACCATCGCCAGCGCGCCATTGCAGAACCTTCTGGGGCTTGATTGGTTTGAAGCCCTGGGGTTAGAAGTCACCGGGATCAACGCCGTAAGAAACAGCAGCGCTGAACAAATTTTTAAGGAATTCGAGGATGTGTTCAGCCCCGGTCTTGGTAAGTATGTGGGTAAACCAATATCATTCAATTTAGACCCTAAGGTGGCGCCAATCCGACTTAAACCGAGACGAGTGCCTTTTGCACTCCGCCCTAAAATAGACAAAGAGATAGATAAGTTAGTGGAGCAAGGAATCCTTGAGCCGGTAGATCACGCGCGCTGGGAAACGCCCATCGTGACCCCAGTCAAGCCAGACGGATCAGTCCGCATCTGCGCGGACTATAAGTGCACAATTAATGTCGCGCTACAACAGAGCGCATATCCTGTGCCAGTAGTACAGCACTTATTGCACTCGTTGGGGCCAGGAAAGGTATTTGCAAAGTTAGACATGGCACAAGCTTACCAGCAACTGCCAGTTGATAGCGCCACAGCGGAGGCCCAAACGATAGTGACGCATAGAGGAGCATTCAAATGCAACCGGCTACAATTCAGCGTTAGCATTGCCCCAGGATTGTTCCAGAGCGTCATGGAACGACTGTTGCAAGGGATACCAGGAGTCGTCCCCTATTTTGACGACATCTTGGTGTCAGCTGCAAACGAGGAGCAATTAAACAAAAGAGTCAGATCTGTTTTGGCCAGAATCAGAGAAAAGGGTCTCCGCCTTAAAAAAGAAAAATGCCAAATTAACGTGCCTAGTGTAGAATTCCTGGGTTATAGAGTCGATGGTCAGGGAATACACCCCACTTCAAAGAAAATTAAGGCGATCCAGGACGCCCCCACACCACGAAATCAGACCGAGTTGCAGGCCTTCCTCGGATTACTTAACTTCTACAGCGTTTTTCTGAGACAGAAGGCGACCGTTGCTGAGCCACTACACCGTCTACTCCAGATGAACGCACCATGGAAATGGGGACGATCCGAAGCTGCAGCTTTCGCCGGAGTAAAGCGTCTACTCACCACTGACTCATTGCTTGTTCAATACAGCCAGACCCTACCGCTGGTATTGACCTGCGACGCATCACCTTTCGGAGTTGGAGCAGTCCTCAGCCACAGGATGCCCGACGGAAAAGAAGCACCCATCGCGTTCTACTCCAGAACTCTTTCATCGGCCGAAAGAAATTACAGCCAAATGGACAGGGAAGCGCTGGCTGCCGTCGCGGGAGTAAAGCGTTTCCACGAATACCTCTACGGCCGCGATTTTGAACTGATCACAGATCATAAACCGCTGTTGGGACTTTTGGCGGGCAACCGCCCCACTCCGGTCTCCATTTCTCCTCGCATGACCAGGTGGACTGTTTTCCTGGCTGCATATTCATACAAATTGATACATCGACCGGGCTCCACTCTTGGACACGCAGACGCACTCAGCCGTTGCCCATTACCTGACATTCTGCCAGACCCCACTCCAGAAGTACCGGTATTGCTCATTGACTGTTTGGATTCGGGACCGGTTTCTTCCTACGATGTTGCAAGGTTCTCCTCTAAAGACAATTTAATAAAGCAAGTTCAAACTTGGGTTTGGAGGGGGTGGCCAAAGGGAAATGTGGGCCCGGAATTCAAAATGTTTTGGTCGAAACGGGACGAGCTCTCAGTACTACAAGGATGTTTGTTGTGGGGGGATCGAGTTGTTATTCCGCATGCTTTACGTAAAAATGTATTAGATGCTTTACATGTGGGTCATCCGGGGATTGTTAGAATGAAGGCGTTAGCAAGAAGTTACGTGTGGTGGCCAAACATGGACAAAGAAATAGAGGAGTGGGTGGCCACTTGTGACCCATGCCAGGAATCGAGACCAGCACCCCCGGAAGCGCCCGCCACAGAATGGGAGAAACCCAAAGCACCCTGGTCGCGAATACACATCGACTTCGCAGGGCCATTCCAAGGTCAGACTTTCCTTATAGTTGTGGATGCATACTCAAAGTGGCTAGATGTAGTCCTAATGACTTCAACCACGGCAGAGGCAGTCATAAAGGTTCTACGGCGACTCTTCGCCACCCATGGCCTGCCAGATCTCCTCGTATCCGATAACGGGCCCCAATTCACGGCCATGCACTTTGAAACATTTTTAGCAGGGTTGGGAATCCGGCATGCCCTCATCGCGCCATTCCATCCAGCATCAAACGGACAGGCGGAGAGAATGGTGCGATTCGCAAAAGAGGCCCTCGTCAGGATGGGTCCAGGTGATTGGCAAACACGCATTGACCATTACCTCCTCATTCAACACATTACCCCGAGCGCAACGACGGGTAGGAGCCCCACTGAACTACTCATGGGCCGTCGCCTACGGTCTCACCTAGACCGGCTCCACCCGAATTACTCTGCCACGGCTCCCCCAGACTCTACAAGTAAGGTCCGGTCTTTCAGAGTAGGGGATTCAGTATACGCTCACAACTACACGGGGGGAACATTATGGATGCCGGCAAAGGTCATAGGCATCACGGGTCCACGATCGTATTTGCTAGAGCTAGAAGATGGGCGGAATTGGAAAAGGCACATCGATCAACTGCGGGGTCGCCTAGCACACTCCAACCTTAGAAATGAAGATGAAAGTTTCCTGTCTACGGAAAGTCAGCCACAAGAAAACCCCAGCATAGGAAACAACGACGCCGGCGAGCCAAGCGTGGAACAAGACTACACACACGTAGCAGAGCAACCCCCAGACAGCGCAGCCGAACAAACTCCTGAACGCCCGAGCAACGAAGGCACAAGACCTCCAGAACGGGAAATAGAAAAAGCACCCGATCCTGCAACTACTTCAAACCAACCCGCACCCAGTCCTGCAACCACTTCAAGCCAACCCGAACTACGACGTTCCTCCCGAGCAAGACAAACACCCACCTACCTAAAAGATTATGTTACCTACCGCAACGTCCCATCTAGGAGGGGAGGGGTGTTAGATATTAACATATATCGGGACAAGTCTTCCCTCTGGTCCGCTCCTACAGCGGGAAACAGGTATCCCTCTGATTGGTCGAGGGGCGTGCCCAATCCCTATAAAAGGGGAACCCTCCGACTACCAAACAAGCTGGATCACTATTACTACTAATAAAGAGCTGTTAAGTCACTTCGTGTCCGCAGTCTGTCTCTCGTTGCCCAGATCTAACAGTAAGGTAGATGGACACAGGTACAATAGCAAGGAATACACTGCAAGATCCAATCTGGGTTTGGTCACCAAGATCAGAAGTTTAGTCTTCCAAGCTTTCGGACTCATGCTGGAGCTCATCCTCAGGGACTTCCTTTCTAGTAGAGTGTAAGCTTTGGGCTATTCTCTGTGTGTTATTTATATGGTGCCTGGTTGTATATGGCTTTTTAGTAGTTGATTTGGAGCTGTTCCCCAGGCTTCAATCACTTCCCTGGCTATTTTTTGTCCCTGCTTCTCCAGCAATCTTAGAAGCTGCAAAATTGAATGTATGTCCTAGTTCCAGGATGGTGAACCTATGGCATGCGTGCCACAGGTGGCACGTGGAGCCATTTGTCAGGGTGATGCCCTGTCAGCTAGCCAGCGTGCATGTGCGCGTTGGCTAGCTGAGTTCACCCCTTTTTAAAGGCATTTTTTTGCCCTCCCCAGGCTCCAGAGGCTTTATAGGAGCCTGGGGATGGGGAAAAGAGCCTCCCCCACCCCCACCCCCAGAGGCCCTCCGTAGGCTTCATGAGCTTCCCTGAAGCCTCCGGAGTGCAAAAAATCGGCCCTATGGGCAAACCAGAAGTTTCGGAATGAACTTTCGGTTTTCTCGGAGGGCCGTTTTAAGTGCTCTGGAGGCTTCAGGGAAGCCTCCTTAAGGTCCCTGAAATCTTTGGCGCATTCAAAACGACCCTCTGAAAAAACTGGAAGTGACTTCTGGTTTGTTCGGAGGGTCCTTTTGACTGCTCCGAAGGCTTCAGGGAAGCCTCCTGAAGGTCCCTGAAGCCTCCAGAGGGTCTCCGGGGGGGAGGCTTTTTTTTTTAGCCCTCCCCAGGCTCCTATAAAGCCTCAGGAGCCTAGGGAGGGCGAAAAAAGCATGCAAAAAATGGGGGGGGTGCCTGTAGTGCGTGCATGCGTACTGGGGGGTCACACATTGCATTATGGGTGTGGCATGCCCACACATGACCCCTCTGCACTTCCCCCTCTTATGGCATGCGAGCCAAAAAAGGTTTGCCATTGCTGTCCTAGTTCATTGCAATATGAGGCTACCAATGAGTTTGGGTCTCCTTGTTGGACAACTTGCTTGTGTTCTTGCAAACTGGTAATTAGCTTCCTTCCCATCTGTCCTACATAGTCAAAGGGGCAACCCATGTAGAGGATCTGGTAGATTACATTGAAAGTATCTCACAACTCCAAGCGATCTTTACAATGTATAATTTGTCCCGATATGGAATGCACTGTGCAAAGAACAAGTTAGGGATGGATCATCATAAAGAAAATACATATACATGGTCATTAGAAGTCAAAAATAATGGTTACACATAATCAATCAAAAAGCTTATAAATTATCAAACAGCAAGAATTTCAATGAAATAAGCACAATTCAGCTTGAAAAAGAAAATATAAAATGATTTTTTTTAAAGGATGTGATGCTGTGGGTGATCAGCATGATACAAAGAATACCTTGGTGTGGACCTATTCTTTTCCAACTTGTCATCTCCCAAAATACCTTAATTACAATGTATCATAATTCATCCTTACCATTATGACATCTGTTATAGTGATTCACCTGAAATGCTCTAATTTTGATTAGTTCAAGAAACTTTATGCTAGCCTGTTAAACACTTTTTATGGAGGAGAAAGAGGGGGAAGGAGGAGGGGGAAGGAGGAAGTGCTAAGAAAATAGAGAAATTTAACAAGAAAAAGTTGTAAAACTTGACTATCTTGTCTGCAAAGATAGTTTTGAACAGTTTGGCCATATGACCAGAGGGAAAGACTTTGGCAGCAATAACAATGAGATCAAAGTAACTGAGCAAGTCTGGTAATATATTAAAAGGCTATATATTTAACTTTGTATTTACATATTTTCTATTTAGTAGGATCTTGAATAATTTTAGAGAAACGTGGAACATTTTTGCAAAGTATAATATGAAAGTTACTATATAGGACAATGACTAAATGATGGGAAACACCAATTGTCATTATCTAATTCTTCAATGGAAATATATATTTCATTTATCCAACAGTGAGACATGGTATATCTAAAGTGAATGATATAAACGTCAGTGATATAATCTGCTAGTCAAAAAATAATATAAAAGCTAGGTGTAATTGCTTAGCAGCTGCAAACTTATATACAAAAAGTTCAAAACTCCAATTAATACTGCAGTCCAAATGTTATTTTTATAGATCTCCTGTCTGGGTGCTAGAATATACTGTAGGTGCTCTAAGGGGCATTGTCGAACTATGTTGAGGCATAAGGGTCTGTTACAGTGATTCCTACTGACTTTTAGTGACCTCCAAATGTCTAATGTTTATTTGAAAATTCCAATTAAAGAGAAGTCTTCCATTTCACCAGCAGTCTCAAATCATAGGGCTGTATGATTCTCATATGTATCCTTAACTACTGAACTTTTGCATTATTAAGTACCTGTATGAAATCAACTGGCAAATAGTATTCTCAGGTGTTTGAATGGTTGTGCATATGTGTGTGTGTTTGTGTGTGTGTGTGTGTGTGTGTGTGTGTGCATTACTCAACAATATTACAAGTCATACCTAAGTATACAGTAGAAATTTGGTTTCTTTCTTTGTGGTGCAGTAAACACTTCCCACACCCCCTTCCTTTTCTGGAACTGTCAAAGTGGCTCCATACTTGTAGCAACTTGACAGTGACACTTTGGACAGATGCCTCAAGCATTCCAACTTGTCCTCTGCAGTGATAACACATTTCCACTGGTTACACTTTCACAGGAATTTGTCATTATTTCTATTCCGTCTTCTCTCAGCTTCAGCTGCTTGTCGAACCCTTAAGATGGAATGTGCATTCTGGCAGCAAATGCTAAACAATAACACTAATTTGAACCATACACTAACCTCAAAACCATCAGATGTTTATGGATGCTTTTGACTGTCTAGTGTCCATCCAACTATCATTTTTGCTTTTCTTTTTTAAAAAAGAAGCAAATCCCAGATTCAAAGCCATTGCATCAATTACTCACTAATGAGAAATAGAAATCCAGAATTTTTTTAAACATATTTTTTCCAATATTTAAATGAAAATATTTGGTGACCCAGATTAGCAGCATGGTGGCCTAATGATGAAACTGCTCACCTCTCACTGGGAAGGTTGAGAGTTCAATTCCAGATAGTTGTTTCTCTCTTAAGGAACAGAGAAAAAAAATCTGCTGCAAACTCCATGTACACATCAGAGAGGGTATCCGGCCAGTAAAGACTCAGCTCCACCCAGTCACCCCGACTCTGCCCTGAATTAAGTGATTATGAGGTTGTAAAAAGAAAAAAAAGTGCTGCCACACATTGGTTCCCAGAATATAGCAGATACTTAGTTCTCACTCTAGAAATACAGCATCTACCCTTGTGAGAATGACTTGCTTTGAACCAAATGACTAGTAGCTTTGAAAGCTTGTTCTTGAATCAACTATTGGTAACTTAAGAAAAAAATATTCCCAATGTACTCACCTGTTCCATTCCAGGGTCTCTCCTTCTGGGACATCCTGAACAAGAGGGGTTGGAATGTGGTGGAATACAACTTCTTCCACATGGCAAAACAAGATTTAATTTTACTAGCTCTCTTTTTTTGTATGCAAAATCAAAATGAATGAATGAATGAAAACTACCTCTATATTACTAACCTCTATATATTTCAATTACTAGTCATTGAAACAAGTGATCAGAATTGTTGATACAATGGAGAGGATGAGGGTGGAAATACATGAAGCAGCTGTCCAGCTTTGCTTCCATGTTTTTTTGAAGCACATTTACTGAATCAGATCATGTTGGGGATGTCTTTGAATATTCACAATTGTGTAAAGACAATACCTGGCCCTACGTGCTTCAACCTCCAAGACACAATATTGTCTTTGCTTGCTTTTAAAGCTACAGTATATGTTAGTAGCAGGGGAAGAGTGATTCTCATTTGTCAGGGGCTCAATCAGCAGAAGTGAAAAAGATTATTTAAAATTTGAGGGTAGCATTTCCCTCCTCTTTCATGTGGCTCAGAGTTGTGGAAGTAATCGTGAATTGGAATGATTATCTTATTCCTTCAGGGTCTTGTAGTTGGATTGACAGAAGGTATTTATGAAGCTGTATCAGAAAAATAGCTGTGAGAAGAAAAGTCTCAGCTTGCCTTTTCCACAGTCCCTGTGTGTGTGTGTGTGTGTGTGTGTGTGTGTGTGTGTGAAGGACTGATAAGCCTATTTATTAACATCTAATGTCTGGTTGGGCTTGCAACGGATGGGCAATTGGTTTCTATCTAAGATAATAGAGAAAGGCCACTGATTATCTTTTCATTGCCCTTAATGACCGCTTATGCCCTTAATATCGCTCCTGACGGGTTTTTAATTGGGTATTTTAATTATATTTAATTATTTAGGGGTTTTTTAATCACTGTATTCTAATTGTTTTTTATTCATCAGCCGACCTCCTCCTTGTGTATGTCTCGGTATATGTCTCTGTTATATGTTTGTTTTGTCCACATATTTATTTCATATGTTTCATTGTACGCCGCCCCGAGTCCTTCGGGAGAGGGTGCGGCTAAGAAATAAATATTTATTTATTTATTTATTTATTTATTTATAATATTCTCTGGCCCCTTTACGACAGAAAAGAAACTAATCAGTAAAGTAACCTCTCTGGTATTAGTGGACAGAAGGCATAATGATAAGTTGGGAAGAGAAATGAATCATAATCACTCTTCATTGGATAATATCTTCCATTGAAGTCTAATAGTCCATTTCATGTTAAAAGGTTATTTCCAGATACAGGGGGGGGGGGGAGAGTGCATTCTAATGAGCAGTGATGAGACTCACCTCATTAATGACCTTAGCAGATGAAACTTATATTTCAAGTTGAATTGTTATCATGAGAGATTGATTAAATTGATTCAAATTGCACCTGGTTATAATGGCAATTTGAGACACTATTTTGTGAATGGTGTGAACAAATTATGCAGTAAGAATATCTTTGAAAACGCAGTTGTTTAATTCTGGAACAAATCTTCCTCTTCCTCCTCCTGTTCCTCCTCTCTCCTCCTGCTCAACCCCTCCTTCTCCTTTTCCTCATTGTCTTTCAAAAGCAGAAAATATTACTGTGCAAACCTTATCTAAGGTAAATCGTCTGATACTGTACAGTTTTTGCCTTTAACTTTTTTTTCTCTTGCTGATCATTTTTCTTTCAATCATCCTATTTTTTTTTCAAGTTCAAAAGCCTTAACCACTCTCATCAGCAACACTCCCCCCACTTTGCCAAATGTAATCTGTTGGGAACACATGAAAGCCCTAAGGTGAGGGGAAAGATCCCCATCAGGATGCACTTAGACATTGGCATTAGACTACATCTCAGCAGGAGCATACATTGTCTGTGAAATTCCCAAGCCCTTGCAATTTCAAAGACCTCAACAGTGGCAGATTCAGTCTTCACATAAAGCATCAATTTATAGAAATAGCACACCCATCTAAACACCACCTAGCTATCAGCAATGTGAATTCTCAAACCATTCAAATGGGTTCAGAAACATTTTGTACATTATAAAAAGAAACGCTGTGAGTAGGTCAGATCGGCTGATTCAGATCTCTATTTTCCACTGCTCTATTAAAAAAATGACTTCACACAGGAGCGAGAGATACATTTTACCCAGAAACAGAGAGAAAGAATGGACAAATGACTTGAATAACCAGTTTTGCAGCAGTAATGCATTTAGTTCTCAGTCAGCGACATCTACAAATATTAATACCGTTAATCCTTTTGCTCTGATAGAGATATTCAAGCATGAAAAACAGAGGTAAGATTTAGCAGAAATCCTTAAAAAAAAAGTAGCCCGCCTATCAACTGTGAAGTGAAGCATAATATTGATCTGACTTCATCTGATGGATTCACATTTTGGTGGAAAAGTGAAGACCTTAAAATGGGATCAGTCACTTTTCTTAATGCTAAACTAAATTTATTACAAGTTTTTTGCCACTAGCATTTTGAAAATCTGTTTGCTTCATTGCTTTCAGAACAGGTCTATGTGTAAGAATTGTGGAGGACCTGCCAGGAGATGTCATCAGGAATAATTGTGTCAAAATGAAAATTTGACACTTTGGATCCCAGCACTAAATTTGCACTGCTATCATAGTAAGACCACTGTCTAAACAACTTCAGTCAGGTTCTGAGCTACTTTTCTTTTCCTTGACAAGAATATTGTACCCAATGTTATTGACATCTGAAATGTAAAACTAATATTATGTTTAGGATAATGCAGAGGTGGTATTCAGCCAGTTCTGACAGATTCTGGAGAACTGGTAGTGGAAATTTTGAGTAGTTTGGAGAACTCGCAAATAGGTTGGCCCGCCCCTGCTGCCTCCTAGCCTTCCATCTGATCTTCTTTTGTTGCCCTGAACAAGAGAATGGAACTGGAAAGCAGGTTAGTGGGGTGGGAAGGGAATGGGGATTTTGCAGTATCCTTCCTGCCACACGTACAAAGCCACATCCACAAAGCCACACCATGCCCACCAAGCCACGCCCATAGAATCAGTAGTAAAAAATTGTTGAATCCCACCACTGAAAATATCTCTGAAAATATCTTGCACTTTATCTGGAAGTTGCAATTAATCCATAAATTATCAAGTAGATATGATGATTTCTCTGCCCCTCCCTGCACATTCTTTAACCCCATTAAGATTATTGACATTTTAACATTTATTTATTTAAATGACTTACATAGCTACCCATCTTATTGCATAGTTCTAGGTGGCACAGGAAGGTTAAAACCACAACCAAACCAAAACCCAGTGACATAATTTATGTAATTTACAAATCAACACAAAGTACAAATATACATCCAAAAGGCATAGTCAGGGCTAAAAGTCATTCTATCTCCAGTCCATGAAGATAAGAACCCAACAAACCAACTAACTTAATTTTCTGACCCAAATGCCTAAGGAAACGTCCATGTGTGTAACATCTTTGAAAGACCTTCCAGTTCTCTGGGGAGATGCTATTGCACAGGGTAGGGGTTAAGGTAATGATAATTTAATAGCTGACCAGCTGCTGTAAGGCTGTAAAGATGATTAAATGAAAATGAGTCAGCAGGGTTACTGCCACTTTAAGAAGCTGTCTACATAAGGGAGGCCATGTGAGGGCATCTCTTTCTCCATGTGTGCTTCAGTGTTATAGTTGAAGATTGCTTGCTTGCCTGGCTTTGCTCTCTCTCTCTCTCTCTCTCTCTCTCTCTCTCTCTCTCTCTCTCTCTCTCTCTCTCTCTCTCTCTGTGTGTGTGTGTGTGTGTGTGTGTGTGTATAAAGGGGGAGTAGTGAGCTCCCTCCCATATTTGGGCATATCAGGGGTTGTAACACAAATACATACATACATATATATATACACACATACATACATATGCACACACACACACACATGCACACACACACACACACACTTACACACACACACTACTCTGACAGTAGGCACTGAAACAGAGAAGACATGATTTCTAGGTCCCACAAAACAGTATTTCACAAAAGAAGGGTTCTGATGGGGTAGGTAGTCCTACAAATAACCTGTTCCTGTGCCTTTTAAAACTGTATGGATTACAACCAGCACCTTGAATTCAGAGGTGGTATTCAGCAGGTTCTGACCAGTTCTGGAGAACCAATAGAGGAAATTTTGAGTAGTTCGGAGAACGTGGAAATACCACATCTGACTGGCCCCACCTCAGTCTATTCTCTACCTCCCGAATCTCACTTGATTGGTAGGGAACGGGGATGTTTCAGTAACCTTCCACTGAAGTGGGGAGGGAATGGAAATTTTATAGTATTCTTCCTCTGCCACGCCCACCAAGCCACACCTACAGAACCAGTAGTAAAAAAAATGAATCCCACCACTGCTTGAATTGCATGTGGAATCCTCCAGTAGTCAATGCAACGTATGAAGCAGAGGTGATATAAGAATGTATCATGAAATTACCAAAACTGCTCATGCTGCTGAATCTTAGATCATTTGTATTTTCCCATGTAGGGTGCATTATAGTAATCCTGTCAGCTGTGAATAGGCTGCCAGGCAGAAATGGGTGCAGCTGATGCACAAGATCTACAAATATTTCCTAGCTAAGGTTGTCTCCTACTTTTCAAGCAGAAGCCATGAGACCAGAAGGAGCCACGAAATCTGTATAGACATGGGGGATGTGAATTTCTATTCAGGAATAAGGATGGAAAGTCTTTATCTTACATTTGGATCCATGGACTCGCAAAATTCAAGAAGCTCTATGCCCCAGTCACTTCCATGGGAATTCTGCATCTAAAGTCCAACTCTATGTGAATCTGAGCAATATTATCTGAAACATGCCTAAAATAATCATCATAGTGGCCACACAAGAGTTTCCTGAACCTCACATTACTATTGCCCAAGATTTTTTTTAAAAAAATGTCCCCACTGTTGGGATGTTCATCCCCCACCCCCACCCCCATAAATTGAGGCAATCACAACTTCAGTCAGGTCCAAACTTCTTGAGGTGGCTCTGAATTCTTCACTAGCCCCTGACTCTGGACCGTAGGATAGTAAATTAAAATATATCAATGCTATAAGCCTGGGGAATTTCACTGCCATGGACTTCAGCAGCTCAGATGGGAAGGGACACTGATGCACTTTTATCAGTTCAAGTTGATGCTTAGAGAACCAAATCAGCGTCTCACAACCAGTTATTTGTAGAGCAGCATCCCTGAAAGCCATCAGAGCCTTTTGGATAACAGTGATTTCAGTGCTGCCAAAATTCTGGTGCTATATTATTATTATTATTATTATTATTATTATTATTATTATTATTATTATTATTATTATTATTATTATTATTATTATTATTATTATTACTACTACTACTACTACTACTACTACTACTACTACTACTACTACTACAACTACTATACGATTGTATCACAGCGGCCAGTTGATTCGCCAGATTTGGCATTGATTACTAGTCGGGCCCCACCTAGGGGCCTAGGACGTCGTAACGTATTTTCGTAATATACGTGCAGATCCAAGCAGTGCAGCTTTTTGCATTTGACTGATGGTAATTTTGTCAAGTTTTAACTGTTTTAAATGTAATTCCAGTGCTTTTGGAATAGCACCCAGTGTGCCGATTACCACTGGAATTACCACTGCTGGTTTGTGCCATAATCGTTGGATTTCAATTTTTAAGTCCTGGTATTTCGTGACTTTTTCATGTTCCTTCTCCTCAACCCTGCTATCACCTGGTATTGCGATGTCTATGATTGTAACCTTCTTTTTCTCAACCAGTGTGATGTCTGGTGTATTATGCGCCAGTATTTTATCCGTTTGTATGCGAAAATCCCACAAGATCTTGACCATCTGACCCTCGACGACTTTTTCAGGCTTATGTTCCCACCAGTTTGTTGCTGTTTTAATGTTATAATTTTTGCACAAATTCCAGTGGATCATTTGTGCCACTGAATTGTGCCGCATTTTATAGTCAGTCTGCGCGATTTTTTTTACAGCAGCTGAGTATGTGGTCAACAGTTTCATCAGCCTCTTTGCAAAGTCTACATTTGGCATCATCAGAGGATTTTTCGATTTTGGTCTTAATGGCATTTGTGCGGATAGCTTGTTCTTGCGCAGCCAGGATTAGTGACTCTGTTTCTTTCTTTAATGTACCTGCTGTTAACCATAACCAAGTTTTTTCACTGTCCAGTTTATCTTTTATTTTTTCCAGAAATTGGCCATGCAATGCTTTGTTCTGCCAACTCTCCATTCTTAATGTTATCACATCTTTTTTGTATTCTTGTTTCGTCTGTTGGGCCTTCAATAGATTTTTGTTCTTTACTTCGATTAATAGATGTTCTTGACTTTCTTTTAAATAATCAGCCAGTGCATGTTTTTCTTCTTCAACTATTTGCTTCACTTGTAATAATCCTCTGCCACCTGATTTCCGGGGTAGGTATAGTCTATCAATATCACCACGTGGATGTAAACTGTAGTGCATTGTCATTAGTTTCCTGGTTTTTCGGTCTAAAATGTCCAAATCAGCTTGTGTCCAGTTAACTATACCAGCTGTGTATCTTATAACTGGTATTGCCCAGGTGTTTATGGCCTTGATTGTATTTCCACCATTCAATTTAGATTTCAAAATTTTCCTAACTCTGTTGGTGTACTCTCCCCTGACAATAGTTTTTACTTCTCCATGCTTGATGTTATCCAACTGCAAAATGCCTAAGTATTTGTAGGCTTCATTTTCGTTGCATTTCATTAGTTGGCCATTGGGCATTTCAATTCCCTCACATGCAGTGATTTTGCCCCTTTTTATGGATACAGTGGCACATTTTTCCATGCCAAACTTCATTGAAATATCGGTGCTGAACACTCGGACTGTGTTTGTCAATGATTGGATTTCTATTTCTGACTTTCCATAGAGTTTCAAATCATCCATATATAATAAATGCGAAATTTTTTCGGCTTCTTTGGCTGTTTGGTAGCCTAATTTCATTTTTTTTAAGATTACTGATAGTGGGATCATCGCGATGATGAAGAGAAGAGGTGAAAGTGAATCACCCTGGAAAATTCCTCGCTTGATATTAACCATTCCGTAGTTCTCATTCCCTACTGCCAACTCGGTTCTCCATTGTTTCATCGCCTTTTCAGTAAAGGATGTAATATTTTTGCTAATGCCAGTTGTTTTTAAGCATTTTATGATCCAACTATGTGGCAATGAGTCAAATGCCTTTTTGTAATCAATCCAGACCATATTCAAGTTCGTTTTTCTGTTCTTACAATTTTCTAATATCATTTTATCAATTAGGAGCTGATCTTTTGTGCCCCTGCTCCTTCTTTTGTTGCCTTTCTGCTCTACTGGCAAGATGTTGTTTGTTTCCAAATAATCCATAATGTTATCTGCAATAATGCCTGTGAGTAATTTGAAGGTTGTTGGCAAGCATGTTATTGGTCTGTAGTTTTCAGGTATTGTTCCTTTAGTTGCATCTTTCTGAATCAAGTATGTTTTTCCAGTTGTCAACCATTCATCAATTTGGCCATTTTGTAAAATCTCATTCAGTTGCCTGGCCAATATTGCATGTAAACTGGTCAGATATTTGAGCCAGAAACCATTTAATTGGTCCTTTCCAGGTGATGTCCAATTCTTTACTTTTTTTACTCGATTTTTGACCATCTCAGTTGTTATTTCTAATACTTGCATTTGTTTGTTGCCAATGCTTTTCTCAAAGTCATGTATCCATTTTGCTTCCTTATTGTAGTCCTTTGCATTTTCCCACAATTCTTTCCAGAATTCAACTGTGGCCTGCTTTTCTGGTTTTTGACTTTTGGTGTCATCATTCACATTAAGACTTTGATAAAAACGCCGTTGGTCTGATCGAAATTGCTGATTTTGTTTATACTGGATGATTCGTGCCTCATATCTTTCAATTTTCCTAGCTGTTGCTGTTATCTGCTGTTTTACAATCTCTACAGCTTCAATGATGTTTCTTGTATCCAATCTATACCTTCTGATTAGCTGATCTATAATTTTGTTGTTTCTAAGTCGTTGCTCACGCATGTTCTTCAAATTGCTAGCATCTGCCCTTAATTTTTTGACTTTTTGTTCCAATCGGATTTTCCACTTTGGCTTTGATGCTTTTTCTGTTGTGTAACTAGGTGCTTTGATTTTAATGCCTAGTTCATTAGTGACTATTGCGGCTGCGCTGTACATTAACTGGTTCGTTTCCAAGATGGATCCCGATTCAATTGTTGAAAGCACTGCATTAACCATTTTCATGATAGGGGCCAAAATTTTCTTAGGCACAGTTTTTAATGATGGTAAACATTGCCGTTCCTTATTAAGCAGAAAATGCTCCATGATCTTGTCCTTCAATTCTTTTTGTTTCTGAGTTAGTTCATCAGTTGGTTCAGTGATAACTGGTTCTGGTGATAGTGTTGTTATTTTCTCCCCGACAGCTTCTTCTGGGAGTTCTACTACAATGCCTTTAGGTGTGTCTTGAGTATCAGTTATTTCTGCTTGTGATGTTGTTTTCTTAGTTTTGCAATTTGCTTGAATTTCCTCAAGTTCAACTTCACTAAACACTTTATTCCGTGTAATAAATCGCCTTTGATCTGCAAGTCGTTCTTCACTAACATTTGAATCTGGATGTTGTTGTTTCCATAATTCATACATTTGCTTTAAATAACCTCTTTTCCCAGGCTCTGAGTTGTAATAACAGGCCATTATGGCACGGTTTTCATCTGCAGTATATTTTTGTCGTTTTGTTGGCTGGTCCACTTGTAGCCCACTTGTCGACGGATGTCCAGGGACCTCAACATCCGCCGCGGCCCTTGTTAACCTGCGCGATGACCGATGCGGTATATAATTTTTATTTGTTTCTTTCACCATGTTATATGGGTTGGCGGGTTTTTTTTATGGGGCCAGGTTGCCAACCTGACCCCAACCCTCCTCCTTTCTCATCCGGGCTTGGGACCGGAAACGGCGGAGTTGTTGTTGTTGTTGTTGTTGTTATTATTATTATTATTATTATTATTGTTGTTGTTGTTGTTGTTTGTTTGTTTGTTTGTTTGTTTGTTTGTTTGTTTGTTTATTTATTTATTCAGTTTATATAGCTACCAATATCAATCCGATGTTATATAAAACCCGAACGGGAACATTTCTAAGCAGGACCCATCTGTCAACTTATAAAGCATTTGTATGTCTGTTAGCAAGTTGCCATGGTGAGGAAATGGGGGCAGCACATTCCAGGCATACCTTCAGCTAGAGTCAAATCTCAGATTACTACAGCAGGCTTCTGAGGCATGCACCTTGTTGTAGAGTGTGATTTATGACACAGACTGCGGGAAGGGAAAAAACAGGGGCAAAATTCAGCCATAATTTAAATAGGGTCAGATCTGACTGCAATGGGATATTGCTGAAATGGTGTTCCTAATAAGTGACTGGATTTCTTCTGAAACATGGCTTGATGCTCATGGATTAATTTGGGCTTCTTTTGGAAACCTGGCAAACAGTAAGATCTCCTTTTAAAATCTATAAAGATTTTACCAGGTCTCCTGAATCCTGGACTCTCCAATTGCTCCCCAATATCTGGGGTGCCTGGAGGGAAACTCAGGCAACCATGGCAGAGGGTGAACTATCCCAAGAGAGCCTGATTGCAGTAGGAGTGCAGCCTAACCTCAGCCATCAAAGCTAAGATGCCTGCTCCAGCGACCGAAGCAAGTGGAGATGAGTATTTGTAGAAGGGCTACCCCTTGTCAGAGGCATCTTGAATAAAGAATATAAATATCCAGGCTGATTGCCATATAACAAAATTCCATGCAGAAAATCCAAACAAGCCTGGCCGTGTGTGTGTGTGTGTGCAGCCTTAAATCCTATACCTGTACTCAAATTGTTTTTGCTTTGCACAGGTCACTTTTGGAAAGTGAGGGGAGCTGAATGTCAACTCATAAAGCATTTGTATGTCTGTTATCAAGTTGCCATGGTGAGGAAATGGGGGGACACATTCCACTCATACCTTCAACTAGAGTCGGATTTCAGATTACTACAGCAGGCTTGAGAGGCATGCACCTTATTGGAGAATGTGATTTATAACACAGACTGAGGGGAGGGAAGAAACGGGCAAAGTTCAACCATAATTAAAATGAGGTCAGATCTGACTGCAATGGGGTATTTCCGAAATGGTGTTTCCTAATAAATGATTGCATTTCTCTTAAAACTTGGTTCGAACCTCATGAATACATTAGGGTATCTTTTGGAAACCTTACACCATCCTTCTTAGCATACACACAGATTTCCGGAATGCAAACAAGGGCAGCACTCTCATCCATGATTAAGTCTCCAGTAGTAGGGAAATTTTACTGAAATTATCATATGAAGTTTTAAATTATTGTTTATAGTTACAAATTGCTTCAAGTTTCAAGAGATGGAAATGGTATATATTTAATCATTTCCATATGCTGAGATCAAGGAAGTTTTGATATGATGCTAGCCACCAGTGACGTGCGGTGAGGTTTATGGCTGGTGAGGCTGGTGAGGTCATCAGGAAGGCGGGCAATGGGACCACGTGTGCAGGAGGCTGAGGCAGCCTCAGCCTCCTGCACACGTGGTCCCATTCCCCGCCTTCCTGAGTCAACGTGAAGGGGACCACAGAGCGCGAGCTGGCAGAGCGCGCTCCGCAGTCCCCTTCAGGTTGACTCAGGAAGGCAGGGAATCGGACCACATGTGCCTTTTCCCTTTTCCCCTTTTTTTTCTTTTCATGATGAGAGCGGTGAGGCTCTGCCTCCCCTGCCTCCACTGACCGTACGTCCCTGCTAGCCACAGTATTCAGAACCTTCTGGGACAAATCAACATCAGTCATTACCTTCAGGAGCAGACCAGTAAAAATGAAAGTAGGCACTAAAGATCAACATTTCAATAAAAAATAAGAAAGGAGCTACATAAATCTCTACTTCCTACTTTCTGGATTTTTTTTTTTGAAGATGTTTCACTTCTCATCCAAGAAGCTTCTTTAGCTCTGATGGGATGGTGGGGAATGGAGGGATTTATACTCCTTGCAGCAGCTGGTCATTTGCTTTCTTTTAGTGAGTCATTAAGCCTGGAGGTTAATGTCTTCAAAGAAAAACCAGAAAGTCCAGTTGCCTCTTGAAAAAGCACCTTTGGGTTATCTATTTAAATATTGTCCTGTAATATGTGGGGATTAATTACCACTGGGTCCACTAACCCAACTTCTCAATCACCCAATGGAATAGTAACTTGAATACTGAGATTCCGCAGAACAGCCATCCTGGAAGACCTGAAATATCAATTCCATTATCATGTCATGTCATTTTATCTTAGATAAAATGAGCAATGAGTAACGGTGTACAGAAAGGACCACAGAACTCCCCACTTTGTCTATTTCCTTAAAGCAAGACACAAAGATTTCATACTCTGTGAATTGGAAAATATTGTTTACTGATTTTTGCAGGGGAAAAAGATGTAGACAAAAAACCTTAGCAATTTTCCAATGTTAGACATTCTCTAATTTCTGGTTGCTTCTTTAACATGCTCCCCCTCCCCCCTGTTTATTTCTCTTTCTAGATTATGAACAATTCATGTGTACAGATCTCAAAAGATAAGCTAATCAACAAATAATAGCCATAGACATCTTTTATCCATTATGTTTAGTTTTAATATATGATATAAACACAGCTTCCTTCTATAATGCATTTTGCAATGTGATTATTTTAAAAAATCAAAACATTATAGTAGGTCAAAACCGTTCCTGAATTGGCAGTCATTACAACCACATATAATTTGAAATTCCAATTTCCTCAGCCTCATGATGCATAAGGTGCCACTTCTTTCAGGAGCTGCTTATAAATATAATTGAAACTTATGGAAATAGCATATAAAACATGTCTTTCACTGAGAGACATACTGACCTGGTTGCCAACTATTTCTGAAACTGCATTAAGGATTGTTTCCACTCCACTCCTGGCAAACATAATTTAAGTGCACTTTTGATTTTTAAGATGTTTGACCATGAAAAATTCAAGTTGGAATTCAGAATTGAATAACCAGTTATAATGTATTAGTACTTCTATACTGATAAGTTATTTGCTCAAAGTTGTGTATTGCAGTGGATCAGAGTGTAAGTCTACATATATAAAAAATGTGTGCCTAAATTGGCCAAAGAAGTATACTATAGAAGGGTACAAAAAGTTTTGAAAATTAATCTCTTTATTTTCCCCCAACTGTGATTTTGTTGTATAGCTTTCATGTGACCAGTCTGGCTGCTAGTATTAAAAAAAATTATTTAATGCATTTCTAAAGTCACTCAAATTAAAACCGTCATCACAGTCTGTAACAAATAAATTCCATGAATTATCTCTTGGAAGATAAGTACTTGTTCTTTTCTTACTGGTTTGAACCTTTTGCTAATTAATCACTTTGGATGAACTTGAATTCCAGTGAGATTGTGATGAAAAGTTATTTTTAAGTCTACATCATCCA
This sequence comes from Natrix helvetica, assembly GCF_964273705.1. NCBI lineage: Eukaryota > Metazoa > Chordata > Lepidosauria > Squamata > Natricidae > Natrix > Natrix helvetica. Next base: position 87,708,289 of record NC_138550.1, on the reverse strand, counting down.
TATGGTGAGTAAATTGCATATATATATATATATATATATATATATATATATATATATATATATATATATGGCTAGCTGATGAGAGCTAATTAGCTTGAAATAGATCTATACTAGTCTCCCTTTATTTATTTATCAGTACAAATACAATATATATATATATATATATATATATATATATATATATATATATATATATATATATATATATATATATATATATATATATATATATATATATATATATATATGAGAGAGAGAGATTCTTTATGTGTATTGGTGAGGGATAAAATTTGACTTCTATTTTTTCTGGTAACACTATCAGGTTTTTAGGTTGATTTAATCATTTTTCTAATTGTCAGATTGGCCATGGTCCTTTGAAATTAGGCAGCCAAGAAACTGTATAAATTAATACATCTTGATTAGTTCTCCTTATTCATTCTCACCCTCCTTCCCCTATCCAGTTCAAATGTTTGTTTGTATGCTTACATTTCTTTTTCCAGTTTCCATTTTGCTATAAGTAATTCTCAGTTAGTTATGGTAATTGGAACTGAAATACCACTCATTCAGTTCCATTGAGCTGTGGTGGTGCAGTGGTTAGAATGCAGTGCTGCAGGCTACTTTTGCTAACTGCAATTTGGCAGTTCCCATCTCACCAGGCTCAAGGTTGACTCAGTCTTCCATCCTTCCAAGGTCGGTAAAATGAGGACCCAGATTGTTGAGGGCAATATGTTGACTTTGTAAACCACTTAGAAAGGGCTCCTAAAGCACTATGAATGGTTATGAAGTCTAAATGCTGTTGCTATTGTAAATTGAGCAGTCACTGAACAAGAGGTTGTTCATTAACTCTCTTGTTTTGTTTTTGTTTCTCTATTCTTTAAAACCCAATCTAGAAATAATCTAAAACAGGATGATGATGATAATGATGATTTGAATATATTTATTTTTGGGACGCGGTGGTTCAGGGCTAAGAGGCTGAGCTTGTCAATCAGAAAGGTCAGCAGTTTGGCAGTTCAAATCCCTAGCGCCACGTAACAGAGTGAGGTCCCGTTACTCGTCATAGCTTCTGCCAACCTAGCAGTTTGAAAGCATGTATAAATGCAAGTAGAAAAATAGGAACCACCTTTGGTAGGAAGATAACAGCATTCCATGTGCCTTCAGCATTTAGTCATGCCGGCCACATGACCATGGAGACGTCTCTGGGCAGCGCTGGCTCTTCAGCTTTGAAAGTGAGATGAGCACCACCCCCTAGAGTTGGGAACAACTAGCCTATATGTGTGAGGGGAACCTCTACCTTTGTTTAAGTCCTAAAGTCTCTTTTCCATTCTAAAATAATATCCAATATGAAGTTTGTAATGTTACACATGTTTCGTAACAATGTGAGGGTTAATTTTTAACAGGAAAAAAAAGAACTGTTGCAAGACTATCAAATGCCACATGGTTATGCTTTAATATGCAGAGTAATAGGCAAATGGTTTATTTAGCTTGAATAAAAAGGATTTACCTTTCTCAATATATGCTGTTACATTTAGCAATGTAGCTAAGGTAAACACCAAGGCATTCTCAAAACAGCTGTCATACCAACATCAACTTAATTGTATACATAGCTTTCACAATACTAGGTATTTCAGATGAAATTAATTTGGAAGCATATTGAGCAACAGTCTATAGCATTAAAACTTCCAGTTCACTCTTTCTTGAGAAACATTTGGCAGTCTGTGCTGGAAACAATACACAGCTTAGATTATTTTGAATGAGATAAATGGTCTACACATTGATGTTTCATAAAGGCCAAAGAATCAGAGTTCCGTTGAGATTAAAAACAAATCAAAAATAGTTTCATATAGCTTTTTTCCCATCATTTGTGAGAAGGACTATATCTAAACCAGAACTGCACAGCAGAAAATATTGTTTCTCACAACTAGAGAAACTAGTTATTTATTAGTGTCATGGGCAAATAATTCTACACAAGGAGCAAGAAACAAATATTAGACACAATCTCTTTCTCTAAAAGACTACATATTTCTGAAAAAAAATACCTAAAGGAGCAAACTTCCCAATCAAATTATCAAAATGAAGGGATAACTTTTTTAAAACATAGATTGCATTTAGGATGCATTTACCACTATTATGAGAATTGGAAAAGAGATATTTTAGTGATATTTCTTACCTATACCATCTTCCATGAAATTCCAAAATAAAATTTAAAAAAATACACCAGCCCCCTATGGAAGATATGGATTATCCCAATTCCTCCTTCTACATACTGCTAGTAATTAAGTTTTGTCAGAACAGCAATATCAATTTGATGTTACGCAGAAATGATATACTGTATTTTTCAGAGTATAAGACACACTTTTTCCTCCCTAAAAGAGGGTGAAAATTTGGGTGCATCTTATACACTGAAGTAGCCACAAACATGAGGCATAGAGGAGGTGATGGTCTCTGGCAATCCCTGCAGCCTGGAACAGCTGAGTGGGGGGTATTCTGGGATGTCGATCCACCTGCGAATCAGCTGCTCATGCTGAATCAGGGCTGCAATAATGTGCTGAAGCTGACTTAACTGTTCACTATTTGCTGCAAGGATTTGTCAGAGTTTGCAGCAATCATGTTCAGAAAGCACACACATGTAACTGATTCAGCAGGATTCAATAACTGTTCTTTATATGTAATATAAGACATTAAGTAATATACAATACCAAAAGCGGGTTTTGCAATGTGGTAGTTCAGCAGAGGAGAGAGGTTTCACTTTCAGATATCACCAGAGCATGCAGCTTTAGTACAGAACAAGCTATACCCAGGCTCCTTGCTTTCTCCTTCCTTGTTGCTTACACAGCAAATGCTGTTTGTTTCCAAATAGCCCTCAACTCTCTCATACATTGACAGGATGCTAGCCAGATGAATACCATGGATGCTGGTAGGTAAAGACAGATTTTTTTTTCTTATTTTCCTCCCCAAAAACTAAGGTGCATCTTATACTCTGGAGCGTCTCACGCTCCTAAAAATACAGTAATTTTGATGCTACTCAGATATTTCCTTAAGTTAGATGAAAGTACACCTGAGGATTTCATTATATTTGGACACAAGAAGGAAAATTGGGGGGAGCTAAAAAAAGGAATTATAGCGAGATTAATGCAATTTCTTAGGTGGATGCTCTTCTGATGGCCTGCTTCTACGACTTTCAGGATCAGCTTTTCTAAATAAACTTCATCCATTTGTTACCTCATCCTGTCACTTCAAAGGGGTTGAATTCAACCCTCTTATTTGTGTTGGATTTTCTTTTACAGTACAGATTTTAAATTTGAGATAATGGATTTATTTAGGGATGGAAGCATATTTTATTTTGGTGTATTATTATTGATTTTATGATTGAATGGTATCGAAATTTATAAATAATTTGTTGCCCTTGAATTGACCTACAATTTTGTTTTTACTTTGTCATTATAGTGTACTAAATGTAGATTAATGAGAAAAAAATGAATTTCAATAACTGTAGAATCAGGCTGCAGCATAACAAAATTGACAAAAGTGAAGGGGGTCTGAATACTTTCTGAATACATTTAAATTGAAAAACTCTTTTGATAATATTGTCAATAAAGGTTATTAGTATACAAGCCTCATGTAGAAACAAGTACCATACAAAAACCATATTTTCAGTTATAAATACATACCAGGGAAATGCATGTTTCTCATGAGACAAGCAGAAAACCCCAAAATGCAGAACCAGAGATTTATATTTTTTATTAGCCCCTAAAGTCCCTTGTTCTATTAAACTTGACAGCTCTTAAGTTCTTTATTCTGAAGCAGCTTGAATGCTGCTTTAAAGGAATTAAATAACACGTTTGGCAAATGTAGTGGCAAGTTGGCCTGCACTTCTCATAAATCTTTTTGTGTGATCAGCTCTGCTCCTCAGTGACCAACATGAAGTAGAAAGCCCTTCTTTTAATCAAGATTCACTACACATTACCAAAATCTTGCAGAGGAAAAGGTCTCTCATGGATCCACCAAATGGAATTAACTTTTATGGAAATTGCATACAAAATAAATGCCTACATTAAGAAAATGTAGTTAGGAAAAAAAAGTGCACTGTGACAATTTATATTTAAAAAAGGACATCGAGAGAATTGAATAAAAGCAGTGTGTTATGTGTGTGCGTGTACATGTTGAAAACTAGATAGCAATAGCAATAGCACTTAGACCAGCGATGGCGGACCTTTTTTGGCTCGCATGCCACAAGTGGGGGAAGCACAGGGGGGTCGTGTGCAGGTGTGCCGCACCCATAATGCAATGCGTGACCCCCACAGAGCGCATGTGTGCACTACAGGCGCTCCCCTCCTATAAAGCCTCCTTTCACCCTTCCCAGGCTCCAGAGGCTTTATAGGAGCCTGGGGAGAGCGAAAAGAGCCTTCTCTGCCCCCCCAGAGGCCCTCCGGAGGCTTCAGGGACCGTCCAGAGGCTTCCCTGATGCCTTCGGAGCGCTCAAAATGACCCTCCGAGCAAACCAGAAGTCACTTCCGATTTGCTCGGAGGGTCATTTTAAGCGTTCCGAAGGCTTCAGGGAAGCCTTTGGACGGTCCCTGAAGCCTTCGGAGGGGGCAGGGGAGGCTCTTTTCGCCCTCCCCAGGCTCCTATAAAGCCTCTGGAGCCTGGGGAGGGCGAAAAATCGCTTTTAAAAAGGGTGAACTCAGCTGGCCAGCGCGCGCATGCACACTGGCCAGCTGACAGGACCTTGCGTGCCCTGACAAATGGCTCCGTGTGCCACCTGTGGCACGTGTGCCATAGGTTCACCATCACTAACTTAGACTTATATACCGCTTTACAATGCTTTACAGCCCTCTCAAAGCGGTTTACAGAGTCAGCATATCGCCCCCAACAATTTGAGTCATTTTACCCACCTCAGGAGGATGGAAGGCTGAGCCTGGTGAGATTTGAACTGCCAAATTTCAGTCAGCAGAAGTATCCTGCAGTACTGCACTCTAACTACTGCACCACCACAGATAGATTAGAAATAGATACACGCACAAGGCTTATACTTAGGGAACATTGGAAACCCCAACTAGATCTTATTTACTATAGGTTTTTTTTTAATGGCCCAGAATAATGAAACCAATAAAACAGATTCTGTATATTCAAAAGAGAATTCTTCTGCCACATTTTCAAATTAGCTGAATTTCATGGACATTGCATCAGATCGTCAAAACTTCACTGTCCTACCCATTCTCTTCCCAGAAGGACAGTCCTTGTTGATACCATTTTAAAATAACATTAGTTTCTGTGCGCAGTTAAATGGACACAAATTATCCCCCTCTTTTGTTTCCTATGAGTGTCACATGGAATACCAAGGCTTTCATGATTCTATCTTTCCAGGTAAAGAAATGGCATTTGAATATCCCCTACCCCAAGGCCTTCACGGCTTCTCTACTGAATGTTAATCTGTGATGTGCTGTACTTCTTGATGCTTGTCCTTTTATAGTTGATCCTAAAAGGGAGAAACTGTCCAACACTTAGATATCTTTATTATCTTCTCTAAGGGTGTTTGTTCTACCTGTGGTCATTAAGACCTAAAATGTGGTCTTCTTTGATTTAATTTTAGTCTCGTGTTTTTCACTGTTTTCTTTGAATTCAGGATTAGGCATTGTAGATCCTTTGCATTTTCAGTGATCAAGGTGTTGTCATTAGCACAGCACAGGTAATTAAATACAGTACTTCCTCAATGGATGCTATTTTTGTGCACCATTTTTAGCAAAAAAAATATAACACCAGCAAATTGTGTTCACTGCAGTTGACATTGCCAAGCATACTATTTTAATTCCATTGAAATCTCAGTGGAATTGCATTGCCCTATTTTACCTATAGTTACTTTTGTTTTAAAACCTATGCTTACTTTCAAAAGCCCCTTAAAGTGTTTCAATTGACTAAAATAATTCTTTACACAATTATTGCATATTTTATTGCGTTTAAAGGCCTGGAAACAAAATCAGAACATTAAATGGATAATTTGGTGGATGTCTTAATTTTGATGTTCATGTCAGTTCAGCAGCTGTGGGTCAGTTCATTTGATACTTGCTCAGAAAGATCAAATCCTTCAATCATCTGTGTAATGGGGAATAATTGAGCTTCATGCTTTACAGACAGGATTTGGGTTTGCAACAGTGAACTTAGCACTTCCTACCGAGAGACACATATCACTACACACTTGGAAATACTCTCTGTCAATTTGTACTACAACTGTCAAGCGCAAGACAATTCCTGCTGAGAAGAAATATTAATACCACTAACTTAAAGTTGCCAGGAGGATGCCTGTTCCCAGCTTTATTACACATCATATCAGTTTCTCTCAATAGTGCTCAGATACTTTTCTCAAGAAGACGGATACACATTGCTTTGAAGTATAATCTAGGCAGAAATTTGCTGACAATGTTAGCTGTTCATTATTACCTTACAGCAACACAACCACCTTGATAAGACATAATTTGTAATGTAAGTTAGAAGTGTCTAATATACGTGTAAATACGGAACTAGACACAGGGAAGTGTTCATTTTCCTGTAAAAGTAAAATGATTTGATAGTTCTTCTCCTACGAATCATCCCACAGTTAATTAAAAATTTAAAGTTTCTCCAGCATGAATTTTGCTGCAGGCCTGCCCAATTTTTGTCAATCTGCAAAGGCAGTAGCCCAAATTGCCTCTTGTTAAGGAGAAGGATAGTTTGAATCTGTCCTTAAAGTTCCAAAGTGCCAAAGAAACTTACTCTTACTTGGATGTTATAGAGATTGTTCAAACCACAATACTCAAATTATCTGCAGGTAGCTTTGTATATGAAAAACATAGTAGCTTCTTACATTGGTTTTGGAACATTACCTTTATATTACATGGAGCCAGGAGAAAGAGGAGGATGAGAAAGAAGAAACAACTCACTTTATGAATTGTGAACATTGTAGAAGTAGAGCCATATTAGTCTGTGGTAGCAAAAAATATGAAAGCACCCTTTCTGACTAACAAATGTTACTAAAAGTCATTTTTCAATGAGCTGCAGCTTCATAACCAATTTATCTTCTTCTCCCTTTTCCCAACACTTTTGCTCCCCCATTTCCTCCCCCCACCTCAGCCCAATTCTATACTAAATCAATCTATTCACTCTATGCATATGATGAAGTCAGCTACTGATCGCGGAAGTTTCTGCTTTTCAATAAATGTTAAGTCAAAAATGTGCTACCAGATATCTCATTTTCTGAATGGTAGGAAATAGCTCCAAAATGTGAGCTCACTTCAAAAGGCCTTGCTATATGTTCAAAGGTATGATGGTGGAGACTTTGGTGATGAGTTCATTATTTTTGTAACACTTGCATAGGGTTTAAATCTGATCAGATGCAAACATATCCACTAATATATTTATGAGAATTTTCATTCAACAAATCATATTTCTGACATACGGCTTCTGTGATACAGAATATTAATATCTCTCAACAATAGTAATCGTGAGGGGGATCTTGGAGTCCTAGTGGACAATCATTCAAATATGAAACAGCAGTGTGCTGCAACTTCCAAAAAAGCCAACACAGTTCTAAGCTGCATAAACAGAGGGATCGAATCAAGATCACATGAAGTGTTTATAATGCCTTGGTAAGGCCACACTAGGAATACTACATCCAATTTTGGTCACTATGATGTAAAAAAATGTGGAGACTCTAGAAAGAGTGCAGAGAAGAGCAACAAAGATGATTAGGAGACTGGAGGCTAAAAACATATAAAGAACAGTTACTGGAACTGGGTATGTCTAGACTGATGAAAAGAAGGACTAGGGGAAACATGATAGTAGTGTTGCAATATCTCAGGGCCTGCCACAAAGAAGAGTGAGTCAATCTATTCTCCAAAGCACCTGAGGTTAGAACAAGAAGCAATGGGTGAAAACTTATCAAGGAGAGAAACAACTTAAAACTAAGGAGAAATTTCCTGATAGTTAGAACAATGAATCAGCGGAACAACATGCCTCCAGAAGTTGTAAATGCTCCAACACTGGAAGTTTTTAAGAAGAGTTTGGATAGCCATTTATCTGAAGTGGTGTAGGATTTCCTGCCTAAGTAGAGGGTTGGACTAGAAGACCTCCAAGGTCCCTTCCAACTCCATTATTCTATATTCTTTAATACATACAGTTTCTCAGAATCATCAGACATAGCTAGAAACCAATAGGAATAGCACTTAAACTTATATACCACTTCATAGGGCATTACAGCCCTTTACAGAGTCAGCATATTGCCCCCAACAATCTGTGTCTCATTTTACCAACCTTGGAAGGATGGAAGGATGAGTTAGGTTTGAGCTGTTCAGGATTGAACTACTGGCAGTTGGCAGAGATAGCCTGCAATACTGCATTCTAACCACTGCATCACCTTAGCTCTTTAAGGACCCCTCCAGAAAGAATTTAAAGTAGAAGCTATTACAAAGAAAGGAAATCACTATACTGGAAGGAAAGATGCATAATATGCATAATTTATATGGAAATAGAAACAAGCTATGTTTGAACATATTTGTGATAATATCCTGGTCAAAGGTTGTTCTTTATTCAAATCAACCAATTATTGTTTGATAAGGTTGGGGTTGTGAAGAGTCAGACTGAACAACAACAACAATAACAACAACAAAGATTTTCATCTTTTTCCAATAAGGTCTTCAGGAAGAGGAAAGTATTCATTTGCATAAACATTTTGATTTCTCCTGGCAGAGAGCTTTCTGTGGCTACCATCCAAGTAAAGTACCTTCAAAGTACTCTTCAACTGTTGCTTTGTGCTTTGTGAGATTGACAAAAATTCCCCTATAATTATATACATTGCCATCAAGCTATTTCATTTTGATTTACATTATATAACATACAGAAAGAAGAGTAAGAAGTAATAAATAAATAAAAGAAATTGGAAGCAAGAATAAAAGAAATGAAAATCCAGGTCTAAATTATGCCAAAAATAATTTTCCGTATTTCTCTATCTTTGCAGAATATATTTCCTTTGATCCTGTCCCAAAAACCAATTCGTATATTTCTCCTTTTATTTAACTTTCCCAGCTTTTTGTTTCTGAGAATCTCTGTACTATATTTTGGTAGAGAATCTTCACCCAACTACAATTTTTCTAACTTCCCTTTCATATTAATCACTCATTCTTCTTCCATACATTATTTTTAATCCAATTCTCATTCATTCTTTCCATATGGCCAAAACATCTCAACATACAACATGTTTTTCATATTAGTCATTCACTTTTTCATCCAGTCCATATCAATTCAGCACCCATTCATTCTTGACCTTATATTTTCTTTCGTCATACTTTTTTTTAAAATCCTTTATAAGGATCACTCGTTCACTTAGTTCATTCATAAGTTCATTCACTTCATGTGTTCTGATAAAACATACTCAATAGATTTGAACATTTTATATTTTTTTAGAGCCTCCCCTAATCAAAACCCTCTGGCAAAATTTTAACAGAATATATAATGTCTAAAGAAGACGGGAATGAAGAAAGATTAAGCAGAGGAAGTACCATAGCATGACAAGACCCTATGTATGCAATTTAGCAATAGATAGCCAATGTGGGTAATACTGGGAAATCCTACTAGTGGATGGAAACTGCTGGACTAAAAGACAACAGTGAGGCATTGATCATTGATCTTAGCAACCCAAAAACAGGGACTAAGCACTGGATTCATAAAAGCACAATTCTGCCACACTAGACAGGACCTTTGCTGCAGACTATGCAGAAAGGTCTCAGAGGCAGTCCAACAGAGAGCGATTGAATTAATACAGCAGGATTAGCATACACTGAATGACACAACTAAGTAGCTGGAAATGTGTATACAAACATCAGCAATTGTAAGGGCTAGACTTTCCCATGTCCAGATTTGAGATTCCAACAGAAGGTCATGGAGAATAACAGGGTTAAGATACTGTGGGATTTCCAGATCCTGACAGAGTGGTAAGTACTGGTCAATCAACCAGACATCAGGGTAGTAAACAGTGACCAGAAAATACCAGTGGTGTTAAATGTAGCAGTGCCTTTCTTCTAATTTCAAATAGAGTGAGGATTTTTACCAAGCTTTCAAAAATGTTCTCACCAAACCAGCAGATTTCATTAGGGTAATCCGAGGGCTACGAAATATATTGCTTTGTAGATGATAACCAGCATTTTAAATATATTTATAGTAGTTTTTGATAGGTTAATTTAGATACTTAGACAACAAGGCAACTGGAATCATCTGTATACAAAATTCATATCCTCAACCAGTAAATCTCTAGCATAACACAAGCATTCTGTTTGCTTCTGCTTCTGCCTCTGTCTCTAAATATGCCCCTAGACCTTACCTGTCTCTAGCTCTAGCCACCTATCCATAAATGTGTTAAATGGTTCTTCATCTTTACCTGGAATTATGTGAGAATTTGAGGTGATTCTTTCCTGCCCCTATCTTCCCAATATTGATGAGGATCACTTTTTTTCTGCCCCTCTGTCAGACAGGAAGTAGCTACTAGGAGTAAGACTTTGCCCACCCTATATTTCCTGGTTCACCTGTTCTTCACCAGTTCTTTCCAGACTAGATTCCTACTCTCTGAGAATACATCATTTTCATCTGAGGAAATAAACTTTTCACAACCATTCTTATATTTCTTGCTATAAAATAAAAATCTGGCCTGTGTTTTCCCTGAATGAGCAGGATAAAACCACACTGACCTTCCCAAATTTTCTTCATTCTCCTAGCTTGATTACTTTCAGTCAGAATTCTGCTCCTTCCAAAAAGATGCTTTGTAACTTAATTATTTTTATTCATTTTCAAGCAATTTCCATAGCACTTCTATTTTCCATTTATCTGTACAGACAACTGTCTTTTAATCATATGTTATTTTCCTACAGTCATTCTTCTTTTATTCAAGTTTCTATCACCTTTACCTTTTCTTCTGTTCCATTTATTTTCTAAGATCAAGTCTTGATATTACCAAATTATGGGCTGTCATACATTCAGAATTTTTAAATTGTTCTTATAACCTCCGTTGACTCCTTGAATCTTTATGATAGACAATCAAATTAATTGTGCCTTTTATCCATTCTTTGTCATACTTACCCAGGAATTACATTTTATTGTTTATTTGAAGCAAATAAACCTTTGCTAAGCAAATATTCACCAATCACAATTTTTGTTTATTCTTGAGTCTATTTGTAGTCCATTTTTCTTTGATTTCTTGCCTTGTTCTCACCCTCCATTCAGATAACCTAGAAGAATAATCTTTTCCTCTAGATTCTGAACGTTTTACAATTTTTCACAAAAGCCACCTTTTTCTTTCATTAATACCATACATTGGAGCAGGGGTATCAAACTCAAGGCCCGGGGGCTGGCTCTGGCTCATGGGGTTCTTAGATCTAGCCTGTGGGGTGGCCCTAGAAACAGCAAAGGATCACCCTGTGGTGCTTTTGCCAGTGAAAATGAAGCTGGGGAGGGCCACGGGCAGCCCTCCTGAGCTCCATTTTCACTGGCACAGGGTTACAGGAAGCTGTTGCAACCAAAAATGGAGATTGGGAGCCCATTTTCATTGGCAGAGTACTTAGGCCACCAGAAGCACCCCCAACATGAGTGATGTCAAGCTGGGCCATCCCCCCTGGTCCCCCTGAGGTCAAACACAATCCTGATGCGGCCCCCAATAAAATTGACACCTCTGCACTAGAGCATTACATACAACTATCATCATATAGAATTCTTACTTTTATACATTCACATAACAATACTAATAACACAAATTCACATTATGTGACTTTTTTTTCATTATTAAATCTATGCTTCACTTCCCACTTCATTTTACAGGATCAAACTGCATTCATTCAGAATTGTTATATTGTTCCTATTTCTTTTTACAAATACACAATGCAATTTTTTAAAGTTAATTTTACTTGTTTATTAATGCTAGTGTTTGTCAATTATACCTGACCTGCATACATTTACAACTTACAAAATTATAATTTAGAGAAAAAATCATGTTATTCTCAGTTAAAAGTAAAACATTTCAAATACCCCTGAATATACCTAGGAAGGACCTTTTATCCTATAAAATTGATGAGAAAATCTAGACTATAGATATTGGTATAGTTATGCAACTTAATTTGCACAGTCTCACTAAATATTTGATTTCTCAGTTAGGCAAGAATAGTTGCAAGAGTTAACATGAAATGTAAGTTTTTCAGTCAGCAGTGGAAAAGAAAAACAGGTCCATTAAGGTACTTACATATTCCCATTTCAATATTGCTTCTTTTTAAAATTCATCTTTAGAAAAATGAGTGTTAGCTTTTTATCTTCTTAATCTTCATAGTGCATAAAATATATATTTTTAAAGGGTTTTTTTTTTTTTTTGCATTTATTAGCCGCTCCCTTTCCAGGCAGGACTCGGGGCGGTGTACAATGGGCATATAAAACATAAAACATGTGTACAAACACACAAACATACATATATACAAAGACACACATGCACGGAGGAGGTAACAAATTACAACATTTAGACAGTTAAAAATCAGTTAAGTATTATTTTGGTAGCCATGTAACAAGATGCAGAAATATGCTGTTTGCTATTTTTTTTTATTTCTATAATCTGGTCAGATGAAGCTTTCTCCACAATTTTCATATAGCAAAATATATTTTATGGATTGCTGATGGGTTTGCCCATAGGAATTGGAACACTCAAGTAGAAACAAAACCAGCACTTTCAAAAATCAAACCGTAATAGTGTTTCAAAAAGTCTTTCACAAATTTGAAATTGCAGTTGAGATTCTAATCCTGAAATCCAATATGGAACTTTATATTGCAATGACTTTGTGTGGCAAGAGATCACAGATTCCCTACCCTACACGTTCCCTTAAAACAGCGGTTCTCAAATAGTGGGGCGCGCCCCCCTGGGGGGGCGCGAGGCTCCGTAAAGGGGGGCGCGAAGGCTCCCTTTCCATCTGGGTGCAACGGCGGCGGCGGCGTGGGCGAGGCATAATATATCCCGCCTGGAAGTGGCAGCACTTCGCACTGTGGATTTTCATTGGAACCGCGGGCTGGAGCTGTTCAAGAAGCCTGCTCGGGCGGGGGTGGGAGGGAGGGAAGCATGGCTGTCCCAGGCTTCCCTCCCTTCCCCCCCCACCCAGCCCAAGCAGACTTTTTGCACAGCTCCAGCCCGCGGCTCTGATGAGTCTCTGAGCAGTCCCCAGCGCTGCCACTTCAAGCCGGGATATATTCTGCCATGCCCTCGGCGGCGTCTTTATGCAGGTAGCTCGCCTCCCCCCCAGCAGCTCCACCGCCAGCATTCCGTCTGGAAGCGGAAGCGCAACAGCCGCTGTTGGGGAAGGGACAAAGGGGCGGCGGTCGCCCGATCTTGCCACCCCCACCCCTTCGCCCCTGGTAACGGCGACTGTTGTGCTGCTGCTTCCAGCTGGGATGCTGGAGGAGCTGCTGGCAGGGAGGGAGGGAAGAAGGGGAGGAGGGAGTAAGGATAGACAAGCAAGAGGGAAAGAGGAAAGAAGGCAAGCAGGCAGGAAGGAGGCAGAAGGAAGGAGGGAAGAATGGAACTGGAAGGGAGGCAGGGAAGGAGGGAGGGAGAAAGGAAGGATAGGAGGATAGGGAAAGAGGAAAGAAGGCAGGCAGGCAGGGGGAAAGAGGAAGGAGGGAACTGGAAGGGAGGCAGGAAGGAAGGGAAGGAGGAAGGGAGGGTGGAAGGAAGGATAGACAAGTAAGAGGGAAAGAGGAAAGAAAGCATGTGACTACGGTGGGAGAGGAGGAAAGACCGGTGTGCTATGTTATGCAGAGGTGTACTTATAACAATTTTATAGACAAATTATACTATTTACAGTTGCGCGGGGGGCGGGGCGCGAAATGTTTTCTTCTTCCTAGGGGGGGCATGACAGAAAATAATTGAGAAGCACTGCCTTAAAAGAAGAAAAATGTGTTTCTCTATGTCTTGCTACACTAAAACTTCCTTCTTTTGCATCCTACTTATGGAACAGTGGGAAAATGGATTTTAAAGAATTGCTTTTGGTACTCTATCCCTTCTGAGAAAACTGGGAAGTTGTTATGTTCTTATGTTCTTACATTAAGAAGTAAAATTGAACTACAACATGAGTACTGTCTAGCTAATTGACCAGTTAACAGTAACAAAAGTAGTATTTCTATCTTTTTTAGATCTGCTGTATTGTAGACTTTTCTCTTTGCCATTAAGTTTTATAGTTAAGTATTGGGCTTTCTCTCATTCCAAGGAAGGAGGCTTTGACAAATCACTTCTGGAGAACTACAGGGTCTATTCAGGCAGTCACCAGAAGTCTTGAAGGTGCAAGCCAACAAACACACAAACAAATAATAATTTAAAAAACTAAAGTGAATGCATAAAAAAGGAAATATTATTACTTTTCAAATATTGTTTTCCTCCTAATTACAACTTCCATACCCTTCCACAGGTTTTTCTTTCTTTCTGCAAGTAATAACCTTTTTAAAAAGATTGTTGGCTATATAAAGAACCCATCTAAATCTGAAAGCAAAGCAAAGCAAAGCCAAGGATGGTATTGACAGGGGTGGTCAAGGCACTATTTCCTACATTTTGAAGATCAAGTTTCAGTTTTGTCATTGTGCTTGCATTTTCAACCTATATCCGTTTAAAACAAAATTCAACCATAAAAGTAATTGACATGATCAACTTTTTAAGATGAAATGGGGCAAAAAACATGGCAATATGTATGTCTCAACAATAACAATTAAAATTTAAAAAAATGCCATGATCAAGCAAAGCCTCCACCAATCAGATTTTTGGAGGCTTAATTTACTTTGTGTACTCCTAAACTACAATGCTTACTGATATTTCTTCAGAGGAGGCTATTAGGATAAACTTGAAAGAAAATGCTGGGGGGTGGGAGAGTTAGTTCAAGAAAGCACTGTTAAGTATGGATGGGACGTTCCTTGTTCTGGTACTGTTAGCAATATTGAGGGAACAATCATGGTTCATTTGCTTAAACTTGCTTTAAGTTTTAAACTTAAAACTTGACCCAGAAAAGTTCTGCAAAATTGTTTAGGATTTTACCACCTTTTGTTCATTGTAAGAAAGCAAAAAATTGAAATAGCTGAGAAGGATAAAGTCCTGTAACATTTGTAATGGGATGGTGGGGGAGACAAGAATAAAATAGGGGAAAGATGTAATCCATTTCCCCTTTGGTGTGTTGAAGGAACAAAATAATATTGATGTGGAAGTTTAACAAATTCCAATGTAAAGAAAGTGATTTCTTAGTTTATATAAACTTTCTTAGTTTCTATAAACTCATTTGCCAATTAATTTTAACAGACTAAATATATGTTAATATACTGTAGCCTAAATTTTAAACAGCTACAATTGAGATATTAATCATGCCTGCACCAGACCTAAATTGGTAGTTTGAGAGAACTTACTTTAAGCACATTTCAAACTGATTCATAATAGTGCAAAGGGTTACTTCAATCAGTATTGGGCAATGCTTCAGCTTTAGTTTCAGTTCTAAATTGCTTTTAAAATCAAAATCTATAAAAATGGGCACTGTCAAATCAGCAAAACAATTTCTTTGAAATAATTGCACAGTTGCGCAGTTAGGAAATGTCCACTTTCTTTCCTCTCCTACATTTCTTTGAACACTCTTTATTCTCCGCAATGACATATATTTATTTGCTCAAAAAGAAGTGATGAATATGAACTCAGTATTTAAAATCAAGTGTTTCCCCATACTTTTCACTTTTTTCCCCATTTTGAGAAGGGAATTCAACATGCATTTTTGGATTGTTATAGTGACAATCAAGAGATCACAAGCAACCATAACGCAACCTTGTAATCTCCAAGTTGGAGCTGAATAAACTTGTAGGTTACATCATCCAACAATAGTGGCATATGTTATTGAAAACATAACTATCAAAAACTACAAGAAAAGTTCAAAAAAGTTTGATGATTGCAAACAATTTTCTTTGTTTTCTGCAGTGCAACTGGGAAAACATATTTTTGATGTCCCCAAATTTTATGTTATCAAGATGTATGGCTATTTCAACCTTTCTGACAGACCGGCAGAGCTGAAGGACTTCTGTAATTACATTAAAGTAAACGACTGCAATCCAGGATGGCATGTTTTGACAAGATAGCTATCTCTGCTTCAGACTATGTACTGTTAAAATCCTGGTGCTCTTGACAAGTTTAAGTGAGGACAAATGCCCTGGGATATTATGGAAATATAAAAAATATTGAAGAAAATGCAATCAGAACTTTTATCTTTGTCTTTCCTTGTGGAACTGCTTCCACTCCATATTTAAACAACAAGGGCATTGGAACATCCGATAAACAACACACCCAGGGAAAGATCCCTGAAGGGTTGTTTTTTTTACCTGGCTGTCACTTTTTCAACTTACCGAACACTAACCCAACTGGCATTCCTTTAGTTTATATGACTCTCCTAGGTTAAGGAAAGTCCTGGAATCATTCCACAAGATCTTCCATATAGCAATGGGTCTGCAAGTAGCTTCAGGGGCTGGGGTTTGAAGCAACCTGGGGGGAGGGGACTGTAATAAATTAATTGTTGAAGCAGTAGGCATTTTGGAATTTATTTTTCAAACAGTAAGTTGTGCCTTTCATTTCTTAATCATTTTTAAGGACTATTAATCTTTATTAAACTAAGAGAGGCTCTCTTTAGCAACCACCTTTTTAAAGAGCTGTACCATTTTGGGGATTTCTTCATTCTTAAACAACAAGGAAGAAGGCTGTTAAGGCAAGTTAAAATAAGGAAGTGTGGGGTATCTTTAAAAAATGATGGAGAAATATAAGGCTAGAGAGTTGGGATTTTACTTTATTATTTTTACTCATTTATAGATTGGTCTGCTTTACTGTGGGTAGATAAAGCTTTCTGTTTTTTATGATTCCTGAATGGCCAGCAATTCTTCAGTGATTTACAAAATGCTACTCTTTGACTATAGAGAGAGTAAGAAGATGGAGAAGCAAAATATTAGGAGATGTATTTGAAAAATCCTTAAATAAAATCCAACAATTCATAGACATTCTCCAAGGATGTTTAAAAGCTATTCTCCAAGGATGTTTAAAAAAAAAAACTAGTCAAACTACTTCAGAGATACAAATATATGTAGAAAGTTACCAAACCATCAAGGCAATTTCACAAGTAACTGACAATGTAGAGAAGTCAATTGTGATTTTGGAATATAGATCTGACACCAATCTTTATTATGATAATTTAAATATAAACCTCCCAATACAATTGAAAGAAGAATTCCAAGAAAATCTTCAAGTTTCAAAAGGACAAGTATGGGACTTTTTCTCCATGGAAACTAACAAGGTTGAGAAAAAAAAGTTTATAACATTCCAGAGAAGAAAAAGATTTCATTTCATGAAGATAAGCTGGAAGGAGCAGTGGTAGTATTCTACAGATTCAGACTGGTTCAGGTGGGGGTGGGCCCTGATTACCTACTCCAGCATCATCCATCCTATTTAGCCACGTTTTCTAATCCGTATGCATGTGTGCAAGCCACATATGCGAGCAAAGCACTTGTGCGGAAGGCTGCATGCATGAGGGGAAATCATGCACGCTCACAGTTTTGGTGCACAGTGAACTAATGGTAAAATTATGTGAAACACACCTCTGGGAAGGACTGACTTAAACTTAATGAGTCAAGTTTTAATGCAAAGTGGGTTAGAAAATGCTTTGATTTTCCTTTATATATAATGCTTAAATAATTCTTAAACCTTGTAAAATATCACTGAAAGAATATTTGAAAGTATCCATGTTAAGACAAAGTTAAAGAAAATATGTATTAGCTTAAAGAAAAGTTTAGAGTTTTAAAAAGGATGTATACAAGAAGAACTTTTGAGGGAAACTTAGAGGGAGTGATTTAAATTTAATGAGTTAATTGAGGTTAGTTGGAACTTTGTTGTCTAACTGAAAGTGAATTTTAAGAGAGGAAGTTAAAAAAATTAGAACTTTTTGATCTTAGAAATATTTTAAAGACAATTTTTAAAGTTTTAAAATAGATTTTAAAAAGCATTTCCCCCCTATGGTTAAATAATCTGAAAGAATACAGTGAATTTTGTTAATATAAATGGACATAATTTATGAAGATTTTTACATGCAAACAGAAATATATATTATTTCCCCAGCAAGGAAAAAAAAGCAGAAATGGTTAAACCGATTGCCTTATTCAAAGAGGAGAATATATTTACAATTATATTTTCTGTTTGGAAATAACTTCTGGAATTTTTGCTTGTGATGAAAAAAAATGAAATTTTGGCTTTGGCTTTGCTGATTAGATAGACTTGCTTTTATATAAATGACTAGTATATACTAATGTGTAAAAGAACAAAAGTTGAGGCTGTGCTAAAAAGAGTTGGCAGTCAACACTTTTTTCTTGTCCCCCTTGTCCCCATTATTTTATTTCCCTCTTTCTTTTTCCTTCCCCTAATTTTCTATTTCTATTTTTCTTTATATTTTATACTTGGACAAAACAATAAATGTTGGAGTTTTAAAAAGTCAACAAAAGGAATGGAAGCTCCAATACTGGAAGTTTTAAGAAGATGTTGGATAATCATTTGTCTGAAGTGGTGTAGGGTTTCCTGTCTAAGCAGGGGGTTGGACTAGAAGACCTCCAAGATTCCTTCCAACTCTGTTATGCTATGCTATGCTATGCTATGCTATGCTATGCTATGCTATGCTATGCTATGCTATATCATTCAGCAGCAGTGTGTGAATTTGTCACTGATACCTATAGAAAACTTGAGAATAATGGAGTTTCTTGAGTTACAGTTAAGCTCAAGTAACTACTAACACCAAATGTTGCACAGAAATGTAAAAGTGACTTCACAGTGTCCTATATGCGTGCCAAGAAATACTTGAGTGATCAGTACAATTTTAGAATCCATAACAGCCCTTCCAAATGCTGTTGCCTTTTCTTTTAGAATTTTTTTTAATGAAGAACAGGCTTGCAATCTAAAAGAAACTAATTTGTATGCACTGTGTAAGAATGTAGTATTGTTGAAATGGAACTGGTAAGTTGCCAGAGAAAAGAGGAGTGAAACTTTTAAACAGAGTTGTCCAGACTCCATTAAACAACATGAAAATAAAGATGAAGTAATGCCACCACTTCTGTATAATGTAACTCATCCAGAGGTTTTACTCAATGTCTTCTCAGCAGTGACTACTGCTTGGAATGGAAATAGACTGGAAAAGGTATGTTAAACCTATATCATCTTTTAGAAAGAGAAAACACCTACATAATTTTGTTAAACAACAGAAAGTTGGTAAAATGTACCAGGAAAGGGCAAAAATAAACCAGTAGTTCCATACATTTGATGAGGCATATGTAATATTATTTTTTTATAAAATTGGATATGTTTTCAGTCTTTTTTTTTAAATTGTCATCATTGTCCTCTTTTCTTAGCTTACAATATTGGACATCATATGAATAGAGTTGGCCAGATCATATTAACAATGCAATCATATTTATGAATCAGAAATACACTACTATAGGTTTATGAGAATTTACTCCTGCAGACTCTGGCTACCAAGAATGAAATACTGAATTTGTATACAATACTGAAGATAAGAAATCAAAATTGTCAAATTTTACCAACAAGTACTAACATGAGTTTCTAACCCAATTGTTTGCAATTACAATACAATACAATAGTAGAGTTGGAAGGGACCTTGGAGGTCTTCTAGTCCAACCCCCTGCCTAGGCAGGAAACCCTATACCATTTCAGACAGATGGCTATCCAACATCTTCTTAAAGACTTCCAGTGTTGGGGCATTCACAACTTCTGGAGGCAAGCTGTTCCACTGATTAATTGTTCTAACTGTCAGGAAATTTCTCCTCAGTTCTAAGTTGCTTCTCTCCTTGATTAGTTTCCACCCATTACTTCTTGTTCTACCCTCAGGTGCCTTGCAGAATAGTTTGACTCCCTCTTCTTTGTGGCAACCCCTGAGATATTGGAACACTGCTATCATGTCTCCCCTAGTCCTTCTTTCTCTTAAACTAAACATACCCAGTTCCTGCAACCGTTCTTCATATGTTTTAGTCTCCAGTCCCCTAATCATCTTTGTTGCTCTTCTCTGCACTCTCTCCAGAGTCTCCACAT
Organism: Natrix helvetica; assembly: GCF_964273705.1. Lineage (NCBI taxonomy): Eukaryota > Metazoa > Chordata > Lepidosauria > Squamata > Natricidae > Natrix > Natrix helvetica. Next base: position 87,688,155 of record NC_138550.1, on the reverse strand, counting down.
CTTTTCTACATCGTGGCGACCAGAACTGAATGCAGTATTCCAAGTGTGGCCTTACCAAGGCATTATAAAGCGGTATTAACACTTCACGTGATCTTGATTCTATCCCTCTGTTGATGCAGCCTAGAACTGTGTTGGCTTTTTTGCAGCTGCTGCACACTGCTGGCTCATATTTAAATGGTTGTCCACTAGGACTTCAAGGTCCCTTTCACAGTTACTACTACTGAGCAAGGTATCATCTACACTGTACCTGTGCATTCCATTTTTATTGCCTAAATGTAGAACCTTACTCTTTTCACCATTGAATTTCATTTTATTAGATAGTGCCCAATGTTCAAGTTTGTCAAGATCCTTCTGTATCTTAAGCCTATCTTCTGGAGTGTTGGCTATTCCTGCCAGCTTGGTGTCATCTGCAAATTTGATGAGTTCTTCATTTATTCCCTCATGCAAATCATTGATGAAGATGTTGAAGAGTACTGGGCCTAAAACAGAGCCTTGGGGTACTCCACTGCATACTTCCCTCCATGTAGATGCAGTTCCATTGAGGACTACACGTTGAGTGCAGTTGGTCAACCAGTTACGAATCCATCTGGTGGTGATGCTGTCTAACCCACATTCTTCTACTTTATCTAGTAGTCAGTTATGGTCTACCTTATCAAATGCCTTACTGAAGTCCAAGTAAACTATATCGACGGCATTCCTCTGGTCCACTAATTTTGTCACATTATCAAAGAATGCAATAAGATTAGTCTGGTATGATCTGTTTTTGATGCCAATTAAAAAGCTTATAGCTTGTTTGCTGATTTCAGCTTACTGTGTTTCCTGTTTTCCCTAGGGCTTTAAACAGACTTAGGTCATTGTTTGCTCTCTATATCTCCTAAACAGTGCAGATGAAATAAACTCTCCATCAGCTCTAACAGAGGTGTTTCCTTCTCTTTCTCCATTGGAATAGTCAAGGGGCAGGAAAAGTAGAAAAGGAATAATTTGAAAATGCTCTTTGAAGTGTGCCTTTAAATAGTATCTCTCTAAAACTTTAACTCAATGTTTCCTTTCCTTTTGGCAAAGTTTAGGAAGATAGAAAAAAGTTCACAGATCTGCTGCCTTAAAGCACTCTTGAATTGGCAGATCTTAGAGGAATGTGTTCAAGGAAAGATAATCCGAAGAGATGAGCCATATTTGAGGGTTCCTTTAATTTGGGATTCCTGCTTTGATCAGAATTGCTGAATAGCCCCTTCAACTATAATATGATATCACAGGGGTGGAGACCTTTTAAAAATGTTTTATTTTTCATACATGTCAAAATTACCTGATGCTTAACACACCAGTTTCCTTAGGGAAAACTTATTCATCTGTAAGTGAACAGTTTACTCGTCTCTGCTCTAGACTATTATCAATAACCAGGCTAGCTAGGGAAGGATGGAAAGTGGTCCTTTATATCTAGAAGATAGTAAGGTTGGATAATGGATGGATAGACTGATTTATTGATAGATGATAAATGTAGATTAATAGATAACCAGCTTAATTTATGAAACTTGCTTCAAGATTAGTTATATTCAGATAATATTTTTAGTTTTGGGGTTGATTCTGTAGTTCTTTATGTTTCACATCATACATGACTAAGAAAAACAAATCCTGAATCTTTTCACCTAGGATATTCCTGCAATTAATATCTATTGATGACCTACTCAAATCTGTAGAAGATACTGTAATTATTATTCAAAACTCCATCAATAATTATAAACACATCCAAAACTTGATTCAGTAGAACTTTCTGACTCATTTATTACAGCTTTGACTTTCTTGAATTGTTTGACAATTACCTGTTGTGAGAAGGAGGCATAATCTTAGGATCACCGAAGGAACTAATACTGGTAATCAAGAGGTATCTATTCTTTTTGATTCTTCACAGAAAGGAAACATAAGATTATATCCAAAGCCAGTGAGGTTACTATAAAAGAACTCAATTCTCTGATATTTTATCTGCCAGAAAAGCCAATAACTCTGATTTTAGCATTCCTCCCTGAGTTTCCAATGTTATGGGATCTGGGTTAAATTCCTCTGGTTGCTTTGTTGTAGCTGTTAAAGTTATACAATAAAGATAACAGAATATGGTACACTGAGTGAAAGATTTTAAATGCTATTTAAAGAAAAATGTGAAAGAAGATTTTAGAGAAAGGCAGCATGTCCCTTTCTTCTTGCTGTGTGGCACCATAAAATCTTTCGGCTACAATGTTCTTCCTGTCTTTTCTCCATCATTGCCACACTAGTGCACTTCACCTATATCTTGATTAGGACTCAAGGCATAATTGGTCAGCAGATAATACTGCAATTTTTTTTGAAAAAGTGAATATAATTTGGTCTAATGCAGGGCTGTCACACTCCTGGCCCATGAGCTGGATGCGTCATGTGCTGGCCACACCCACGTCCAGTTTAGCAAAGGGAAAAAAGTCCCAATATATCATGTGATGCTGCCATGATGACATGAGTTTGACACCCCTGGTCTAATGTAAATGATGGCCTTGAAACATTCAACTACATTTGTAGTTGAAAAGCTAGTGTCTTCAGCATTTTTTGTTTTGACCAGATACAGAGATTAAACTTTCATATTCAACCCTCATAAACCTAGGCAAAAGAGCAGGACTGAGTAAAACATAGAGGACAGGTAGAAAATCTCCTGTTATCCAAGGAGAACTACTAGCTTCAAGATAACCATTAAGATATGGCCCATGGCTACATCCAAAGAACTGAGCAGACCACAGAATTCTTCACTGAACTCTGTCTCAATTCTGCTTTTGTATAACCCATGTGAACAGCCTTGTTCATTTTCTCATGTTTTCCTAATAGTTATCTTTAAAAAAAGAAATCTTTATTTAAAACCTTACTCCTCTGACTGCTGAACAGCTTATATCAGACAAAAAATTGCATAATTTAACAAAAATGATATACTTAGCATTTTTGTTACAAAAATCTGCTTTCCTTTGATTATTAAATTTAAATCTTGTTTTTCCTTATGGCTGAGGGATATATATATATATATAATGAACGACAGCAATAAAACATTTTATCGGCCATAAATTAAAACATGACAAGGGACAAGACAATTTAAAAAAAAATTATATCAACAATAAATTAACAATAAATTTTTTAAAAAATATATACTCAATACTTTTAAATAAAACAATTTTAAAAAATTCTATACACAATAAATAAAGTATTCTTTAAAAAAACATTAAAAGCATTAAAAAAAACGGGTCACTTGCCAGCAGGCAGAATCAGCAGCTCTCCGATGTGATGGATGCCGAAGGGAGCAGGCAGGCAATGAGGCAGCAGGTCAGCTGGACTGAAGGGACAAGGGACAACCGGGTCAGCTAGGCCCACCGTCTGGCAGGCTTAGCCAGCCAGGGGAGGCTGGGGACTGGGGGGGTAGCAGGAAACCCCCTTTCGGCCATGCGGCGTATGCCAGCAAGTGAGCTGCGACGGATCGGGTGGGGCGAGTGAGCGACAGGGCCGGAGCAGGCATTCCAGAACTTACTTCTGGGTCCATTGTGGAACCTCTTCTAACTGGTATGGTAGATTTGACGAACCTCTTCTACCGAACCGGTTAGAACTGGTGGGAACCCACCCCTGGTATGTAAGTATATGTATATACATGTATGTATGTATGTGTATGCATGTATGCATGCATGCATGCATGTGTATGTATATACACATATATCTCCATCCATCTAAAAGAAGGAAAAGCAATTAGCAGTTGCTTTCCTGGAAGATAAAGTTGGGAGGGGAACATCATCTGGGAATTTTCCAGGGGGAGGATGTTGTATCCTGAAGTCTGGCAGAATATCTTACAAACTGCTAGCAAAGCATCTTAATAAGGATAGGATTTTCTAAAGTCAGTTTAGAGTCAAACTGGCATAAGCGCAAGACACGAATAATGTAAGCATGCAGTATAGATGGGGTGGGAGTTGGGGAATGAAAGCTAGGAGAAAAAAAGTATGAAATTATTTCAAATGAGCACCACAAATGAACCTACCTACCTCCCTTCCTCCCCCCCCCCCCCGTCTCTCTCGCATGCATATATTGCATATATTGAATTCTATTGCTAATTTATTTATTATAGAGGTTGGGATCAGATAATCTCAAGTAGCCAGAAATTTGAACAGATTTGGCCCATGAGTTTAACAGAATGCATGACTGTCTCCTTTCATGAATACTCCTTTCTTTGCATGGTATGAAAGTTTTGCTGCACTGTAATTTATCTATTACACACACACACACACACACATACCCCACCCCCCAAAAAAGGTTAATAAATTTTACATTTCAAAGGTACCACGGTTTCCAGAAGTTGGAATTTAAGAATCTTGAAGTTATCTCCAAGTTCTTGGTGACTTTAGCTGGATGAGAAACATGGTTCAGGAATTACTGACAAATCCAAACAACAACCTATTCCTAAGGTAAACAAATTCCCTTTTTTTAAATTCAGAGATTAAGTGAAATGTCATATTTTATAAAATCTGGGAATTCTGTAGCTCCTGATTACCAGTGGTTATTTTGCACACAACTCTAAGACTGCAGATTTACATTAGCCTGGAAGGTATTTCTTAACAACACAAATTTAGGCTCTGCTATAAAACTAAAATGAAACATTTTCTCCAAAGCATAATATCTGAGAATTGCTTCATATGTATAATGGTAAAGGCATGAAAGGAAAGGTATCACAGGCCTCAGTAGTAGAAGATTTATTCCACTTCTAAGCCACAAATAAAACAGTTTTCTGGAAGAACTCGGCAAGGATCAAGGACTAGAAATAAGCTTTATTTGAAAATTGCTTGGTTAACCCTAACCTTAACTACATCACAGAAATACATCAGGATTTTTCAGACCCAAATGGACCACATGTAGTAGCTTAGTCATACTCATGAAGTAACATCTCCCCCATGCTTTGTAATGATCCTGAAAAGAAGGGAAACATGCTCTGATGGAGCATCAGGTCCCACATTTCCTCTTGGGATAAACCTTAGAATCAGTAAGAAATGATTGTCAGCTAAAATTATTGATTCTAAGATTTTCTTCTACTCACATTTCCTCTTGGCATAAACCTTAGAATCAATAGGAAATGATTGTCAGCTAAAATTACTGATTCTAAGATTTTTTTCTACTCATACTAACTAGGAATTCTAGCATGTGGAAGAAAGTTAGGATATATTCATTCGTGAATCTAATATGATTGCATGATGGTTAATTATTAGTAATCAATATTTTATTTGTAGTTATGCTTTTGATGCCTTCACCCCACCAATACACTACAGAAATAAAAATTATTGCAGTCAACCAAACAAAGCATTAGAGAAGGCTTAAATCCTAATGCAAAAATAACTCATGGCAGAGTGCTGTGAAAATAACAATGCTACGTTGTTTTTAAAGTACCAACATATTCTTATAATATTGTATATGATAAAAACTATGTATACTAATGAATATAATACTTTGACTCCAGTGACGTGCGGTGAGGTTTATGGCTGGTGAGGCTGGTGACGTCATCAGGAAGGCAGGGAATGGGACCACGTGTGCTGGAGGCTGAGGCAGCCTCAGCCTCCAGCACACGTGATCCCATTCCCTGCCTTCCTGAGCGCGCTCCACCAGCTCACACTCCGCGGTCCCCAACAGCAGCTGCTTTTCAGTGCTTTTCTGTGCATCTGACATTTAGGACATCCGGCTATCTACCTAAACGCCAGATGCACAGAAAAGCACTGAAAAGCACTTTGCCTCCAAGCCACTTCGTCTTGATGACATCACCGCAGCTGCTAGGCGCGGCCGGACGGAGGTGGCCAAAGCGACGCTGAGGCAGTCTGGGCGGACGAAAGAGCGAGAGAGCGAGTGATGAAGGATCAGGCAGCCTCATCCTCGGTCGCTCGCCCGCCGGACTGCCTCGGTGCCACTCTGGCTACCTCCGTCCGTCCGTCCGTGCCTGGCAGCTGCGGCGACGTCATCAAGATGAAGTCCAGCAGAGGCAGAAATGTTGTCGGCGCTCCCGGACTTCGTCTTGATGACGAAGCCACGAAAGCAACTGGGGAATGACGAGGACCTTCCTGCCTCTGCTGGACTTCGTGCACTCCTCACGACTGCAATATATGTCCAGAAGTGGCTTTTGTGGCTAATGGGGTTTGGGCTTCTAGCCCAACAACCCCTGCCACTTCTGGACGTCTATTGCAGTCGCGAGGAGCACGCAAAGTACAGCGGAGGCAGGAATGTTATTGGCGCTTCTGAGAACCCTCCTGCCTTCGCCGGTTGCCCAGCTGGCACCGCCCCGTGTGCACACCTCCTCCTCCTCCTCCCTCCTCTTCCTCTTCACTCCCCAAAGGCTCTTCTCCTTACCGGAGCTTAGCGGGAACCGTGTAAAAGGGATGGGAGGAAATATATATGATTATTATATATTATATATTATTTCATGATGAGAGGTGAGGCTCTGCCTCCCCTGCCTCCCCTGACCGCACGTCCCTGTTTGACTCATATTCTGAATTCTGAGCACCTTGTGAAAAAAAGAGAAATAGGCCAAACTTTTCCCATGTTTTCTTTCTACAATTTCCTTGAGGTGGAATGCTTTCCTACTCAAATTGTTCTTATGGTATGCTTATTATCAGAATATTTGGATATTTCCTGTTGTAATACAGAAAACAAAACCTTTAATCAATTGTATTCATTTAATTGTAAAATAAAATCAATAACATCATAAATATTTAGTCTACTGGGATATGATGTTCAGTTAAGTTCTTTCTACAAAACAAAGATATCTTTGAATTATTAGTCATTGAGATGCTGTATGGTTGACTGCAACTTTTTTGCCATAATAATTTTTCCAAAGGCAAAATTATTTCCTCTAATCATTATCAGGGATTTTTCTTTGTGACAAAGGTCATTTTGGACATGCTGGCAGCATTTCCAACTGGGTTTGCATTGAGAAATTTCTCATGATTGAGAAATATCAACTTGTTCTTCTGCTTTGCTCATTTGCTGCCATAAAGCCTGTGAAATAGCTAATACTGATGATGGTATCTGGAGGCTAGAGGGCCACAAAGACAGGAAGGACCAGAAGTTGTGAAGTATTCTGCAGATTTTAAGTGGAGCAGAAAACAGCAATGGGCACTGAAAATTTTGGAAAGTATTTGAATCTGAGAAAATCTGGATGAGATGAGAGATAGCAGTGTTCCACAAAGAAAAAAAGAGTTCCCAAGCACCTGAAGGCTAGACAAGAAATGATGGATGGAAACTAATCAAGGAGGGAAAGCAACCTAGAATTAAGGAGAATTTTTCTAACAATGAAAACAATTAACCAGTTGGCTTTCCTTCAGACGCTGTGGGAGCTCCATCATTGGAAACTTTTAAGAAGAGACTGGACAGCCACTTGTCTGGAATGGTGTAGGGCAGGGATCCCCGAACCCTGAGCCATGGCCGATTTGGAATTGGGCCATGTGAGCATGTACATAGGTATGCAACTCAACTTGCTTGAACTGTGGGCAGGGGGGCAGTCATATATGTGTGTGCCGGCCTGCTACTTGCTCAAGAGCTGTGTGCATGTGTTCACTGGCCCACTGCTCATGTGGCCAGCCAGTTCCCCTTTCTTCCCCCAGCTGGGCTACCAAGCCACAAAGATTGGGGACTCCTGCTTGAGTAAGGAGTTGGACTAGAAGACCTCAAAGGTCCCTTCCAACTGTGTTATTCTCCTATATTTGGACAAAGTAAAACAGCCTTATTCATCAATCTTCTTTCTCAGCTACAGTTTATGGGACTTGAGATCCAAAAATATTGGCAATTGTTTGTAAAAGATTGGAACAAGAGGGAGAATATGAAGCCCTACAGCTATGATTTATTGAACAACCAACAGTATAGGTTCCTAGCCCAGTATATAAAACAGATTATCTCTCTGCTTTAGATCCTATTGTTATACAAAGGATAATATAGCAGAAGGTAATATGATAGATTTTTCTGGCTAGGGACAACACAAAAAAAAACTGTTTATAGAAAAATAATTATGTTATAACTCAACAGATATTCTCTTATTTTATTGTGTAAGAAATGGTGCATGGAGAAATGGGACTTATGGTGGTATCAGACATAGGTATTAGTGGTGGGTTTCAAATTTTTTTAGAACCTCTTCTGTAGGTGTGGCTTGTTTTGTGGGAGTGGCTTGGCGGTCATGTGACTGTGTGGGAGTGGCTTGGCGGTCATGTGACATGGGCATGGCCAACTTGTAAAATGTGGTGAAACTCACTTAATGACGCTCTTGCTTAGCAACCAAATGGCCTGCCGCTGCCTCCCCTGCCCCACGCTTAATTGCAGCTTACTTACCTCCTCTGAGTCGGCAGGCAGCAATAGAGAGCCAAGCAGGAAAAAAGGTAAGTGGGTTTAGATAGGTTCTTAGAGGCGGGCGGGGAGATTGGTGAGCCAGCCAATCAATGAATGGTGGGCGGGGCTAGGATAGTGCAGACGGACGGGGGAGAGAGTGAGCGATGGAGCGGCTTCCAGACGGGTGGGGGTGAGCGAGCAAACGAGCAGCCTCTGGACAGGCGGGGGTGAGTGAGCAAGTGACAGGGTGGGTCGGGCGTTCCAGAACTTACTTCCGGGTCCACTGGTGGAACCTCTTCTAACGGGTTCAGTAGATTTGACGAACCGGTTCTACTGAACTGGTAGGAACCCACCTCTGATAGGTATATATGTTCAAACCACAAATAAATATCACAAAAGTTGCATTTGTTTCTATGTGGAACAATGTTTAACCTCAAATTATGAATTTATAACTATTCATCTGCGATTAATTTCGCATGGTCATCCTTTTTCTCAGAATGGAACAAGTGTTTGTGATAGGGCTGTTCCACCTCTCTCAGATACACAGTCACTAACAAAGATTAATTTTCAGTTGAAAGAAAGCATGTAATTCTTCCAGAAGAAATAACAACAGTCACAACATTTATGTGGCACCTGAAGAACTAAATGATGCATATCAGATGCATATGTTAATTACCATGGAATAATAACCTTTTAAAGTTTAAGCATGTTTTGGAGCTTGGAGGAAGATCATTTCAACCATAACAATAGTACTTAACTGACAGTTTTTAAGATACATGTCTTGATTTGGGTTTAGGGTAATAGAAAGACTATTTTTACAGCAGTGAATGCCATTTCAACCCTAGTTACTGATATTTTATTCTGGCAAATCTATCCATTTAGGCTGAAAAGGCAGTACGCATACTATGGCTGTCAGGAAGAATAGTACAAATTAAATAAACTAAAGCATAAATTTTAAAATGTAGCAGTATGCACATTACATTAAACTACCTGCTGTTCTGTGACTCTTCTTTGAACAGTGAAATATGATAGTCTTGGTGTCTCTCTAACATCGTGATATGAAATATGAAAGGAATAATATAAGTAGATTTTTACTTTCAGCATGAAAGTAAAAATAACTTTTGTTAAGATTTCTAATTCTCACTATAGGCCTACAACCATTTACCTTGGAATAGGCCATTGCACAAAATATGAGGCTATCACACCAGTGATTTATAGTAACATCCAACCATTGCTGTAGTGATTTATCATTAATGCATGCAGACTTTACATAGCTCCCGTGATGACTGGATAATACTATAAATCACTAGTGTGTATAGGCTTTATGGCTTAGTTCTGAATAAACAATTCATAGGACTGATCACTAAAAGCCCATAACATTCCCATACAAATGTTCTGAACATACATTTGGGTTTGTTTGTTTTTTTCACACTAAATTATTCCTTCTGGAGGTGCTAATCCTAGCGGAAATACAAAATAGCAACTCTTCTGCTACATGCCTGGATCACATTAAAAATATATGCACATGCACTGTAAAATACAATTCTAAAATATGATTTTGAAACTACAGCTCAGGATTAAGAAATGTCTTCCTTAATAATAATCTTAACTCCTTATATTAGTGATAATGGACTAGATAGCTTCATAAGAGACTGGAAACCATTTGGAAACCGTTTGTGGACTTTCTACATGTTAAATATAATATAACAGATCGTTAACAGGGATTTGAAGATTATTGTAATGATTAGTTGAACCTGTTGATTGCTTTTTCTTCCTTCTTCGTTTATATGTACGTATGTATATAAAAAGGGAGGAGGATTCATTGCTTTTTGTTTTCTTTCAGCATCCAGCCGGAGTGGATCCTATATGTTAAATTTAATTGATTACATTTTCTTCTCTTTTGCACACTTTTATTGTTGTTAGGGTTAAATGTATGCTTTTGTTTTGTTTCATTTTGTTTGTTTTACTGTTTTTTTAAATAATAAAATAATAAATAATATTTTAAAAAATCTTATAAAATCTGATAAAAATGTAGTGTTGGATAAAAGTTACATATACTAGAACAGGGTCCCCAACCCTCAGTCTGCGGCCAGTGCCAGGTCACAGCCTGTTGGGAACTGGGCTTCCAACGTGATGGGCAAGCACATATACAAAGCTGCATTTGTGAAACCAGTTCATCCCCGTTCCCCCACCTCATTGCCGCTGGTCCACCAAGCTGGAAAGATTGAGGACAGCTGTACTAGAAAAGAAAAAAAGGAAGCAATCCAAAATTCAGAGCTTCAGGAGTTCTGTCTTGTAGACTGCTCACTAACTAAAAACAGTTGCAAAAGCAATACCATGTAAGTAAATAGGGGAAAGAATCCTAGAAACACAAAGAAGTGTAATAGAAATAAAATCGCTTCCCACACCAATGTCTGTATTGTCTCCAAATGGTAACATTAATGATAAGGTAAGATCACACTTTTTTTGCTTCTTAGAAGATATAGATAATATACTTATTTAGAAGATTCTGAATCATTAGAATTTGGACTGAATTCTGGTTTATATCTATGATTTGAGTTTAAGAATTACGAACTGGAACATTACCTTTGGAGGCACTTCATTTTAAAACTTAGTGTTATGCTGAAAATTGATTAATTCAACATTGTTGGAAATGAAATGATGTGTGTGTGTTTAAAGACAACAGATAAGCATCCTAGTAGATTTGATGTGAGATTCTTATGCAAGGGCACCTGAGAAATGTGCCTTCTATTGTACAATTACATCACAGCAGCCTAGAGCCTTTCAATACCCTCAACCAACTCTTGGTTATAAGGCAACTTCAGAAACACTATCAAAAATAAAATAGAAAATATCCAGGGAATGTGGCAATAAATTAAAGATATTCATAAGAGAAGAAAAGTTTAGAAATGAAAACATATTTCAACAGAAATAGAGTCACATAAGGATCTATAATAGTTGTAGTGTACAAGTTTTTACATCCAGAATTTAAAAACTATGAGCAAAGCCCTTTGTTCGGAGTCAGTAACACACATATTCATATATACATACATACAGAGGCACACACAAAAAACACACACACACATGAATGAATGGAACAAAACACAATAAAAAACATTTCAAACTGGAAGGCATATGATCCAAATCTTGAAGTGTTTCTGCTGAAAATTCACTGAAATCAAAGGAAAAATACTTAAATGCAAATAATTTGTTTAATTGATATCTGTTAGATATTAGCATATATCGCTGTAAGTCTCCACTCTGGTCCGCCGCTAGGGCGGGAACTTGGGATCGTTCTGATTGGTCGAGAGGCGTACCCGATCCCTATAAAAGGGGAACCCTCAGACCACACACCAAGCTGGATCACTACTACTACTAATAAAGAGCTGTTAAGTCACTACTTGTCCGGAGTCTGTTCCCTCATTGCCCAAATCTAACACTGGCGACGAAGGTGGGATCGAGAGACAGATAGGACGAAGACACTACCTCCAGAATCCAAGGATTCGATCCAGCCTAGGAATTCGGCGGGAATTCCGGCAGCCATCTCAGCGCGGCAAATTCAAACGCAGACAAGATGGCGATGCATACTCCTCCAGCTCCATTCGACCCAATCGCCGATCATTGGGAATCCTACATGCTACGTTTCGAGTGTTTCCTCGAGGCAAACGATTACGCAGGAGTACCGGACTCTCAAAAGAAGAACATATTCCTGAGCTACTGCGGCCGAGAAGTCTTCGAAACGGCCAGAGATCTCTCAGAACCAACACCCATACAGGCAGTATAATGGGCGGTGCTACAACAGACATTGCAAACACATTACGCACCAAAACCTTCCCGCCACGTTCGCCGCCAGGAATTCAACACGAGGAACCAGAAGGCGGGAGAATCAATCAACCAATATGTTGCAGCGCTCCGGAAAGCGGCAACGCATTGCGAGTTCAGGGATCTGGACGAGCAAATCCTGGCGAGACTCATATGCGGTTTAAGAGACATCTCTTTACAGAAACGGTTGTTGGCCAAGCCCAACTTAAGCCTACAGATTGCACTCGATGAGGCGAGAGCGTCTGAATCAGCGGACAGATCATCCGAGACCATACAACGCGGATACAGCGCGATCCAGACCGGAACCAGACACGCCAGAGTACACTATGAGGACACCGAACAAGAGGTTGAGGACACCGAATTCGAAGACAGCCATCGTATGCGGAGCAGTCACACAAGACCGGTGGGTAAACCCAAATTCCGTTTGCCACCATGTGCAAGTTGCGGAGGGAACCACCCCCGGTCTACCTGTCGGTTCAGAAACGTTGTTTGCTCGCATTGCGACAAACTGGGGCACATCGCAAGAGTGTGCCGGAGCGAAGTCCCTGCCTCACAACGGCAGCCTCCTATGTACTGCCAACAGAAGCCCAACCCAGGGGCTTGGCGAAAAAACAAAGGGCGCCCAGAGAGAAACCCAAGGGAGTTTGCCGAGAGAGATTACACACAAAGAGCTGAAAGGGCGTATTACCAGAGAGCCGAGAGAGAGTATCCCCAGGATACCGATGCCAAGAGAGAGTTGACCCAGAGAGAACCATTGCGAACCTATCTCACAACGATAGGTCAGGTCCGCACCAAGCGGCCTAAAAAGCTGAAAATCACTGTCCTCCTGGAGGACTCCCCTTGCGAGCTTCAAGTTGACACGGGATCGTCCCTGATGATCATTTCATGGTCCACCATGAAAAAGGCAATCCCTAGCCTTAAAAAGCGCCAACTGCGTACACCAGACATCCTGCTAAGAGACTACCAGGGGAACAGGGTCCCCATCGTAGGTCAAGGCACGTTTCGGGTACAATTCAAGGACATCGTAGCCCAGCTGCCCGTGACCGTTGCCAGCACGCCCTTACAGAGCCTCCTGGGACTGGATTGGTTTGAAGCCCTGGGGCTAGAAGTCACAGGAATCAACGCCGTGGAGAACAGCAGCGCTGAGCAGATTTTTAAGGAGTTCGAGGATGTGTTCAGCCCTGGTCTTGGTAAGTATGTGGGTAAACCAATATCATTCAATCTAGACCCAAACGTGGCGCCCATCCGACTCAAACCTAGAAGAGTGCCTTTCGCACTCCGTCCCAAAATAGATAAGGAGATAGATAAACTCGTAGAACAGGGGATCCTTGAACCGGTGGATTACGCACGCTGGGAAACGCCCATTGTGACCCCAGTTAAACCAGATGGGTCAGTCCGCATCTGCGCGGACTATAAATGCACAATTAATGTCGCCCTACAACAAAGCGCGTATCCTGTGCCAGTAGTCCAACACCTATTGCACTCGTTGGGGCCAGGAAAAATATTTGCTAAATTAGATATGGCACAAGCGTATCAGCAGCTGCCAGTGGATAGCACCACGGCGGAGGCCCAGACTATAGTGACGCACAGGGGTGCTTTCAAATGCAACCGGTTACAATTCGGCGTAAGCATAGCTCCCGGTCTGTTCCAGAGCGTCATGGAACGGCTTTTGCAGGGAATACCAGGAGTCATCCCGTATTTTGACGACATCTTGGTGTCAGCTGCAAACGAGGAGCAACTATTAAAAAGGGTTAGAACTGTTCTGGACAGAATTAGAGAAAAGGGTCTCTGCCTTAAAAAGGAAAAATGCCAAATTAACGTGCCTAGCGTAGAATTCCTGGGATATAGAATCGATGGTTTGGGCATACATCCAACATCGAGGAAAATTAAGGCGATCCAGGACGCCCCCACACCACGAAATCAGACCGAGTTGCAGGCATTCCTCGGACTACTTAACTTCTACAGCGTTTTTCTGAGACAGAAAGCTACCGTTGCTGAGCCGCTACATCGACTCCTCGCAAAGAACGCGAAATGGGCATGGGGACGCTCTGAGGCAGCAGCTTTCACCGCAGTCAAGCGCCTGCTCACAACCGACTCACTACTCGTCTAATACAGCCAAACACTACCACTGGTATTGACCTGCGATGCATCACCTTTCGGCGTCGGCGCAGTTCTCAGCCACAGAATGCCAAATGGGAACGAAGCGCCCATAGCATTCTACTCAAGGACTTTATCATCGGCCGAAAGAAACTACAGCCAGATGGACAGGGAAGCGTTAGCCGCTGTGGCAGGAGTCAAACATTTCCACAAGTATCTCTACAGCCGCGATTTCGAACTCATCACAGACCACAAACCACTGCTGGGTCTTTTGGCGGGAAACCGCCCCACACCAGTCTCACTCTCCCCGCGCATGACCAGGTGGACTGTTTTCCTGGCTGCGTACTCCTACAAACTTATACATCGACCGGGCTCCACACTAGGGCACGCAGACGCACTCAGCCGTTGCCCACTTCCAGAACTATTAACAGACCCCACGCCCGAGGTACCGGTTTTATTAATTGACTGTTTGGACTCAGGACCTGTTTCTTCTTTGGACGTTGCTAGATTTTCTGCTAAGGACAATGTAATCAGACAAATACAAACTTGGGTATGGAGGAGGTGGCCCAAGGGAAATGTGGGACCCGAATTCAAACTGTTTTGGTCAAAACGCGAGGAATTGTCGGTTTTACAAGGTTGTTTATTATGGGGGGATCGAGTTGTTGTTCCATTCGCATTGCGGAGAAATGTATTAGAAGCGTTACATGTTGGGCATCCGGGGATCGTAAGGATGAAAGCGTTAGCTAGGAGTTACGTTTGGTGGCCAAACATGGACAAAGAGATAGAGGAATGGGTTGCCACTTGCGATCCTTGCCAAGAGTCTAGACCAGCACCCCCTGAAGCGGCCGCCATAGAATGGGACAAACCGAAAGCACCCTGGTCGCGAATACACATTGATTTCGCAGGACCAGTCCAGGGACAAATGTTTCTCATAGTTGTGGATGCATACTCCAAATGGTTGGAAGTAGTCCTAATGACTTCAATCATGGCAGAGGCAGTCATTAAGGTACTACGGCGACTTTTCGCCACTCATGGCCTGCCCGACCTCCTGGTCTCCGATAACGGGCCCCAATTCACGGCCATGCAATTCGAAACATATCTAGCAGGTCAGGGAATTCGGCATGCCCTTTTCGCGCCATTCCATCCGGCCTCGAACGGACAGGCGGAGAGAATGGTGCGATCTGCGAAAGAGGCCCTCGCTAGGATGGGCCCAGGTGATTGGCAAACACGTATTGATCATTACCTTCTAATCCAGCATATTACCCCCAGCGCCACGACGGGTAGGAGCCCCGCTGAACTCCTCATGGGCCGACGTCTACGGTCTCACCTGGACCGACTTCACCCAAATTACTCTGCCACATCGCCCCCAGACTCTACAAGCAAAATTTGGAGTTTTAGCATAGGGGATTCAGTATACGCCCACAACTATGCAGGGGGAACACTGTGGATGCCGGCAAGGGTAATTGGTATCACGGGTCCACGATCATACTTGCTGGAACTAGAAGACGGTAGAAATTGGAAAAGGCACATAGACCAACTCCGGGGTCGACTGGCGCACTCAAACCTGCGATCCGCTAACGAGGACTATATTCCGCCGGAAAGTCAGCAACCCGAGAGCCCAAACACAGAGGATTACAGCACCCTGGAGCCCAGAGAGGAACCGGAGATCAACGACGGATCGGGACAGCATCCGAGCGAGGAAAGCCGTCCAACCCCCAACTGCGAAACGGAACAAGCAGAACAAGCCGATCTCACACCCACTCCAACTCAACCCGAACTCCGACGATCCACCCGTGTAAGACAGAAACTGACATACTTAAAGGACTTTGTCACTAACAGGAACACTCCGTCTAAGAAGGGAGGGGTGTTAGATATTAGCATATATCGCTGTAAGTCTCCACTCTGGTCCGCCGCTAGGGCGGGAACTTGGGATCGTTCTGATTGGTCGAGAGGCGTACCCGATCCCTATAAAAGGGGAACCCTCAGACCACACACCAAGCTGGATCACTACTACTACTAATAAAGAGCTGTTAAGTCACTACTTGTCCGGAGTCTGTTCCCTCATTGCCCGAATCTAACAATATCAATATCATATTAATAACTAGAATGACTTCTTTTGGATTTGAGGAGATATCTATCTATCTATCTATCTATCTATCTATCTATCTATCTATCTATCTATCTATCTATCTAATCTATATATATCTATATCTATATCTATATCTATATCTATATCATCTATATCTATATCTATATCTATATCTATATCTATATCTATATCTATATCTATATCTATATCTATATCTATATCTATATCTATATCTATATCTATATCTATATCTATATCTATATCTATATCTATATCTATATCTATATCTATATCATCTATATCTATATCTATATCTATCTATCTATCTATCTATCTATCTATCTATCTATCTATCTATCTATCTATATATATATATATATATATATATATATATATGTTGTATTTGTACTGATAAATAAATAAAGGGAGACTAGTATAGATCTATTTTGAGCTAATTAGCTCTCATCAGCTAGCCATACCCTTACTGGGATTTGAACCTGGGCTGTATTATATCTTAGGCAGGAGTCTTAGCCACTAAGCCACAGGCTCACCTCCTTATCAGTTGAGCCAGGGAAATAGGTATGTATTTGTGTTACAACCCCTGGTATGCCTAAATATGGGAGGAAGGTCACTACTCCCTCTTTCTGTCCTTCGGCTCATCACAGAAGACCATGCAGGCAGAAAACCATATTTTTATTTTTAATGTTGCCTTTTTATATTTGTGTTGTATTTGTACTCATAAATAAATAAAGGGAGACTAGTATAGATCTATTTCGAGCTAATTAGCTCTCATCAGCTAGCCATACCCTTACTGGGATTTGAACCTGGGCTGTATTATATCTTAGGCAGGAGTCTTAGCCACTAAGACTGTGTGTGTGTGTGTGTGTGTGTGTGTGTGTGTGCATGATATATATGTGTGTGTTTGTGTGTGTGTGTGTGTGTGTGTGTGTGTGTGTTATATATGCTGGTTTTGTTGTATTCGGGTCTTTTCCCATGTAGGATTGAGATTGTCTTGGCAACGTTTTGTTTGTGGGTGTGTGTGGGTGTGTGTGTATGCATCCCATTGTATATACTATATCCAAAACTATTAAAAGCGAAGTAATTCTTAAGTAGAACAGAGGAATTCAAATTAGCTCTTACAAATTAATAATTACTTGGATGATAATGCCATATACTTTTGCTTCTTGCAATCATCTTAAAACAATCTTCTCCTCCCCCACCATCATATTGCCCTTATGTTTGCAGCCTACCATACTAAATCAAATCCATATCAGATGCTTACTGCTATACAACATCTTTGCACCCAACACTGTACAACAGATGAAATACTAGTATCATCCTACATGCCACCAATCAGTTTTCACAGGAAGTTCTTCAGACAGAATGTGCATTGTTCTCTTATTCATTGGGTGCAATTCTTGAGACTGTTAATAAATTGTGCTCTTGAAGTTGTTGAAACCAGAGGGCTTGGATCAAACTTAAAAACAAATAATCCAAGTTGGGGGGTTGTTTTACCAATGAAAATATGAGAGAAATTTTGAAGAAAAATAAGAAAAAAATAAAGTCAAGATAACCCCATAAGGATTACTTATGGCACTGTCTATGCAAATTCTAACTTAAGAGAGTAGAGCCTAGGTCTAAAGAACATTGCATTCACAATTCACCTAGAGAGAACCCAGCAAAGTCCGTCCTGCAATTTCTTTTATTTTACTTACTGTCACTTTGTCTAAATTAGACTCTCCACCTAATCACAAAAGGGATTCAAATTCTGGGTTTAGCATAAAGAGCTAATTTAAAATTAGACTATTCAGTGACTACTGCCTCTTCATTAAGTTTATAATGTTAATATATGTACACTCTAATGTGTAATTAGTTTTAATAGTTGCACTGGCTGTAAGATTAAAAATGAGATGAAAAAGTCCCCCTCCTTTAGGGTTTTTTTTTTTTTCGGCTTCAGATTTGTTCCAATTAACCTCTCCCTTCTGTGCTGAAGCCACTCCATTCATTCCTTTTAACAGTTGGCACAAGGAAATATTGCTACAATGCTTGCTCACTTAGGCTAAATTTCCATATTATTGAGATAACCATTATCTTTTTTCTGTTCCCAGTTGTTTGGCATCAGTACATAAGCTTTTTAAAAAATATGCTATTTGCTACAGAAAAACAGTTGCTACGTTACTTTATGGTACTTACACCATTTTGACTTTAAACATGCTACAGAGGGATAGAGAGAGATGGATAAAATTGACCACGGAACTTCTTCCTGAAAATATCTTCAATGTATTCCCACACTTCTATTTACATTTTTTTTAAATCATTAACTTGACACACATTCCCGAAGGTGCAGAATTTGAAATCATTCTTTCCCAGCCTCTTGACACATAACTGAGCTTTTAAGCACAACTAATGCTGCTCACTAGTAAGGCTTTTTAACTAAAGGCTAATAAAAAATTATGTAATCAAAAGTAATCAAGATACTATTGACATACCTCAGGACAATAAATTGGTACAGCTACATTGGGATTATAGCACTTCAATTCTACATTTTGTTTATTTGATGTATAATAAAAGAGCAAGAGAAATAGAAGAAACTACTGTGTTTTCCCGAAAATATGACCTACTCAGAAAGTAAGTCCTAGTTTGATTTTTACACATGCACCCAATATAGGCCCAACACCCCCAAATAAGCCCTAATTAAGATCCTGAGTGCACTCCAGGGTGCACAGATAAAAAAAATAAGCTAGGGTGGGGATTGTTGGAGTGGGGCTGCTCTACTACTTACTTTCGGATAGTTGCAGCCAGACCTCTCATACCTTGGCCCATTTCTTTTGCTCCAAATTGATCTGAAACTCTGTTATCAGCTGCAGAGGCCTTCAGGAAAGTCTTGCTGGCCTTGCCAGAGGAAGAAGTTCCTGAAGGCCTCAGATAATGAAAAAGAGTCTGGGATGATGCACACAAGTGAGGTGAGTCAGTGGATGACATCTCCCACCAAAAATAAGACCTGGCGCCTTTTCTGATGGCAAAAATAATAATATAAGCAGGGTCTTATTTTTGGGGAAACACAATATATAGTAGAATTAAACATGGTGGAGTGAATAATACCTTTAAAATGCATTTATCAAAATAATTATAACTTATTAAATATAAAACGATAATGTTGATTGAGCAAAATGTAGTGTTACTTCTTGAATGATCATCTCTTGGCCAATCTGCTGGCTAAGAAAAGGAGAGTGTTCTTTTTTTTCTAAAGTACTATGCTGTAAGTTAAGAAATATCAATCGGGTAAGCAAATAGAAAGGCTGGTGCCCAAACTCCCACAGCTCTTCCTGAACTGGATTAGTGTTCACTCTTACCTCCAGCAACGAAGATATAAAAATATTAAATCTAATGCAAATGAGAGAACTCTCATTTTCATCAGACTCAACAACACTGGAATCAGAAGTAGATACAACCTGGAATTCATGGATTCTGATAAGTATATTTATTTTCAAAACAAACAAAAATGAATGAAGCCAATAAAAAAAATCATTCCAGTTACTGTTATCAAATGCAAGGCATGTTTATAAAGGAATTAACATCCCAATTCTTACACATTTTTATCCTGTCTGCATGGTGCAATGGATTTGAATCCTGCCTGCCTGCCTTCCTCTTTGTGGCCTCTTTGTGTAGTCTGCACCTTGGATTCTGTCTAATGTGGTAGAACCCTGATTCTATGGATTGGTGCTTAGTGGTTGTTACTGTTTCATTTTCACAAGTGGCATACCAAACAGGATCAGGGTAAACTGATATCAATATACTAATTTTGTCTAGCCAATAATTAGTATTAGTATTAGTATTTCAATCATTAGTATTTTCAATTCTCTATTGCATTTAACAGTCAGCAATTACATTGGTTACAAATCTCTCTACAGTTTGATATTAATCTTAGTTTAATATAGAAAGATTGATTATTTACTCTGCAATGAAAAATTCCTCCTTGACATTCTGAATTATTATAGATTTTGAATATCCCTATCATTAATCAAATAAAAAATAATTATGTCACTGCAAGATAAATATATTATTTTGAGTTTATTGGAAATAGCATTTTTCATTATCTAATTTCTCTGTCTTAATAACTTGAACAGCTAAGTGTCAAGTCACAAACAACACAATCTGCATGTAGGTTATGCCCTCTGTTAAATGTCATTTCTCCATGTCATGTAATGAAGCATCACAGATCCAGGAAATAGGAGAACATCATGGAGAGATTATGAGTATGGGAAAAGAAGGGGAAGCTATATTTTAGGAATGATGGAAGACATTCTGCATAATTTAGTTGGTAATCTTATGACCAATACTATTGTTTTGATAGTAAAGATTCCAGGGTAGATAAAAGAAACTGTGAGGGTCTTCTAAAACATGTACTATTATCATTTTGCAGTCTGAAGATTTCAGCTTTTGAAATCTGATTTCCCTTATATTCAGTTTAGTGTCCCGTTTATTATCTATTTATAAGTTACTTCAAGATAGCAGCAATTGCATGCACAAGTATTTCTGATTCATTATATTAAACATAGTCCTTACTGATATGACATGGGATTTCCTTTACATTTTTATAGAAGATAAATAGCTTCTCCAAATTAATGTACAGTACTACCTATCATTTATAAAATATGTTCTCTTCCTCTCTCTTTGTTTTTGTCATAGCATTTAGTGGATGGATGGATGGATAGATGATAGCTAGCTAGCTAGCTAGCTAGCTAGCTAGATAGATAGATAGCTAGCTAGCTAGCTAGCTAGCTAGATAGATAGATAGATAGATAGATAGATAGATAGATAGATAGATAGATAGATAGATAGATAGATAGATAGATAGAGCTTTCTTAGTTCTGTTTTAAATTCCTTTTTCACAATGATCTATCACATCTTGCTCATGTTTATGCTTGTTTTCAGTGAGGTTTTTTTTTTACTCTCTTAGCATTCCATTACACATTTAAACAAACAGAAACATATCCACTATCCACTAGATTTCAACTACAACACAGATTATATCAATCAACAAGAATTCCATGCAGCATCAGAAGGAGCATTTAAATTCACAGGTCTTCCCACAGAGATTTTTTTTAAAAATCAGACAATCTATCACACCACAGACCAGAAGATGATGAGAACAAAATCAAGTCACAGCAGAGGACAGCACAGCCCTCCAAAATTGGGGGGGACGGGGACGGGACAGACTATCATCATTCCATCATCAGACAAAGGCCAAAGCAGTGTTATCATGGTCAGATCATAATATATACAAAAAGGAAAATAATTACTAATTAATTGAGGAATGAGAAGCAATGGACCCATCTTTCCACACTTCACTGGATAGCAATAGTGTTTAGACTTGTGTACTGACCCATGGTGCTTTACAGCATTCTGTGAGTAGTTTACAATGTAAGCATTATTTGCATATTACCCCCAGGAATCTGGGTCCTCATTTTACCAATCTCAGGAGGATGGAACGCTGAGTCAACCTTGACCCCTTCCAGCATCAAATCCCAGGCTATGGGCAGAGTTTTCCTGCAATACTGCACTTTGACCACTGTATCACTAGACTCCCAAAACATAAGCCTGTTATGCCTTTCCACCCAATTGTATCATTACCATGTACTTACAACATTGCAAAAGAATCGACCCAGAAACTTAGGCACCGCACAGAAGGAAGCAAATAATCCATCAACTCTTCACTGCAGTGCCTCCAGAAAATCAGATATGACAACAAATGAGGATGAAATTGTGGTCTCATTTGATATCACAGTCTTTTCACATCCATGGACCAAGATTTGACCAACTAGACAACACATTTGAAACCATCAACTATATCTTCAAAGGAATCAAATTCACAAGGGAAGAAGAAAACACAAAACACTACACTTCCTGGATATCCTTATCACCAGAGACTGTGACGGCAAACTAGAAACAATAGTTTACAAAAAGAACATCCATCCAACCAGGTGCTCCACTACCAAAGCAATAACACAATTTCCCAAAAGAGAAGCTCTGTAATATTTAGACAAGCACAAGCACACTATAACAATCCTGAACATCAGAAAAAGGAAACAAATCATCTACAGAACATCATCCAACAAAATGAATATCCATGCAAATTCATCAAAAAATACATTATCACTCAATCCAATATAGCACAACCAACATAAACTGTATATAGGATAATACTACCATGATTAAAACTTATTTTATTTCTCAACAAATGGACAGATTTAACCATAGTTTCAGCTGGAAAACTGTGACCATCCTAGACCAAGCCGAGTCTAAAAACACTAGAACATTTCTGGAACCTGGCACTCTGACAAATTGGCCATCAATAGACACTTAGACATAAACAATATCTACATACAGTGCAAAAAACACAATCAACAAAAGGAACACAAAGGCCAAAACATCTCACCACCAGCAGTCAAAACCCAGGTGAGCATAAATTAACACCCAGATTAACATCAGAACAACAATCAATCAATAAAATAATAATAATACCCCAATCAAGGAACTGCTAAACAAGCTAACAGTAAACAGTCCAACCAAAGAATCACCAAGACCACTCCCACCAACAATTACAGAGCAAGCCACTAGAATATAAATTGAGAACTAATCCTACTCCCTACCAACACTGAAGATACTACATAATTTGGGTAATGAAATGTCTGCGAGAAAACAAATGAACTTGGAGAGCACCAAGGGACCCTCAAATAGAAAAATACAACAACTCTATAAAGTATGTCTGATGAACTCTCTTCTCTTGAGAGATTCAATGTAGAAAAAAAGGAGAGGTTTTTTTTTTTAAGAAAAAAACATATATAGAGAGGCAAACAAGCTCTTAGAAGCATAATTTGATCCTTTGGGAATTTTTTTCCACAGTTTCAGTAGGAAAGAGATCTCACCAGTCTTTAAAGTGGCAGATATATTTCATTAATATTTAGAAGACTGACAAGTCTTCTTTGGAAGAACAGCATTAAACAGTTTCTAATATACAGGACCTCTTTAATGGAAGCTTTTGGGAGTTACATACTGAAATGATACTCCCATCCTACAATTCTCAATGATAAGTGAAAAGGACAGAAAGTCACTATATGTGGCACTACCCCACTTTCAGAACAAGTTCATACAGAACAGAAATCTGAAGGGGACAATTTTATGGAAGCAAAATCTAGAAAAGATCCCTGAATTTCTTTTGACTCCAAGGAATATTAAATGTGAGGCAGATTTTTACTTGAATGGACCCGCTCAGTCAGTTTATCTATTGCAAAAAGAATAGGAGGTTCATTGAATTGGGCTTCTACAAATCATACCAACTGGTCCTCTCTAAAGTTAGGGTCCTCAAGTCCTTTCTTCTGATATCAGTTATAGCAGCAGCAAAGTATGAACACAGCCTGAACTGTTTTTAGAACAAGCACTATTTTCTAAATGGTATGGTTGTTTATGCCAGCAATAGCACAATTTGCATAAGAATAATTTTGCATGCCTATATTGTTTATATAATGTATAATACATGTATTTGATAAATATGTATTTAATTGACAGAGTGTAACAGCTTTTTCAGAGTGTTTTCCCCTCCCTAAAGACACGCATTTCAAAAGCCATCTGCCTAAATATGCACAAGCTACATTCACTCTTCACAGGTAAAATGATGCATATGTTATAATCCACCATGAAGCAAATAAGAAAACAAGGATCTGGCATTTGTAAGCACTGTATTCAGGAATGTATTAATAAAAGAGGAAATGGAAAAAAAAACCACATTAAAGTTTACATACTTCTCTGACATTTGAACTTTTGCATACGGAGCAGCCCATTTTTATCTGCATAAGAAACCTATGAAAACTGGGACTCAGTAGGAGGTTAAGTTGGATGGTTTACTGCACTTTACTTTACTTTACTTTTACTTTTATTTAGACTTTTATACCGCCCCCTCTCCCCAAAGGGACTCGGGGCGGTGTACAGTCAGATAAAACACATCAATGAAAACACTGATCACACATGGATGAAAATCACATGGTTTTCAATACATGCCAATAGGCGATTTTGATCCTTAATACCACAGGCACCGGTGAAATTGTGCCTGATATGATTTGAAAGCTCAGCATCAAAATGTCATTTGTAGAGCATATTTCATATAAATATATTTCAACATGATTCACAAAATGATATTACATGAAAATACAACTGCATCATCAATATACAACCAATCCCCCCAACCTTGGCAATAACACCAAAAGCACTTTTCAAATTCAACCTATTGAATGGGCCCAGCTCATCAAATGCAGCTTCCTTCCTCTTCAGACATTAATCATCTCAGAAGCAAGAGAGGGCAAACATATTTTAACATTTCATCAGATTAATGCACAAACTAGTTCAATTGGAGTGGCCTAACTAGAGCGCTTCCGATTATGCATTTTAACAATGGTCACTCATTCATGTTCAAGTGATATGTGGATGTATAATCAGTAGCTGAAGAAAATGCACTGTGATTCATACCCCAATGCAGAGCAGTCAAGGATAAGAAATCACACAATTGTGTGAATCATTCCTTGGTTTAAATTGGTTTAGTTGTTATTATTTTTTTCTTTTTTTTAGCATGGCTCTCTTTAGCACCTTTGTAGCAGATCATTTTTGATGTTGTCTGAAGAGTATAACCAAAACTATTAATTCCTATGGTGAGCAAAATCAAAACATTTGCATTCACCCAGCAAAGTGATTCACAGGCTCTATCATTACAGGCATAATGAAGCCTTCTATTTCAGGATGTTATGCATGAGTCACATAAAGATTTCATAATATTGGGAGCTAGGTGTACCTTGGGAATATGGAAAGGGAACATTGTGTTATTAACAATGGTACTAGATGATGTCACACCGTTGTTAGCAAAGACGCTGGAAAGAATGAAATTGCCTTTTTACCCCCCCCCCCCAGTGCGATCTTACTCTGAGAGATCATATCCTACCCAGAGATACCATGTGGCAAGATGGATAGCTGCTAATTTGTACAAATGAAATAAAATCTGTTCATCCTTCACTTGGTACAAATCCATCTGAATTCACTTTCTTTCCTTCCTCTAAATATTTGTGAATTTCTTACTCAGATTTTATTTTTGAACTAAAATGGTTGACAAGAATAAAAGGTAGTGGTATTTATTTTGCTAAACTGTCTGTTTGGCTGCTGTTTGAAGCTCAACAATCATTCAGGCTTATTTGTCCCTCAAAATGCCAAGACCTAGCATATCCATGTTTTTAACATCAGATCTGGCCAATAAACCACTCAAAGAGAAACATATGGAATATGGTCAGAAAATAAACATAATTAGCTTTTGGTGCAGTGCCAGTGTCCTATCTAATATCAGCCCAGCCCTTTGATGTCTAAATATTCCTAATTATATAAGAATTCTGCCAGCTTTAAGAATCTCTGCTGCAAAAATTGCTTGTGCGTTGGGCTGAATCCTTGGATACCATAGTATAAGATAGGTAATCTCTATGGAATGATACCTAGGACTATTGAAAGAGGAAGGATATGTAAAGTTTGACTAAATCTTAGAGACTCCATGTTGAGAGACAATCAATTTTTGGGAATAAGCTCAGTGACTGCTTACCAATGATAAACTTAATGAAAATCAATGATATTTTTTGAGCTGTGGTGGTTCAGTGTTTAGAATTCAGTATTGCAGGCTATTTCTACCAATTGCCAGCAGTTTGATTCTCACTGGCTCAAGGTTGAGTTAGCCTTTCATCCTTCCAAGATTGGTAAAATGAGGAGCAAGATTGTTGGGGGAAATATGCTGTCTCTGTAAACCACTTAGAAAGGGCTGTAAAGAAGGAAGATCCAACATTGCAATGGAATGGATGTGCGGTCTCGATGCTCTGAGACTGCCGCTGATACTTTTGCCACTGGGTGGTCCAATCAGACCTAAACCGTCCCGAAGAGACAGTGAACAGGAAGACTACAACTTGCTGATCTCAGGGACCCCGCAAAGTCCCTGATCGATCCAAGATAAGGTTTTCAAGCTGGTGACAAAAGGCAGCCTAGGCTGATGAAGTTGGGACAGCTCCAGAATGGAAGGAAAGCGGAAAGAGAAAGTGTGTCCATTTGGTGAGGGATCCTTTCTGTTCAAAACAAAAGACTGCCCAATTTTTTTTCTCTTTTTAAGCTAAATTAAATCCTTAAGCAGAAGAAGTAAGCAGTGAAATTAACCTGCATTGGATTGTTTTGGATAGTATTTTTTTTTCCTTTTGGGGTGGTGGTGGTGGTAATTATACTTTGCGGATTGAAGTCCTCGCAACTTTTTTTTTCTTCTCCAAGTGAATGGACCAATTTTTATTCTTCTATTTTTTGTAGCTTTACTTTTTAGCTTAAGGATTAAAATCTCCTTCTCTATTTTAACAAAAGTTTCTACTATTTGCTATTAAATTCCATTTGAGAACTTTGTTTCCCTTAAACCTGAGACAACATTAGTGAGTGAAAGGAAGCAATACTGCTGCTCAGAGGTTAGAGACTAAAGTTTCTGAAACTACACATTTTCTCCTGTTTCTCCTTTGATCTTACTGTTTCTGTACTTCAAAGTTCCATAATTAAAAGTGATAAGAGCTAAGGGCACGAAGTGTTTACACAAGTGTCCTTTGAGTGCTTTATCGGCACTGGGAGAGGGAAAAAAACAGAAATCCTTTCTTGTGAAGATTACAAATGATCTTGCATTTAAGTTAAATATATAAAAAAAGTCTGAAAAGCTAGAGTTGCAGCAATTTACTATTTGGAAATATTGATCAATTTTCAGAAGAGGAAACTTTAATTTTTGCAAAATATTTGGGATGTAATTCAAAATTTATTGGAGGTAACTGGGAGAATTGAGAAGAAGATAGAGTTTTTACTAGAAAAAATGATGGAGATGGAGCACCAAAAATTGAAGAGAAAAATGAATACAAAGATAAGAAAAATGATGATTTGATTTGTGGATTGAATGTGGTTGAAAGTGAAAAAAAATGGGAGTATGGAAAAGGGAATTTGATGGACTGGAGCTCTACCCCAAATTTCAAGGCATACAAGAAGAAAAAAGGGGGAAAATGATGATTTTAAGGAAAGAAACCTGACCAGAAGCACAATCGACAACCAAAGATAAATTAATTAAAGTAGCAAATGGAGGGCACCGACATTACCCGAGAGGTGCAACAAGTAACAAGGTGCGGAGAGATGTCCATAAAAACTTTACTAAGGAAATGAACAGAAGATTAATTCCATAAATGGCAAAAGAAATAAGACTATATGCCTATTGGAAGGACACAGGTTGATATTTGAAAGTTGATAATAAAAAATTAGCTAAGTCTGGTGATTAGTAAATAGTAATTTAGTAATTTTTAGATTGCTATGTTAAATAAATAATTGATAATGGCAACAAGATACATTATTGGGTTGGCTGGAAGTGAGGAAGTTGGATATAAATAGTAAATTATTTTGTTAATAAATATTAATGATAACAATAATAATGAAATAATAAGAGATATAGTTAATGATATACATATGTACTGGTTTAAAATAAGGAATTTGGATATAAATTGCAAACAGTG
The DNA here is from genome assembly GCF_964273705.1 of Natrix helvetica. NCBI lineage: Eukaryota > Metazoa > Chordata > Lepidosauria > Squamata > Natricidae > Natrix > Natrix helvetica. The sequence goes on along the minus strand of NC_138550.1, from coordinate 87,660,210 downwards.
ACTTGGAAAAAAAAGGCTTAGAAATTTTGTTAATTAATCCTTATTTTGAACTGTTATAAAGGTGTAATGTTACTGGATATATGAAAGTTGATAAAAAATTAACTAAGTTTTATAATTAGTAAATAATAATTTAGTAATTTTAGATTGTTATGTTAAATAAATAATTGATAATGGCAATAAGGTACACATATTTGTTGGCTTGGTGAGAAGAAATTGGATATAAACAGAAAGAATTTTCTGTTAACCAACATTAACTATAACAATAAATAATGGAATGATAATGATAAGGGATATAGTTAATTTATATATATATATATATATATATATATATATATATATATATATATATATATATATATATATATGTGTGTGTGTGTGTGTGTGTGTGTGTGTGTGTGTGTGTGTGTGTGTGTGTGTGTGTGTGTGTTACAACCCCTGGTATTACTAAATATGGGAGGAAGGTCACTACTCCCTCTTTCTGTCCTTCGGCTTATCACAGAAGACCATGCAGGCAGAAAACCATATTTTTATTTTTAATGTTGCCTTTTTATATTTGTGTTATATTTGTACTGATAAATAAATAAAGGGAGACTAGTATAGATCTATTTCGAGCTAATTAGCTCTCATCAGCTAGCCATACCCTTACTGGGATTCGAACCCGGGCTGTATATATCTTAGGCAGGAGTTTTAGCCACTAAGCCACGGGCTCTGTTCCTTATCAGTTGAGCCAGGGAAATAGGTATGTATTTGTGTTACAACCCCTGGTATGACTAAATATGGGAGGAAGGTCACTACTCCCTCTTTCTGTTCTTCGGCTTATCACAGAAGACCATGCAGGCAGTATGGCTCGTGGCTTGTGGCTAAAACTCCTGCCTAAGATATATACAGCCTGGGTTCGAATCCCAGTAAGGGTATGGCTAGCTGATGAGAGCTAATTAGCTCGAAATAGATCTATACTAGTCTCCCTTTATTTATTTATCAGTACAAATATAACACACACACACACACAAACACATATATGTGTGTGTGTGTGTGTGTGTGTGTGTGTGTGTACTACCATAACAAACGGAACTTGGACACAAATTGTAAACAGTGACTTCAAAAAAAAGGCTTAGAAATTTTGTTAACTAATCTTTATTTAGAATCTATATAAATAAAAATGTAATGTTTGTTTGTTCAAAATCTCAAATCTCCAAAAGTTGTTCACTGATTGCTTTGAAATTTTGTCACAACGTTGCATTTGACTATGCACATGTTTTTATATATGTATATTATATAGATGTCACACCTGTGACAGGTAAAACATGCTTTTTTAAAAAACATGCTTTTTTGAAAACCAGCGCCATCTGCTGGATGTAAAAGCAACACACGCTATACCATAGCGTTAATTTCTTAAGTATAGTATATTCAGAACAGTTCAGCCTCTCTCCAGATTCGTCCCGACGGTCCCTTTATATGTGTGGCTGGGCTGCAGCTGCACCCTTTCTCCTTTCCGCCCCTCCTCCGACGAGGTTCGCCATTTCCACCAAGGGGAGCCAAAGCCTTTTGGCCTCCCCCTTCCCTCTCTCTCCTCCCCTCCCTCCAGATCTTTGCTGTCTGCGGCGGGGCGGCGCCTGCCTCATCCCTCGGCCACCTCCTCCCACCCTTAAGCCGGCCTGCCCAGCCCAGAGGAGGTGGAGGCAGAGCATCTCCTCAGCCCGGCCAGCTGCGCGCGCTCTCCACCCCTCTCACAGGAAGCCAGCTACGGCCTTGCCAAGGTGGCTCTGATGGGGCGGCGGCTGTGTCAGCCTGAGGCTCAGTAGGGCTGGGGTGGCCGCTGGGAGCCCCATGAGGTGGCAACTACTGCGGTGACAGTGTCTCTGGATCGGGCCGTGGACAGCGGGGGCTGCCTCATGTCCGCGTCACCATGGATGGCTCCTTCCTCCTCCTGCTCCTCCTGCTCCTCAGGGGACGCTGGCTGCCTCCTCTCGCTGCCACCGCTGATGGAAGTTGGGTCGGGGGTGGCGGCCTCCTCCTCCTCCTCTCATCCTCAGCTCGGCCAGGCCAGGGCCTGTGGGAGCGTCCTCTGTAGCGGCTCTTGCACGGGCCACCATGGCTCACTTCCATGCGGGGGGCGCCTCTGCCGGGGGACTTGCACTTTCTCTTTTTTTTCTTTTCCATTTAACCAGACAGGGCCACAGCAATGTATGGCCGGGTACAGCTAGTATGTTATAAAGGCTTAAGATTATTGGATGATTTTTGTAATAACTAATGAAATGCCATTAGGTGGTTGTGTTTTTAACTATGGATTATTTTAGGCAAAAGGATGTTAAAACAACTTTAGTCAAATGAGAATTATGCTATGTTGACAGTAAGATTCATAATGAATTTTTGATATCTGATATGAATAAGCAATGACTGTGGAAGAGATGCACGAAAGTTATTTGTAACCAAGTGACACACTTTCTACAAGATGTAATGTAAGATGATTCTTTTTTTTGTGTGTTGTTTGTTTAATGAAAATAAAAATAAATGCAAAAAAAGAAAGGGCTGTAAAGCACTATGAAGCAATACATAAATCTATGTGTTAAGTACTAGTGCTAAAATGATCAATGAATGACACCAGAAGTACACAAGAATAGAATAGAAGCTATTCCAAAGCAGATTGGCAACACTGCAATGGTACTGGCTGAAAGATCATGTTTATTCAGATGGATGTAAGAATTGGAAAACTGATATCTGAAGATGAAATTAGTCAGACCAAAAGAAAATATTCTGTTCAAATATTTCGTTTCCTATCTGGTAGTACACTTGCAATAATTTATTGCTTTTGAATATTGATTGTTGGTCTGATTCTTGCCAATGAGTATAAGTAAAAGAGCTAGTTAACTCAGCTTTTCATTTAATTTCCTCTTTAGCAGGCTTACCTTAGATCCTAGCAACTTTCCATCAGGTTTTATCTCAACAGGTGGAAACTGGATGGCCACTAGTTCTTCTGACATCTTTGCATAAGGGAAATTACCATGCAGAATTTGCTAATCTCCTATTTTAATCTCCTTTTTTATAGAAAGAAGCAGGAAATTCAAGATTATACAGCTGTTTTCCCCCCTACAACCTGCAATTTAAAAATTATTAGATAAATGAAAATAGCTATTGCATGCTGTCTTTTGCTAGTGTGAATGATGCATTTGACACATGAATAAGACCTGAAGAAAGTGGAAAGAACTACAGTTCTTAAAGGATGAATGGAATGAGCAGACAATATAAACTTCATATGTTGGAATTCCAACATGGTATAATAAATTGGGTTGTAAGAGATAAAGTCATATTTCATGGAAAACGTGTTAGGTATTTGTGACGGTTTATGTACTTTGGTTCTGCATTGTAATAATCCAAGGGCAGTAGCCACACCCTTCCAGAGGCAAAGTGCAAAACACCTAAGAGCCATGATGAAAAAAAAAATCAGGAATCTGGTAGCACCTTTTCCAATTAACAAATGTTATTAAAAGGCATTGGGAGATGCATCATACTTTATCAAGATGTTAGTCAGAAAAAAAAAATGCAATCATGTTCCTGATTTTTGTCTCCCCCCACAACCCTTCCAGGCTATGCCAGGTCTCCTCCCACAATGTCTAAGCTTCAAGGGATTAGGAACCCTACATGAATAAGAGGCTTATATAGATGAAGATTAATGACTGGGACTAAATAATTCTGCTCCAGGTGTTAATCTCAGGTGATTTCCTGCACTCACTTTCTCTTGCATTAGCCTACGCTAGATTGGAAGTCAGAAAGGTACATTCTTAGTAGCGCCAATTAAAATTAGAAAACTCTCTTCACTGAGAAAGAAATGTGCCTATCAAAACAGCTTGTGCTGGAATAAAGCACACATTAAAGGTGCAATTGCATTGAAATGTTGAATCAGTAAACCTCTGAAATTTTCCTTGAAGTGCATTTTATTGCCTTGGTGGTTGCTGGGTGCAGAAATCCAACATTCATAGAACTTCTCTATACATTTATCCTATATCAGGATAAAATATACATCAGCATTCATTCATTCATTCATAAGATCTCTTTAGTTACCCAAGTCACATAACTAGGGGCTACATGATTCCGGAGTTACATCAAATAAAACTAAACCCAAAAAATATTACCAAACCATATACAATCAAATTAAAACAAACAGTAATTAGCATCGTTATTCAACTTTGCATGGACAAAATCTACCAGATGCATACCAAATATAGAAAACAGAAAACCCTAAAGAAGGGTAAGGTTATGCAAAGAGATTTCCCAAAATTTACTGCCAACACTTCTTTTAATACAGGAGAATAGGGTGTACCTGAATGTTCCATCAGTTGTATAAACTGTTGCTTTTTCTATAGTATAGTATAGTCTTTATTGTCATTGTACAAAATAAATACAACAAAATTGACACAGGGTTTTCTTCTCTAAATATGTGCCTTAATGTGCATTAAAAATCCACTTATTTTCTACCCAGCTTTCATCCATCCCTCCACCGAAACATAAATGCTTTTTTAAGTGCTTTGCGTTGATTTTAGTACAAATCTGCTAAGAAGCAAGCTTGTTAAAACCAGACTATAAAAGATAAAGTGCTAGAGGGCTACTGAATAGACTTCTTTCATCAAAGATGCAGCAATATAGTGATGATTCAGTGCCACAGGGTTACAGATTCAGAGAAGCCTAATGCTCAAGGCATTCATCTGCCTTGCTAATCCCACATTCCCATGAGTTTTGAAAATTCAGTCTTAGATGTAATTCTGCTTCCTTGGAATCCCCGTGCTGCACTTAGGTGGAGTGAGCAATCCGTAGAAAAAATAATTACCAATAAGTATTGGAGAAATATGCATACCTTTGGAGGATTAAAAAGAAATATACATATGTAAACGCCTTTAGCTTTAGTCCCCTCCTTGGAGAATCCCATTAAATATAATTTGTATACTACATACACTATTAAAATGATTTCACACTAAGTCGGATCAATCAATTCTATTAAAATTCCCACTGCAATTCCATGACTGAACTCGCTTGACATCAGATTTGTCATATATTAGAGATCACTTAAAAACTTCTTACATGTCCCTTCCACTTTCATGACTAGAAGCTCTCCTTTTACCCACTTTCCTAATGATTTAGTTAGTTTCAAAATCAGGGAGAAGTTACAAAGTATGAATGGATGTGTAGCAGGAATCGGATATCAGGCCTTTAACCAAGACTCAAAGACTTATATGAAAAGAAAACAGGGAAAAGGTGTGTCTGGGAAAGAGAAAAGAGCATACAGAACAGAAACTAATGATAGATATCAACTTTCTTGTTGCATTTAATATTTGCCTATTAGAGAAAATGTCCAAGTGACAGTTGCCAGTGTGAGGCTACATTACCTGAATATGTCAAGAATACAACAGTTATACATACAGAAAACCTAGCCAAGAATGAATGAGAAATGTATCCCATCCAATATTTGCATACACAATTTCTGTACTTACTTACATAGATGAACTAAATAGCAAGTGCGTGCTGAAATCTAACTACCATATTTTTCAGAGTATAAGATGCACATTTTTTCCTCAAAAAAGAGGCTGAAAATATGGGTACTTCTTATACATCGAATACAGCATTTTTGCCTCCCGAAGCCCCGCCCCTTCACCAAAATGGCCGTGCATACCCTTATGGAGGCTTTCAGGGAGTCCCTGGGGGCTGGGGAGGACACAAATGAGGAAGGAACTGGCCATTTGTGCCCCCCCAGCCCCCAGCAGCACTCTATAAGCCTCCTTAAGGCTATGCATGCAATTTTTTGACAAAAATTAGGCCCGTTTTTGTGAAAAATGTGCCTTTTTTGCTCGTTTTTGGCCTCCCTCCCTCCCCAGGAGCACTCTGCAAGCCCCCCCAAGGCTATTCAAGTATTTAACTGATTGATGAGAATTAAATTGATTAAGTGCTGTGCCAGCAGAAACAAAGTCTTAGGTGCTGCAGATTGTCAGTTATTTCCTTCTCCAGCAATGGATAAATACACCTAGAAACATCTACCTACCTACCTACCTACTCTCTCTCCCTCTCTCTCTCCCTCTCTCTCTCTTTAACTATTTACTGTATTTCTCTCCCCCCCATCTACCTATGTACCTACCTACCTACTCTCTCTCTCTCCCTACCTATCTACTATATTTCTCTCTCCCTCTCTCTCTCTCTCTCTCTCTCTCTCCCTCTCTCTCTCTCTCTCTCTCTCTCTCTCTCTCTCTCTCTCTCTCTCCCTCTGCGTACCAACCTACCTATTCTCTCTCTCTCTTCCTACCTACTGTATTTCTCTTTCTCTCCCCCCTACCTAGCAACTGCATTTCTCTCTCTGTCTTTATCTCTCTATCTACCTACTTTTTTTAAAAAAAATGCCTCATCAAAACCTTGGTACGTTTTATACTCCGAAAAATATGGTATTCTCGATTTTTACAATGTACTACACAATTCTAACATTCCTAGAGAGAAAAAGACAGACAGTAAATTTGTGTCTAGAAGACAATATTTGTCAAAGTGCACTTTGTGAAATGTATATATGTATTAGTAAAGCTGAATATGGCAACATACCAGTGGTGGAGTTGCAGGCAGTACGCCCTGGTACGGGCGTACCGGAGCCAGCACAGAGCACCGGATGCTGTTCCGGTATGGTGCTCCGGAGGGCCCACCCATCCGCCCGTGCTCCTTACCATGTTTTAAAGGTGTCGGCACTTCCGCACACACACATGGTGCATACAGCGCCTGTGCGACACTCCGCTGAGCAGCTGGAGCATTGCGGAGGCTTGCGGAAGCGTCATTTCCAGCTACAACACATATGTGCACCGTGTGTGTGTGCACACATGCCACACACGTGCATGTGGGTGACGCCGGGGCTGTTTCAACCGGATCGGTTGGAATGGAATCCGGAACCCACCACTGCAACATACATACATATATGTATACATGTTCATGCTTAAGGAAAAAGGGGAGGGAGTCACAAAACTAAACACTTGAGTAAAACTGGACTTGTCTATCCCTAACATTTGCTTTAATTCCATAAAATCATGCTAACAATTCAAATAAAACTTTATTTACTTAATGTTGCTTGAAGACATGAATAAGATTATACAACATAAATGTAGATTACTGTCCAGAATATAACTGAGGTATTTGAATCAGGCATTTACTGTAGTTGTTGGTTCAATCATCTTTTACTTGGGTAGATAATTCATCTTAGAACACAGAACATGAGTTGCCCAGAAGATTTAATTAGTTTTGTAGTAATAGCAAAGTCCCGGTAAGCCATACTAAACACTCTGCAAAAACCCCGGGCTGGTTTCAAGAGTTAGATCTAGGTCTCTATAAATATATTTTCCATCCATATTGTGTTGTTCCAGAGAGAATCTAATCCAATTCAATCTTAAAATCAGAATTTCTGTACTTTCAGATTACTGGGGATTGTGGGACGAGGAGATAAATGGCTGTAACAAGCTGGTTTCCACAATGGTTTGAAATTTAAACAATACTCACTCACAATGTTAATTGGAAAAGTGTGCCAAACATTATAAGAATTGATGTAAAGCATTTCAGTGCTATCTCTGTACGATTTGTTCTTGAAACTGTTTATAATGTTTTTTGGTGTTTTGAGGATGAAATGCATAACAACAATTGAATAGACCATGTGAATAAAATGTGTTAAATTTATTAGAAATGGAGTATTAATTAATTTTCATTTTATTGTACCCATAGTCTTTTTCTTTTCTGGTTTATCTGTTTTCATTTAGAGACAGAACTTGATGAAATTTTCAGCCAAGATATCACTATGAAGGGGGATTGTAATAGACCAGGTGGTTGTGAGTTGAAGACTGGAAGAAAGTATAAGACATGACTTCCCTTGCTTTTTTTCCTACAGTTTTTACGTCAGATACCAAAATAAAATAAAGCCATTCAAATTGAACTTGACTGTGCCAGATTGCATCCATATAGTGAAGAGGTTTGTTTTTTGAGTGTGAAGTGGATTGTCCTTGCCTTCATCCAGGATAGGATGAATGGATTCATATTTTACGCTCTCTCAGCTCTTCGAAGTACCCTAAATTTGAATGGAACTCTACATCATCGAGAAATGGGCTATAACCTAAAGCCAGAATTTTGCTTCCCTCTTATATGCTAGTGAATTACGATAAAGCTATCCTGACCTTTTTAAAAGCTTTCTTTGTTTCCCGGGTTTAAAGCATGCTTTTGTTTTTGTAATTGTTTTTCTATAGCTTCCCCAAAATCTCTCTCTCTGTGTCTCTCCGTCTCTCTGTCTCTGTCTCTGTCTCTCTCTCTCTCTCTCTCACACACACACACACACTCTCACTCACTCACTCACTCACTCACATGAATTAAATGTCCATAGTCTCCAACCAAAGCAGAAAGTTCTCTCTTCTCTCTCTCTTCTCTTTGTCCCACCCTCCCTCCCTCTTTCTGTCTCTCTCCCCTTCTTCCTCCACCCCTCTCTCTCACACACATACACTAGTGTATAGCCCTGGAATTTCCAAGTGTTCTCCCATCCAGGCAGAGCTACAGCCATGCACAATGTCATTTCTATATTTTACAAAAGAGGGAACAGTAAGTGAAAAAAAATTGAAGAAATTAATTTAAAAGATATCTGATTTTAAATAAGGAACAATACAGACAAGCAAAACTCAACTTCAGTGTTGAGTGTATATTCAATATTTTATATAAAGTCTTATTTTCTTTTCAGTAATGTTCCTTTTCATTCTTTCCATTAATATAGCTCATTTTTACAACACTGTGTCTAACCCACTTTGTACAATAAATCACCATAAAGTGATGCATAGGTCAGATAGGAACCAATTCAACAAGATCTGAGATGAAATTGTTCACTCTTAAGAAAAAACTCTATGGAGGTTAAGCTACCCCTTGTTGACTGAAAAAAATCTTCAGCATGTATACCAAAACACATCTTCTGAAAAAATACCTTAACTAAAAGATTTTTAACTCCTCGATAGAGAAAAAAAATGGAATAAATACAAAACAACTTCTCTTTCTTCTATCTATTACAAATACAGAAAAAGAGAATGTTTTCTGTTTTGATGAAAACATACTTGACAAGAACTCAAGAGCAGATTCTTCCCAATTCAGACTTTTCCCCTCTTGTGTTCCTTTGGAAAGCTGAACCTCTTACAGGTACTGAAAATTTAGCAACATAATTGTGATTTTTTTAAAAAAATGCTTAACCTGCCTGAGCTCTTCTCAGAATGTGATAGCATTTCTATTGCATTTCCATTTCTGTTCTGCTTAGGAAGCCCAATCCATGTCTCTTCAGGAGACAATTCACATACCCTGTACGTGTTGATGAATGTTGCATATAAACTGGTGATAGGATCTTTAACTTGTATAAAGGCTTGTTAGAAAACATTAATTTTTTTTTATTCTGGTGAAATTCAACTGAAGACTTCAGTAAGAATGTGTTTGCCACATGTTTTTAATTTTGTTTTTGCCCGAAATCTTCGCTTTTGAAGGCTGCCAATGTTATTCGTGCCTGTTTTTAAGAGCTTTAAAGGATATGTGGAAAGCCATTCCTCTGCTCCATAAATAAATTGTGCAGACCTGGATGCTTGCTGTGCACAATTGAGTGACTCGGTGTTCTGCTGAAAATTCATAGCACATGTTCACATTGAAGGAAGTTATGTAGAGATGTCTCTACATATTCACTTACGAGCTGAAGCCTAGGTAGATTTGACATGCCTGCCTAACTTGATATGTATTCAAAGAGTTTTACATAAAGGCAAGGCACATGTGGCCTTTAGACATTGCATCTCTAACTTCAGCTGGGTTTTGAATTTAATCTCAGGAAAGCTGAAATTTTTCACCTCTAATTTATTTATTTATGAAATGTATGCAGTCTCCCACCTTGGTATAAGGTTCTGGTTAACAGTTAAAAAAATAGTAAAAACAGAAAACCAATACAAGAAAGTAAAGCAATATAAACAATATAAAAACCATTTAAAATCACAAAATGAAATTCATAACTGAGGTAACCATGTCCACACATAAAAGTTAATATAGCCAATGTCCTGGCTCTACTATGCCACAGGACTCTATGCCTCTTGGCCAATCTATATTTTTAAGGTCTTGCAAAAAGCTAGTAGAGTTTAGCCTACTCTGATCTCTGGAAGGGGGTGACATTCAACAAGTTAGGAGCAACAACAGAATAAACTTTCTTCCTGGGTCCCTACATATGGCACTCCCTGGCAGACAGGACTTGGAGAATGAACTTCCTTCTAGACCTGGATGGTTGGGTACATATGATTGGAGAGAGGTGATCCCTCAACTTCCCTGAATAGTTATGGTGTACTGAATATAGTTCTGCTTTCATGGAGTCGCCAACTGTGGCAAAAATAGGTAAAGGTTTCCCTCCCACATATGTGCTAGCCATTTCCCAACTCTAGGGGGTGGTGCTCATCTCCATTTGAAAGCCAAAGAGCCAGCACTGTTCGAAGATGTCTCTATGGTCATGTGGCAAGCATGAATCAACACCAAAGGCATATGGAATGCTGTTAACTTTCCATCAAAGGTGGTTCCTATTTTTATACTTGCATTTTTTACATGCTTTCAAACTGCTAGGTTGCCAAAAGCTGGGACAAGTAACGGGAGCTCACTCTGTTATGCGGTGCTAGGGATTTGAACCATTGAACTACTGACCTTTCTGATCAACAAGTTCAGCGTCTTAGCCACTGAGCCATCAAGTCCCTGATGTGGCAAAAATAGATGATTACTGGATTGGCTCCTCAAAACTCTTTCTGGATCAAGGAGAGGACAAGCATTACCCACAGGTTTGCTTCAGACAGAGTGTCCCTGCAAATATATGATAAAATAACAATTTTCTTTGGATGTGATTGATCTGGGAGTTGTGGAGTGGGGAAAATCATCCTGCCCAAGACATGTTTCTACACCTTTGAAAGAAATATTGAATTCACCCAGTTTCTCTCTTAATTATTTTAGGAAGCTGTTATTATTGATTTCTCAGCAGTTAAGAACCTTCCAAAGGGCAAATTTTATTATGCCGCCAGGAGAATCTTCTTTTAACCTGGATGAAAGAAGCTCGATGTAAGTTTAAAGATTAAAAAATTGGAAAAACAGTAAAAGGATGACTAGAAGATGGATTTTTCAAAAATTAAGGGGTGAAATGGACTCCAAAGAATATTTCCTGTGCAGTATTTAAAATTTTATGAAGAATATATTAAGATGTTGAAATTAATTGTAAAAAATTCTCCTGTGGAAAGTTTTGATTGGAAAATAAACAGCTGATAAGAGGACGCTTGAAGGCTGATGAGAGAGAATCAGAGAGAGAAAACAATTAAAGGAAAAGAGATTAATAAAATGGAGCAATATTGATTATATAAAAATCAGATATAGGCTATTCGATATTGAAACAGAGGATATAGAAAAAGAACAGATTTTATTGGATAAAAAAGAGGCTGTGAATGAATGAAAATGTGAAGTTTTAAAAATGATTTGGAAAAAGTTACTGTCAATCTGAAAATGAAAAGATGCCAACATATAAGAACATAAAGATGCCAACACATAAAAATGATATGGAAAAAGATGCCAAAATGGATTACAAATGAAACCAGAGGATTTCTTAATAATTAAAAGGGGACATGCAAATAATCAGAAGAGTGACTTCGAAAACCTTCTTATCTTGAATTTTCAAAAGCAATGGGTGAAATCAAGGAATGTGCTCTTAAAAGGAGACAAGGACAAAAAGATAGGCAATCAACATGTGGGATATTATTTTTGATCGGAACCGAAAGACAAGATCTTAAGGATCTGTTGATATGTCAGGGGGAAGAGAGATTTCTTTTGCTTTATTTCTTACAGAAAGTTGATAAATTGAATTACAAAATGTATTTTTTTAAAAAAAAATTAAGGTTAAAATATATGTGTTACTATTTCTGGTAGCTCTATGTAGAGCTATGCTTGTTGGGATTGGATGATGAGGTTTTTTTACAATTTGATTATTGATAAGGAATAAGTTATGGGAAGAAGAGATTTTTCAAAATTGAAATACTAGAGAAGATATTAAGCTGAGCAGAAAGATACCATTGTTGACAATACGGAAAGTTACCAAATGGTAAAGAAGAGCAAAGATTTCAGAAGTGGTATTCAGCAGGTTCTGACCAGTTCTGGAGAACCAGTAGCAGAAATTTTGAGTGGTTAGAGAACTGGTAAATACCACCTCTGATTGGTCCCCCCATCTATTCTCTGCCCCCATCTATTCTCTGCCTCCAGCTGATCGAGAGGAAATGGGGATTTTGCAGTAACCTTTCCCTGAAGTGGGGGGTGGGAGAATGGAGATTTTATGCCACGCTCACCAAGTCATGTCCACAGAACTGGTAGTAAAAAAATGTGAATCCCACCAGATTCATGTACCTTCCACATTTGGCTCCCATCAGATGTCATCCAATAGTGTGAACAATGCAATTTGAGACCCATATCTAGGCCTGAATCCAAACTGAAAGGGATTCAGATAGGATATAGTGATGCCTAATTTAGGACATCTACATTACAATCGTAAAATTGGAGAATTCTACTTGAGACCCACCTAACCATGTTTGCATGAATGTTGGAAATACCTTATTGCAGATGTTTTTGTGACCTCTTGATGAATAAAACAAGAATTTGTGTAATGAATTTAATATAACAATTAAAATAGTCCATTTACACATAATATAGTAAGTGTGTGGTGGGGGAAAAATTCCTCATTCATAAAAATTGAAACACAGGTGAGTTTTTAGCGCTTTTCTCACACTATCTTGCTTCTAAAAAACATCTTGCCCCATTTTCAATTCATTTGTTTCCACTTGAAAGTCTTACCTAGAATGAATTGTCCATATTATTATTTTTTTACATGCCCCCCGAATTTTTACTACCTAGAACACAATGAGATTGTAAAGTGTTATCAGACAATCAGGGAGAGTAAAGAATTTATACAACCAGTTGCAATTTTTCCTTCAGATTGATTTCCTCAGTTCAAAAGTGAGCTCCAAAAGACATTGGAATTCATCCTCAATAAAAATTGGAGGACTTTTAAAAACTGTTGGACAAATAGCCTTTGTCTGTTTATCCATAAATGGGGATAACGGTGGAAAAGGAGAAAAAGGCTGACAACCGTTGAAAGCTAAACACTCTTCTCAAAATTACATTTTAAATACATGTGGGTTTTCTTAAAGGCTGTTCAATTTCAATAGGTATCACAAGATTGCATGAATCTGCTTTAACATAATTACCTCCAACTAAGCAAAAATGGCATCATTAACATCAGTTATGCTAGTGCAGTACATATAACCGTATGCTATTTTGGCAGCTCAGAGCACATAAAGTCTTTATTTCTTCTTTTTCTATTTACTTTGAGTGGATTTTAAACTTTAAATTGGATGAGTGGATAGTAACTGAATTGTGTCAAAATCTACTGACTTCTTCAGATTAGCCTCTTCTTCTCTCTTCTGTTTTGTTCATGCAGGAAAGAGATGAAGACTTTTCAATGGTAATGCCCTGAATGTGGATATTTCTTACAAATAAGGTTAACTAGAAGATTCCCTTCCATTCCTTTGACAGATTAGTTTTCCCATTTAGGTTTGTAGTTTGTATGGGTATATATATATATACTGTACATGTAATGTTTATTGAAGAAAATGTTTACAAAGTTCAAAGCTACAAGGAGAAAAATAGAATTAATCAGTAAATTCAGGGATCAACATTTATTCCATTTTCAACTAAACAGTGGTGTCAAACTCACGTCATCATGGTAGTGTCACATGACATACCAGGACTTTATAATAGCCTCAATGCAGTTACCATACATAGAATTGAAATTCACATTATAAGACAATGGGAATTTCAATTCTTTCAATCACATTCTTTCCCACTAACATATCTGTATATTGTAACCAAAAATCTTAGCCTATTTTATCACGTGCTATTGAACTTGTTGAACTGGGTGATGCAGTGGTTAGAGTGCAGTATTGCAGACTTTGGTGGGTGTGGCTAGGTGGGGGTTATGATTTAGTGGGCATGGCCAACTTGACATACTCACACCCATGCCCGGTCAGTCACATGACCCCCCCACCAAGCCATGGCCACAGGAAAAGTAGGATTTTGTTTGAAATTTCTACCCCTACCCTCCCTTTGCCAGTCGCCCCTATTTCCCCTTCTTTAGCAGCCCTGCCCTGCCCCATCCCCTGCCCCACTTGCCACCATCAAATTGTGCCCCACTGTGAGACACGCATCTTACCAGAGTCTGGCAGCTCCGTCACGTCTTTCAGCCATTTTGTGAAGGTAAAAACTTTGCACAGTAAAGAAAAACTTCTCATCAGTGCGAGGCTATTAACAACTGCTCACACTCACAAGACGTTTTTCTTTAGTATGCAAGGATTTTCCCTGCATACAATAGCTGAGAGATGCTTGAAATGGAGTGTAATTTTGGGGCGGCAGGCGGGACAGGAAATGGGGTCAGGCGGCCATGAGATGTGCATCTTACAGGAAACTGGCAGCTCCATATCTTGTGACTTTGGGGAGGGGGTTGTTTTTAAAAAAACACCTCTCCAGATGAGCTTGAAAACTTCCGAGGTTGCTTCAGGAGGGGGCAGTCAGATAGCATTTCCCCCCAACTCCCCATGCACCTGCAGCCTTGGAGCCTCAGAGCCATAGTAAAGAAATCTTCTCATGAGTGTGAGGCAATTAACAACTTCTCACACTCATGAGAAGTTTTTCTTCACTGTGCAATTGCCAGGAGTTGCTCCAAGGCTGCAGGCTCCAAGGCTCTGAGGCTGGAGGCACCCTGGGAGAGGGTGGAAATGCTAGCTGACTGCCCCCTCCCGAAGCAACCTCGGAAGTTTTCAAGCTCATCTAGAGAGACGTTCTTTTTTAAGAAAACCCCCCAAAACCAACATGATCCGGAGCTGCCATTCTCAGGTAAGATGCACATCTTGCAACCAATCCAGCTCCAGCCCCTGCCCCTCCTGCCATCCCCAAATTGCACCCCACTGTGAGTGTCTCTCATCCATTTTTTTGCAGGGGAAAACCTTGCACAGTAAAGAAAAACTTCTCATGAGTGCGAGAAGTTAATTGTCTCACTCTCAAGAGAAGTTTTTTCTTTACTGTGCAAGGTGGAGCGAGTGAGCAAAGAGGTAGAGGAACTGCAGGAATCTTCCAGCATGTTGCACCCCGTCCCAGCTTTAGCTCATGCCTCCATGCCATTTTCGGGCACCCAGCATGCTGTGGCTGCAATCACAACAGTTTCGCAAGATGCTAGCCTGGCAGGGAGGGGCCCGCCCAGCCTAGCAAGCATCATAGCCATGTGGCTGTGAAGCTTGCCGGGCTGCCCCGCTTTCCACTGGGTGGAGAAATAAGTGAAGGCTGGAAGGGGGTGCAATATGCTGGAGGCTTCGTGCAGTTCCTCAGCTCATCCAGGCTGCAACTGAGCCAGTGGATGGAGGCACCACAGGGCACAGCTGGGAGTGTGCACCCTTGCCCTTCCCGAGTGCCAGACTCTGCCATTGCCATCACCTTTGCCCAGCTCACCCCTGGCTGGCTCCTGACTAGGAGGCAGTGGCTGGTTCCCCCTGCCCTCTGTATCACCAACATGAGCGTGGCTCTCTAGGAGCTGCAAATGCAGTGGCTTCATCCTGGTGGGAAGGGGGGCGCCCATCTCAGCCTGTATAGCTGCGTGGCTACAAAGCTTGCTGGGCTGCCGCTGTCCCCGCTGTGGCTGCAATGGCATGGGGAGGGGGTTAGGAAAATGCTTATCTGTGTCTAAGAAGGAGGAGGCAGTTCTGTTGTGAAGGCGAGGCAGGGCGAGTGAGCCAGTTCGGGGGCATGGCCAGCCTGCCGTCCCTACCAGTTCAGTGACCCAGGCCCAATTTCCACTACCGGTTCACCTGAACCGGTGTGAACCGGTAGGAACCCACCTCCGCTTCCATCCTTATGAGATGGGTAAAATGAGGACCCAAACTTGTTGGGGGCAATATGCTGACTCTGTAAACTGTTTAGAGAGGGCTGTAAAGTGGTATATAAGCCTAAATGCTGTTGCTATTGTTGAAATGGAACTTTGAAATGTTCCATTTCAAATGTCAACAATAATTTATGCATTTTAGTAAATACCGGTTCATGATTTGTGAACTTCCCTTTCAAATTTTGTTACATGTTATTCTATACCTGGTAGATTTTTAATTTAGTTGTGCATATGAAAAGGATTGAAAAATAAATACCTCAGTAGACATTTGTTCTATTTATTTCATCTTAATTGATCCATTTTCTTATATTAACAAATCTTAATATGTTATTTATTTTCCTTTGCCTGCTGTTTATCCACCCACCCACCCACCATTTTGCCCTTCTTGTGTTGAGGCCAATAAAGGAAGTTTGGATCGACATCTATTCCATATTCATAATATGGAATACATATAATCATTTTTAAAGTCCACATTAACTTTATCATACCATAACAAAACATGCCACCGAAACTTCAGACCATGTCTCCTCAGTCTAACATTCACTTATTTCATAACATAACCCATTCTTTCATCAAAATCAAATAGTAGAGAGCAAAATACATTTGAAAATCAGACAATCTTGAACAATGTGAAATTTAACTCTTGATTTCTTTCCTGGACATCTAAATCTGGATAAATATTTTTACCATTGTTTCAAAGGTGCATTAATACAAATATCAGAGGAGGTAAATAAATTATCAAAATAGTAATAAAACAGTAGTAAATTATCAAAATCAGAATTTGCAGAGCAGAAAAATATTTACTGTGCCCTCCTACAACTTCTGGTAGACTTTGGTAAATCTGTTCTTTTCCAGTCTCTATAATATTTGCCCATTTTACTCATAATTCAATTGCATCCCACTTTCATTTAATATTAGGACCAATCATCTAAAGAGAAAGTGGTCTTCCACTTACTGAATTTATGCTTAGATGGTGATTTGTTGAAAAATGCTTTCATAAAGTCTGTAATTAGCATGGCTTAAATGGCCAATTTTATGATTTTTTATTGTATTTGGTGTTAAGATGAGAGAGAGAGAGAGAGAGAGAGAGAGAAAGAGAGAGAGAGAGAGACAGAGAGAGAGAGACAGAGACAGAGACAGAGAGATTTAAATAGTTGGTAAACTGATTTAATACAGGAATATAGACACTGTTGAATAAAATATAGTTATTTGCTACTTTCAACTCTAAAACTTCAAAATCACCCATACTTTCTATTTAGCATTATGTAGACTTAGGAACATTATTGGATTCTTCCAGAATTCTTTGTAGCACTACATCAAGTGGCTGTGATCAACTGCATCAGAATATGCAGCTTTGGGACCATAGTCAAAGATTGTGAAAACTTTCTCATCACCCTGGTGAGAAGTGAAGATTGCCCTATGTCCTGCCCTGAGCCAAAATGTTGTTCAATTATAAAGGACTTGGACTATGCAGATATAGCACAATTATCTTCCTCTAATAATTGGAAAAAGTGAAATGTTGCTGCAAAATCAATACAAAAGAGAGACTTCTTAAGAGAGGATAATTCATATTCACTTAAACAACATGTTATGGATATAAGATCGGGCATTCTTTGCTACTTTGAAACACTGCTTTCTAGAATTAAACAAATGCAATGTGATATAAAAATAAAAGAAAGTCTCTTGTATTATTTTCTTCAAGCCTGCCAAAAATCCTGAAAAGAATTGTGTGCTGAAAAGGGGGCTAGCAAATAGAATGTTTTCATATTTAATAACAAGAGATTATTAATAGTACCAATACCCAAATAATGCCCACCTTAAAAAGAAGAAATTTAATTCTAGAAAGCAGGGTTTCAAAGTAGCAATGCATATTCTATTTTATATCTGTAACATGTTGATTAAAAGAGAAAAAAATGGATTTAAAGGGTTGGGGGAAAAGACATACTCCTTACAAATCATGTTTATTTCAGAACACCAGTTTGGATATATTCTCAACATTTCACAACTTGTACTTTAAACTTATTTGGGCATGTTTACTGTCTTTATAACATCACTGGTGTTATCCAAAATCCCACCCTATTCTAACAAAAATAGAAATTAGCACTTTGTAAAAACATGCTGGCAAATATTTTGACTACAATATATACACAATATGATGTGGAAAACAATTAGCTTCTCAAATATCAAAACACTTAACAATTTTCAGTTCTGGAGTTCATTTTTCTCCATAAATGGGAAATTGAGCCTGTTTCTCTTTTAAAAAATATATCAATAGGGGTGTTATTCTTTCTCCCTCTTCTCCCCCCCCTCTTGCCCTCCCTCCACCCCCTTCCTCCCTTGAAAGCAGCATAACTCTGCATTTCTTTAAAAAGTAACCATACAGACGCATTTACTGCCATATTTCCCCTGGAAGAATATGATATATGACCCAATGAAAATTGCTTAGTTCCTGTCAACTTTAGCATTGGTCCAAAACAAGAGATCAGCAGAACTTTCAAAAAAAATTCTAAACAAATATTGATTGATAAAAAAGGTACAGTTGTTATCTTCTTTCTTGTTTATCCAAATATTATTAAGGGTTTCAAAGAAGGGAGTGATAGAAGAGAATATTTGTTGGTCAGTGATGAACTGTGGGCTCCTTGGTGCTCTATGACCTTGCTTGTTTTTATTGCAGATGTTTCATTACCAAATTTGGTAACTTCTTCAGTGCCAAAGCTAGTGGGAAACTAGCTTACTCACCTACTTTTCACCTACTCATCTGAGAGGACTACTCTATATTTTTTAATGTGTTTTGAGATGATACTTTATTAAGCTACTGTAAGTATTTTACTCCATCATTTTTTTCTGCTGAAAATTGAAGCACTGTAAATTTCCTATTTTGAAGTTTTCCATATGAACTCCTAAGAAGGGCTATAATTTTGAAATAATCTGAGATATAAATATTTAGGATTCTGTAACAGAAGCATTTTGGCTTGTATAACCCAAGGTCATCAATAAGTTGCTTAGAGGATTGGGCTATCGTTTCTTTGACAGGCAGTAAAATTGCCTCACTTTGAATACTTCATCAAGGATGACACAATTTATTTCTTTTGACATGGGAAAATTATTACCCATTTTTTTCAATTGTGCAGTTTTTTATATGTTTCTCTATACAGAAAACTTTTGAGGATATTATTTACTCAGATCCATGCCATCGGGTATTCTGACATGATTTGGGATGAAAACTGATTACTTTGGTTGATTTAGACAGGTAAGAGACTGATGAAATGTAACATTATTGGTTCTTCTGGAACTGTCAGTGGTTTTGGTTTTAATCAAGCATTCTGGATCGTTTCTCCAGGTGAATCATTATTTTGTATAAAATATAATTATTATAAGAATTTCAGAAAAGTTTTATTCTGGATCAGTAGACTCTTGTTTGCCATGTTCTTTAATGTTTACATGAAATTGCTTTAAGAAATAATCAATATGTGCTTGTTAAACCATTTTCCTTCTCCAGAAAAGTTCCTAGAAAATGAAAATCTTAATTAAGTGTTTCAAGAAATAATGAATTAAAGATAGAAAATATATAATAAACTTGATATTCATGCAGTTTTTAGTAAATAGCAGTGTAGAGCTAGGCACTCTTTCCAAAATGTCAGCTTTTTCTTATTCCTGCTGCAGTATTTATATCTTGGCCACTTTGCATAGACATCTTCTCCGGCTTTCTCTCTCATATTCCCCTTCTTGTTTTGCATCAGTTATCACTGGATATTAGTGTAATGAAGTTTTACTTTGCAACATTCACAGTTAATTTCAAAAAAAATATTTTGTAAAAGGCAGAGACTTCCCACCTCACTGAACAGTTTAATTTTTCCTCATTGGAATTCCTCCCTCAATAAATCATGTTTGGGATGAATCTGTTGCCCGCAAAGTGACAAGGAACTATGAAATCATAGCGTATCAAGTATCTGTTCTGATTTTCATTTACAACACCCAAGCCCATATGCAATGCAATCCAGTGGTGGTGTTCACTGGTCATTAAAAAATGTGAAAGATCCTGTGTTCCATTGTCAGGGAAGAGCTTGATTCATTGGAACTCAGGTATAAATTTGAGTTTGCAGTCCATTCCCAGAAACAAATATTATTTTCTGGGGAAACAGCCCAGACAATGTTCATTCATTTTATATTCATTATATACTATATATCAGGGATAGGTTCCGGCAGTCAGTACTGCCGGTTCGCTCGTGGGTGTGCCATGCACGTGTGCACACTTTGCATGCATGCATGCGCTTCATGCACGCTGCATGTGCATGCTCAGTACAATAAAAATTGTTCTGTGCATGCGCAGAAGCAAAAACCAAGATGGTGCCGTCTATGGCGCCACCCAGAGAACCAGTTTGGGGGCGTGGCAGGCCTGGGTCGCTGCTGGTGCCAGCAACCCAGGCCACCAAACCGCTACCAGTTCGGCTGAAGCATGATCTCTGTGTGTGTACATGTGTGTGTGTATATATAAATAATATCTATCTATCTATCTATCTATCTATCTATCTATCTATCTATCTATCTATCTATCATCTGCCTGATATGTATGTGTGTGTGTGTGTGTATGTATATATATATATATATATATATATATATATATATATATATATATATATATATATATATATATATATATATATATATATATATATATATATATATATATATATACACACACACACACACACACACACACACACACACACACACACATATACACATACATACATACATACATACATACATACACACACACATACATACATACATACATACATATCAGACTGTGTGTGTGTGTGTGTGTGTGTGTGTGTGTGTATATATATATATATATATATATATATATATATATATATATATATATATATATATATATATATATATATATACATACACATACATACACACACACACACACACACACACACACACACACACAGAGGTAAAATCCTTATTTACTATTCAAATGTCTGTAGTATGTCAGTGTTGATCCAGATTTGTAATTTTGTCTCTCATTTCAATTTACTTTTTGCAAGAACATTTTACTAGAGTAAAGGACTTCATTTCTTCATTTTACTGAGACAATGAAGGACTAATGAATAGCAGTACGCATAGCTTACTGAGTTTGACAAAACCATCATTGATAATCCACAGTCTTCCATGAGATCCCAGTACAACCATGTTTAATTTCAGTAAGCCTTCCTTAAATCTGTTAATCCAATCATCTTGGGTTTTTTAATCCAATGTATTACAAGTAACAGAATTTTAGTATTATTTTTAATCCTACCTATATTTACTCAGCTTTTTAAAAACATCAGTTTTTCTCTTGGAAATGTTCTGCAACATTAAGACCTGACTTTAGTAACAATTAAGCTGCTTGCCTTACAGAAGAAATATTGGAATTATGTTTCCCTTCCATCCACTTTACTCTCTCTGTAAGGATGATAACATCCTGTTTTATAGATTATTTTTCTGATGCTAAATAATAGATGCATTTGTGTCTATGCTTTAGATTTTTCTTGTGTTGCTAATTCAAAGTGTTTTATCATGCAAAACCACATCCTTTTGTTTTCTGATTAAGAGTTGAATATTTATATGATTTGCACAACAATTACTGCACTTATTCTGAGGATTTTACTCACACAACACTTCAGAAGAGAAAGCAGAAATAAAAATTGGGAATAATTATTTGATAGAGCACTATCAAATGCTTCAATATGATGTAAGGAGTTCAACAGGACATACTTCCAAGTAAAATTGCAAAATAGGATTATTTTTGAGCTCTTCTTAACTGAAGTTTTTTTTGAATTGGGCACAGGTTAAACATCAAAACCAAGGCCGATAGAATGGCTACCATTAACTAAGAATTACAGCATTTCAAACAAACATGGATTCTCTCTTTGTTCAAGCAAATATTTATTTTTACTTCAAGAAAAAAAATAAAGATTTGGTGGATAAACTTGTTGATTCCCATGGGAACTTCAAAATCCCTGCTTAAATATAATGCATTTGTTGTTATAGCTGTTTTGAATAAAAGATTGGACAATTCTTCACCAATGCTTACATTGCTTCTCTTCTATGTTGTGGCTAGCTGTTCTTAAAGCTAATTTTAAAAACTCCAGTCTTAATTGAACTTGTTTGGTCATTCTATTCCATTCCATTCCATTCCATTCCATTCCATTCCTTTCTTTTCTGTCTTTCTTTCTTTCTTTCTTTCTTTCTTTCTTTCTTTCTTTCTTTCTTTCTTTCTTTCTTTCTTTCTTTCTTTCTTTCTTTCTTTTTCTCTTTCTCCAGAACTGGTCAGAACCTGCTGAATACCACCTCTGATCTGCTCATTGTTGGAACCTCAATTGCTTCTTAACAATTCTGAGTGTTTTACTTCATCAGGACGTGATCATTTTTTAGGGTCCGGATGCATTGCCTTTGAGTGACCTCCTCAAGTTAAACTCAAACATATATATGGATCCAGCACAAATATTAAATTAGATGTAACTGAAATGAATTACCGTATTTTTTGGAGTATAACACGCACCAGGGTATAAGATGCACCAAAGTTTTGAAGAGGCATTTAAAAAAAAAAAAGTACGGAGGGAAGGAGAGAGAGTAGTTAGGTAGGTAGGTAGGTAGGTAGATAAAGGGATAGAGAGAAAGAGAGAGAGAGAGAGAGAGAGAGAGAGAGAGAGAGAGAGAGAGTGAGTAGATAGGTAGGGAGAGAGAGAAAGTAGGTAGGTAGAGGAATAGAGAAAGAGAAACAGAGAGAGAGAGAGAAATAGAGCAGAACGGTAGGGAGAGAGAGGGTAGGTAGGTAGGTAGAGGGATAGAGAGAGAGAAAAAATACAGTAGGTAGGGAGAGAGAGAGGGTAGGTAGGTAGGTAGATATTTCCAAGTGTATTTATCCATGTGCTGGAGAAGGAAATCACTGACAATATGCAGCACCTAAGACTTTGTTTCTGCTGGCACAGCTCTTGATCAATGTAATTCTCATCAATCAGTTAAAGAGCTTTCCAAAAGGGGAAAAAAAGTTTTTGCACTCTGCAAACCTCCCAAAAATGTTTTTGCACTCTGCAAACCTCCCATTTTTTTTTTAAAAAAAGCTGTGAATAGCCTTGGGGGGGGGGGGCTTGCAGAGTTCTCCTGGGGTGGGGGTGGTCAAAAAAGAGCAAAAAACGGCCCATTTTTTTGTGAAAACTGGCCCTTTTTTGTAAAAAAAATTGCATGCATAGCCTTATGGAGGCTTATAGAGTGCAGCTGGGGCTGTGGGGGGCAAAAAACGGTCCATTTTCTGCTCATTTCTGTCCTCCTCAGCCCCCAGGAGCTCTCTGAAAGCCTCATATAGGCTCTGCATGGCCATTTTGGTGAAGGGGTGTGGCTTGGGAGGCAAAAAATGCTGTATTAGATGTATTTGATGCACCCAGATTTTCAGCCTCTTTTTTGAGGAAAAAAGATGCATCTTATACTCTGAAAAATATGGTTATTGAGTTAGTAGACTTGATGCTTCTCCCTGAATATGTAAGCATGTATCTATCCTGCTACAAATAACCATGACAATTTGGTGGAACATTTTGGAGCACCTGAGAGACATACCCAAAACCTTGAGAGGTGTTGAGAGGTCTGAAGTTTGTAATTCTGATCTACTGGCATTCTAGTGACTAAAGTTTCACCGCACTTGGCAAAATTATACCAATGCAAGATTTCAGGATGGATTTGGAAGGCTCAGCTTAAGTAAAAAATGAAACTAGAAAATAGAGTTTTGTTAACACTAGCAAAATCCACCTAAAGAAAGACCAGATAAATGTTCATTGCAAGCCAAAGATACACAGAATAATTCTTTTGAAACAGATGTGGTCAATGCTGGACCAATGGTTAAACAAAATTTTTACTAAAATAATATCTTTCTCCTCTGTTTATAAAGAAAAGTTACTGAGACATTTTTCTCTGAACCATATAAGGCAAAGAGAACTGTTACTTTACTCTCTCTTTTTAAGCCTTCACTGTACGAAAGCAGCCTTTTAAAAAAATTGAAACAATTTTTATTTTCCATTTTTGGATATGATTTTGCAAATGTGTTTTGCGATGACCTTTGGTTGCAAAACCATATTACTAAATGGAAAACAGACATTTGACATGACAGATTTAATGCTCAACTTTCCTTTCTCTGATGGACTGGCAATCTTTGCCTTAACCTAAACTATACTTTTAATTACAGATCTTTAAATTACAATACAGGCAATTTATATAAAAAAGCTGCAGGCTAAAGACAGGCTTTGGGTTAAAGAGTTATAATGAGGGTTGGTAGGCCTTGTTAGCCAACATATTTTAATGCTTAAAGCTTTCAGATGACCTGAAACAAAAGAAAGTGTTTTATATTTTTTAGTAATGCAAGGAATACATGCTTCAATCTGGATATTTCTTGCATATAACCTCAGAGGATAAAACATGTTCTTTTGGGGGGAGAGGGTCTGGGTAAGGGGAGATCAATCAGTACATCCTGTGTTGTGGCTCTTTTCCCATTCTACCTCATTATATCTTATATGAAATTGAAAAAAGGTGTTGTAATGAAATAGAGGCAAGAAACTGGTCACACTTGAATCAACTTAGTTTATTGTTTTTCTAACCTTATGTTCAGATTCTTTCTGCATTAGTTTCCCCTTTCATAAAAAAAATCTATGCTAAATAAATAAATAAGCACACAGAGACAGTTCTTGTCCTAATTTCTATCAGGTTGTCTTTGATTCACTGTCCTGTTTCCATCATCTTTCCTTCACTTCTTCATTTTGTCTTCTCCTTCCTCCTGGTTGTCTGTGCTTTCAGTCCCTCATCTTGTCTTTTGTCTTCTTTTTAACTTCACCTTTCTTCCATCTCTCCTTTATTATTGTCATTTCAGTTTTACTATCAGTTTCGTTTTAACTGGCAATCTTTTCTTAACTACTGTTCCTCTGTTTCTCTGTTTTCATTTCTCCTCTTAGCAGTCAACAGGAAGAGAGTGCTTGGGAAGGAAAGGGGGACAAACATGCTCATTCCAGCCTAAATTGGCAATAGAAGATGGGCAGATTCCAATTGCTGACTATATTTTAAACCCACCTTTTCATAAATAAGGCCATAAATCCATATTGTTAATAAAATATGCTATGGCAAAATTAATGGAAGAACAGGGAAAAAAAACATTGGAATAACTGAGGATGAATCTCTGTTTGGATTGGACATGTGCCCAAGGATATAGCATTAAAGAAAAGATTATCAAGGCATATTTGTGCTGTTGCTAGGAGGAAGATGCCAAACATTCAGACATGACAGATAAGGCATTCAGAAAGACCAAAGTTATAAAAAACAAAAAGTAATGGGCTAATCAAGGAGAGAAGCAACCTAGAACTAAGGAGAAATTTTTTAACAGTGAGAACACCTCACCAGTGGAACAACTTGCCTTCAGAAGTTGTAGGTGTTTCATCACTGGAGGCTTTTAAGAATAGACAGGACTGGCACTTGTCTGATATGTTATACCTGCTTTGAGCAGGGGATTGAACTAGAAGACCTCCAATGTCCCTTCCAACTCTGTTATTCTGTTATAATCTGTTATAAAAACCAAAACTAAACCAAACCAAAATTTCAGAAAGTAACTTCCGAATCACACTGTTGGAAGAAATGTCCTGGGTTCAATTCCAAGTGAGGAAAAAGGCACTGGAAACATGGAGGCTGCTTAGAAAGATGGTTTTAATGGTGGACAGGACCACATGGCTTGAGTTCCTGAACAGAAAAGGGGGATCACATGCTTCAAGATGTTGGATGAAGCTGAGATGCTGAAAGTCCCTGGTTTTATGCTCTCTCTGGGCTTTGAACTTGAGCTTGTATTCTGATTGGTTGTCAGAGTCTCAAGGGGCCATGCAGGGACAACTCCGTAGGCTGTGTTTTGAGTCCAAGTTTGGTTGAGCATTGCTTCTTCCCAGGTGCCATGTGATGAGATAGGTAGAAGGCTAATCCTACCTTTGTTATGTAGAATAGACTGGTCCAGGAGCCAATGGCCCATTGACAAAGGTGGAGGGAGGGGTGCCAGGAAGCTGCAGGGAGCTACTTTGTCTTTAAAATATCTTTCTCCCTTTTCTCATCCAGGGAAATATAATATTGTGCCTTTTTAATATTTCCTCGGATATTTCATTCTTCTAGGAGTGGGATGGACACCAACTTCCTACAACACAAACCAAGTCTTTTTTTAAAAAAAAAGTCTAGGATCACTGTATTTTCTATTTGGTTCATGCACAATGAAATACAGAGCATTGGCACCACCACCATGACTCTACACCACTATCTTCAAATTCAAAATAGAGGCATGCATCTGTATATTTAAGTATATAGAAAGATGATAGTGGCTTCCAAAGCATTAGCAAAGTCAGAATCCAAGTGAAGATGGATCATTCAGAATCCATATCTAGGGAAACTAATATATTTCAGTCATTTTGAAAGGCATACAAGAATATAGAAAGCAATTTGAGATTAGCGCTTGATGGAATGTTAAAAGATACCTTTTTTTCCCATTCAATTATTTAATATCTTACCACTGTGGTATGATGGGAAGGCTCAGCAGATTTAAAATCTACAATTAGTTTTGAAATGCCTCCATGTTCTGAAAATGAGAAGTTCACACAGTCTGTTACTATATGATCTAGATTTAATTATAAACTTAATGACTGAATCAATTTTATATGTGTGCTTATATTTATGTAAGATTTTTTTTATTAATTAGGGCTTGTGTGCCTGTGTTGTGT
Source organism: Natrix helvetica (assembly GCF_964273705.1). NCBI lineage: Eukaryota > Metazoa > Chordata > Lepidosauria > Squamata > Natricidae > Natrix > Natrix helvetica. The sequence continues at coordinate 87,633,426 of NC_138550.1, read as the reverse complement.
GTTGTGTCTGAATATAATCATTATTTATATCACTGTTTTGGAGGATGTATTTCACTATTAAAATAAAGAAAAATTGGGTACAATTGAATTTTTTTCTGGACTGAACACATGACAATCCAGTCAAAGCGTTCCAATGCAAACTCAGTTGTTTAATTGGCTACAATAGGGATGTCAAACACAGCGGCATCACAGCGGCATCACATGATGTATCACAACTTTTTTCCCCTTAACTAAACTAAACCCTTAACTAAACCAGACAGGGGACATGGCCAGCACATGATGCATCCTGCCCATGGGCCATGGGTTTGACAGCCATAGGCTAACATCTAGCTTGCATTAATATGAAGCAGGCTTATAGCTATAGTTCAGAAATCCCCTAAAAGTATCAAGACTGCAAGAAGAATCAGCCATTCCTGGATGACATAAAGACTGACTGATCTCTTAAAATGATGGTGAGTAAACAGAGACACACGTAAGTTGAGCAAACAATTCAGTTGATACTAGTATAAAATATTCACCCTGATTACTAAAGAATCTTAAAATGGGTGCCACGCAGTATCTCTCTGGGCCACCGAAATGGCATATCTGTCATCCTGAAACAAATCCCGAAGAAAGTAAGAGACAAGAGGAAAAAATATGCACTATTAGCAAAAAAAAAATTGTTTGATAAAGGATTTTGGTTCCGGTGGCTTTTGCCAGAAGGTATGCTGATCTTCTGGGAGGGCAGCAGAGTTAGAATTAATACAACTATGGAGGCGGAGGCCTTCATGGAAAAAAACAAAGCCCTCCTAGATAAAGCGGATGACACCACACAAGATATGGGAGGGGCCGAAGCTTTGCTGGCAGGCGGGGGGGGGGGGAGGCAACAATGAGAAAACTCAGATCACAAAAGTAAGTTAGAAAAATAGTGCAATTGCTGATATAAGGAATCTTTTTGTTAGATACAAAGTAAATGATTGAAATTATTGAAAGATATAATGTAAAAATAAGCTGTTAAAATTTAGTTAAGCAGTAACATCTTGTTTATCATTTTGTAAAAGTTATGAGACTTGGGGGGAATACCATTTCCTGCACGATGTAGCTGTCAAAATTTGTACCCATATCCATTACCCCTATCCTTAAAATTTTATAAAACCAATAAAACTTTTTTTCAAAAAAGAAAAGAAAAGAAATGGCATATCTGAGATGTCTCTAGAACTTTGAAAAACTACCCTAGGTACTTAAAGCTGATAACCTATTCTGTTAGAAGCTTATTTATGTACCAGTTGTATTTTTCCGAAGTTACCTGAAAATGCCATTATTTTGGTTTTGGATATTTTATAATTAGTGGTTCTTAACAGAAAACTGACTGACTACATTAAAGGTTTTTCTAAGTCCAACTTGGGTCAAAAGAGAGGATTGCTGCATATATTAATAATTATTAATTAATATTATTAATATATATTAACTTAGGGATCTGTTTATCTGCTATTTTGGAGCATGTAGATCATAATATCTCAAATATTTGATCAGAGAGCTGTTGTACTGTATATTAAATAACATAGAACCAAAATAAAACAAGCTAAGTGTGAGGCACTGCTATCCTGTGATGTATATTCTATGTTTTTATGTTGTAATTACAAAACCCACTTCACTAATCTTTGCTCAGATCAGATTCCCATTATCAGGAACACTCTCTCACACACCTGTAAAATATTTCAACCACCAACATGGTCAGGTGGGATGATCCCCCCCCTAACTGTACAGTCCTCTGCCCTTTCTTTTTATGAGCACAGCATACCTTAATTTCATCCCATTGTCCTGAACTGCCATCACTATACCTACACTGAGAGAATATTTCGCATAGTTAGACTTGACTGTGTTGATTGCTCTACAGAGCAAAATCTGATTAAATTGAAGTACTTCTGAATTAATTGAAGTGCAGAGTTCTTTGCATTGCATCTTTGGGAAAAAATATTTGGGGGAGGTGGGGCTTCACACTGATAAATAGTGAGTGGACTGTGTTTATCACTTGCATATCACTGCCAGGTAACTTAACTGGAGTTCAGATGAAATCAGTGAAGCGCCGTCTTGCACAGCATGGTGCATAGCAATGGCTTGAAGTGCAGTCATTTTCTATAGCAAACGAGAAAGCTTAAATCCAACAAGGCAAGCTTTGTTCCTTTGAGAAGCAAGTCTATGGAGTTTAAAAATATCCACACCACAGTCTCCTGATTGCATATTCATAGTGGCACAATAAAATTCTCTCCCCTTCCACTGGGATTATTGCCTTTTTTCATGCAAAAGCCAATTTCAGAAAGGAGATAGGCAAAAGAAGGTGCCCTCCTTAACTTACCTTAACTTAACTTAGACACAGAGATAATATACATCATCCTGCTAGATGGTTGTCTTTCTAAAATATATAGAAACACTTTCTTGCTATCCAAAAATAAACAAATAAACAATTATGAAGAGTTGTCATTTATGATGCTTGTTCATGTCCTAAGCCTGAAGAAAGGCACAGAAATACAAAGGAACAGGCAGATGAAGTCAATTGAAGATCCTGGAAAGAGAGGAACTATTGGAAGCGAGACTGATGCTGTTCCTTTGATGTTAAGAATGATAGTATAAGGATACCATAATGCAAATGTCTATGCTACACAGTGCTAGAATCTAGACTTAGGGTTGATTAGAATTCCATTAGTAAGGAAAAATATAGAGATGGTGGGATAGCTACAAGAATATCATCCCATAGTGTTATCAGATCATATATTCTGTCTGTTAAGGTCATTGCATGTTTTACATTGCTATTTTATTATTCCTGTCTAACATTTCTTATGCAAACAAACACAAACTCCCATTGGTAGACATTGCACAGATGTTTATATAATTGGATAGTAGTAATTCATTTATGTCTTCCATGAACTGAGGTAAATTCCAGATTAAATTCTTTAGCATGTCCTGGGAGGGCAATCTCGGGCACCAATGTCCCTATGATATTTGCCAATTGAAACAATCTCTAGGTAAACTAATGATCTGACATTACTACAAGACATATATTCCATTATAATAATCTGTTGCGTGTTCTATACTCACTTAAGCTACTCCACAGTCTTATTTTGAAAGTCTTGTTAGAGACTGTGATCCTTTTATTGACTGCATCAGTAAATATTAAAAATGCTCTGTGTCTGCTAGCCAGCAGGAACCAGTCAGCTCACTTCCTTCAGTTAAGAAATGTCAGAAACACAATTCTTGAAGAGAAATTATCTCTCTGCCTGTCTGTCTATCATCGATCTATCAAGCTATCAATCTATCGATCTATTGATCTATCGATCTATCAATTGTCTGTCTGTCTGTCTGTCTGTCTGTCTGTCTGTCTGTCTGTCTGTCTGACTGACTATCATTATCTACGTATTCATCATCTATTGGCAATTTATTTTCCAATTTATTTCCAAAGCCCAGAATCTTTTCCCCGTGGGTCTAGGTGATAAGGCATCCTCATCTGTACTCAATTAAGAAATAAAATTGTCAAGAACTATTTATTTTAAGTAAACCTGGAAGGCTAACATTTTCTGTATTTTCTCTGAAAGGTTATTTCAATTTGATATATAAAGAGGAAATTGTAAAATATAATGCAATTACCTTTGGATGACGAGACAAAATGGCACAAAATGCCCTTAATTCTTGACATCTAAAATTCTAAAAATAAAATTGGTCTGACTAAATGCCTAGTTTACTTCTTTCCTTATTAAAGAGACTATAAACAATTTATAGTGACTGGCTGCCAAATGAAAGATCACAGTTCATTAAATAATAGTTACTATCAAAAATCAAAATTATTCTAATTCCATTGCAAATTAGCCTTGATATTTCATCAAGAGGAAGCTCCAGAATTACTTACTGGCTTTAGCACTGGAGCGGGAAAAACTGTATGCTTATGATAAGGCACAGCTAAGTGCCCTGTGTTTTTCGCTGTTTTGCTTTCTGCAAAAATGGGAAAGGTGAAACATGGTATTTTCTACTGAAAAGCTGTGAATTTAACTTCAGTCTCTGCTAAGTAAATTGGGGAGATGGGTTTTTTAGCAACATGGCACAGTGCTCAACAACAGGCAAATCTAAGAAAATGTATATTTCTATAACCGTGATGGTGAACCTATGGCACATGTGCCACATGTGGCACGCAGAGCCCTCTCTGCGGATATGTGAGCGGCTACCCCAGCTCAGCTCCACCACGTAGGTGCACGTGTCTCCTGTTTGGTCTCTGCCGCGCATGCGTGGGGAACTGGGCGCGCAGTGGTCGCAAATGTAGGGTGGGGGGAATGCAAAGGATTGCAGTGCATGTGTGGGGGTACACAGGCATCATGCATGCACGGGGGCAGGGGGCACGCAAGTGGGGTCACACATGCATTGCATTATGAGTGTGTGCATTTATGTGTGCTTTCAGCACGCGACGACAAAAAGGTTACCCATCACTGTCCTATATCTTAGTTTCCTGTGGGCATTGGTGCACATTCCAAGACATTTGGTTTGCAGAAGATCCAGGAGTCTTAGAACAGCAACTTGTATCCTCTTTATTGACTTATATGTATAGCAGAAGAAGAGGGATCAGAAAAAAAGGGAGCAGGTTAGAAATGGATGGTTCTCATCATAAGGGTAAAGCCTAGTACCTTCAGCAAGCAGAAGATGAAAGTATTTTGTTATCTGGCATCAGCAGCCAGTTCTGTCTGGTATGATAATCATTCCAACTGTGGGAGGGTGTAAAATCTAGGTGGATGTCAACTGTTTGCAATTACAGGAAAAACAATCTGTTGGAGAAGTAAAATGTGTTGATATTTTTTAATACTGATGCTCTTTCTTGTACAAATAAACACCCACCGCTCAAACACCAACAATGCTATTATTTATTTTATCTTGTAAAGCTCAAAGTCAAGGTCAGCTCCGGGTGATTACAGTTATACATTTTTCTTGGAAGCTTTATGGTTGTGTTTGCTTTATCCAGGATGTGCTTTTGACCTCTCAGTCTATCTTACAGCTCTGGAATTCCCAGATGTTCCCCATCTAAGTCCTCATTTTGGAGACTAGCCAAGGCCAGCTATATGCTGCAATCTGCTCAAACGTTTGCCCTAAACGCTACAAATACCATCATCCACTTGCTTCACAAAAGGTTTACCTGCCAGGAAGAGGACAGAGATAATCTGCTAAGCAATAGTTTGGAAATTATTTTACTAAGGCTCAAAGAAGCCTACTGTTTCAATCTCTGTATCTCAATTGAAGTACAAGTTCAAAGTAAGTAGATTTTAAATGATAATAGTTTGAGAGGGAGTCTTGTGAATACTGCAGAGAGTTATAGTCCAAGAACATTTGAAGGATCATAAATTGTTTATTCTTGTTTTGAAATATCTTCAGATAGTTGGAAACAACTGAATGGGGGGGGGGAACCCTCCCTGATGTATGGTGGTAAGAGAAACAGTTGCAAATTCCAGCAGGAATATTAAGAAGCAAATGCAACATAAATTGACAGTATCACAATACTTTGGCACAAATCAATAATAATATCCTTCTGAAACGGATTATTATAGAACTAGAAAAAATACCAAAAGTAAATCGAATTGTGAAGACAAATCAATGTAATTGAAGTGTCTAGTTTGTAAAGAAGGCAAGTGGAAAGGTGATAAAGGGCCCATAAAATTATGAATGGTTGTGGAAAAAATGGATAGTGCATAACTCAGCATCAATATTTATCTGAGACAACTTTTAAATCTGTAGTCTTTCAAAGACTATTTGTTCTATTAAAGAAGGATAGAGCTTAGAGGTTGTTGAACTACAGATCTCAATAACCCCCCACAGTATTGTCTCAATCTTTAGAATTTCCACCTCCGTGTGAAACATACCGGAATGGCAAAATAGTGTTTGCTCCTCACACACAATATAATTGATATTGGAATCCATCATTAAACAAACTTTACTGCCACTAGATGGAGAAAAACTGGTAGAAAAGTTAGGTGAACAAACAGAATAGTTCTATCAAAAGTTATTAACTTTCACAGATAAATAGAATTGGATTCAAATGCCTTGTATCTTCTAATGCCAGCTAAGTGAGGTAATGGGAGCAAGCTAGGGGAAGAGTTTAAAAGGCATATCGCTACCGATAATTGCCAACAGAGAACTGATTTCTGCTCTCCATTGATGACAACTTGGCCTCCAACAGTGATTACTTACTTACTTTTTTAAAAAAAGGCACTTTTAATCTTTAATCATTTAGATCATGTACAGCTATGATATTAACATTCTACTACTAATTAAATATTCAAGAAGGATTTTTTTTTCTTGAAGGAAGAAATGAGAGTGAAGTAGTTATTCCACACACCACATACACAATGTTAATATTCAGTATACAGTAAGTAATGGTAGCAGTGATTACTTTCTATCTAAGCTTAAACTCGAGCTAAATGAGCCATGTTTCTATTTATTTATTTAATCATTCATTCATTCCATTTATTCATTTAATCATTCATTTGGAAAAAGTGATCCTTGAATGAATATAGAGTGAGACGCTAACGTAGTGTCGACTGGATGATTCTCAGTTTTATCATTATTTATTATTATATCAGAATGGAAGGCAATTTTCTGTCCCTATGCCACTCTATAAAACTTATAAACATCCATTCTATCTGGGTTGAACAATCCTTTTTAAACCAGAGGCCACACTTGAACTTTGGGTGGCACAGCAGGAACTCGACTCCATGCCAAAATAAAAATGAAATTTCATTTAATTCTATTCATATTAAATGAAGTTATTGGAATGTAGCTAGTGTGATGGTTCCCATATTATTCGATAGTTTTTTTCTTCTTTATGACAAATCAAACATTACAGTTCTTCAGGCAGTTTGGGGCTTCACAAATGAGGGTGGAGCCAGGTCATTGGGGGAGGGAATAGGAGAGTAACAGACAGATTTTGATAGTGTTTCGTAGGAGAGGTTATACAGGTTGTCCTTGACTTATCACAACGGGGAGAACAGAATATTCATTAGTAACTAGCATAGTCCTTAAGTGAGGCATCATGTGACTATGCCCAATTTTACAATCCCTTTTTGCCATTGTTGTTAAATGAAACATCACATGACCATTACTTGCAATTTTCGCTGTATGTTTCCCCATTAATGGTGGTTACATCATTGCAAGATGCTGCAACTGTCATAAGTGTGAGCCAGTTGCCAGATAATGATCACATGAATGCTGGGTGCACTGCAATGGTTGTAAGTGCAAGGACCAGTCATAAGTCACTTTTTTTCAGCACTGTCATAACTTCAAACATTTGCTAAACAAATGGTTCTAAGTTGACAACTATCTGTAATGGTAGGCATTAGGCTGGCCATTCTGAGTGAAAGAATGGACATTTTGATGTTCACTTCCATTCCTACTCCAAGAGCACCTTGTTGAAAAGCTTAGCCTTATGCTGTTGCTGTTAAACACCAATTCTGTGTACAATAACTGCACTTGCTCCATGATTTGATTTTCCATAATTTGATATCTGGCGTATATCACTAACGTTAGCAAGGCAGGAAGGTACAGCAAATAAGGAAACTAACTCACAAGAAGACTAGAACTTTTGTTAATAACATAATCTGTCAAAATCTTTCCATGTCTTCCCTTCCCTTCTTACACCCAGGGGGAGAGGGGCACCAGTACAAATGTCTTAACCCTCTCCTGTCTCTCTACATGTTTCTTCTTCTCTTAGTATTTCCATAATGGTACTCTGGTTTCTTCTCCAAAGTCATCTCATTAGCTGTCTACAAAGCCATCAGCAAGAGCCTTCCCTAACTCCAGCTGGTGTTCCAGTTGTGACTCTTTTTGGAATCGGATACTTGGATCAGTCATCCATGCCTTTATTACCTCCAGATCAGGGGTGAAATTCAGCCGGTTCTGACAGGTTCTGGAGAACCGGTAGTGGAAATTTTGAGTAGTTTGAAGAATTGGCAAATACCACCTCTGGCTGGCCCCAGAGTGGGGTGGGAATGGAGATTTTGCAATATCTTTCCCTTGCCATGCCCACCAAGCCACGCCCACAGAACCGGTAGCAAAAAATTGAATTTCACCACTGTTCTAGATTGAATTACTGCAATATTCTTAATAAAGTCCAGGATATCCATGTGACCCTCTCCTCCAAGATGACTCTACTCATGAGATGATGTTTCAAGTCCCCTTGCCCAGGAGAAAAAGGGATTAGGAACAGAGAAGAAATGCTTATCCATAGTTGCACTGAAACCTGTAATAGGTTTCCCCATTCCAATCCAGTTGGCCTTAACTTTAGGCATTTTCAAGAAAATTGCTAAAGCATAGCTATTCCTACAAACATTTGGATAGTAATATCTGCTCTTTGCCAGTTATTTGTTTAGAAATGTGCTATCTGAATTTTATATTATTTTTTTAAAGACTGTTATGATATAGTTTGGAGGTTTCATTGTTTTATGACAGGTTTGTAATCTGACTGGAAATGCACAATGGTGGCAGTGTACAAGAAATGGAAAATAAACAAATAAATATGTCTTTAGAAGGGCTCCTGGGTTACAACTGATTATATACCAAAAGTATGGTATCAGTTTAAGAATAGGACACTTCATGGCTTGAAGACGGGCTTCTAGACTGGAGAAGCAGAAGACCTTTATTTAGATCTTTTGTTTTCAGCAGCATAGCAACCTGTGGCAAATGCTATTGAACTAATTGGATCTTCTGGATAAATATGCATAGAGCATCTGGATAAACTAAGGAAGCTGAGGGTTTTTAGTCCTTCTGCATAATAAAGAGCTTCTGGCATTATTTGATCATTAGAGCTCTGAGATATGTTTTTTTGAGATGGGGAACCCATGGATGGTGCAGCTCCATCCGCTTTACCCCCTGCAAATTAATTTGCCTGTTTTTACCCATTGCCTCTATTCTCCTTCCACTCATGGCCTTTGGATGCTTTTTAACTCCATTCTCCCTAACCACGCTATTGTCTTCCTTGATGTGGCTGCTGAATTTGCATCTTTAAAAGACAAGGCAGGAATGAAATGTCAGAGTTCCCTGATGTTTTATACTTGTCATGTATTTCATTGGGAGGAGTAAAATGTCAAGTAAACGGCAATTACACAATGAATACATGACATTTTATATAGCTGATGGATAAGCAGAAGGGAAAAATCACAGAAATGGCATCTTTGCTGATGAGAAGGCAAAGAAGAAATTGCAGAGGAATGGAGCAAGGGAAATATTGTACTTCATTATTATTTTTTTTAAAAAAAGAAAAAGTGGTCATGGCTCACTCAATATTCTTGATATAATCTTCAAATAATTTGATGTATGGCATTTTAAGAGCACGAAGAAGAGTGATTGAAGGACATAGAAAAGAGGTAAGAATTTTATTTTATTTTATATGGATTTTTGGCACTCAGACTTGACTGACAATACTAGGAAATTCAAATTCTCCAGTGTTAGGCATGTAAGCTCTTAATTGCATCCGTTACATCTCTGCAGGCTGTGTTGCTGGATTCAGTGACCTGCACATAACCTTTAAGAAGGAAAGATAAATAACCATGTCCAGTTATTCAAAGGGCATCGGGATCAAGAAAATCATGAAACTGTTTCATGTGGCCAAGTCTGGCTCTACCATTATCAAATAGGGATGCATGAAGCCACAGTGAGGCAGCACAGTGCAGAGGGCTTTACTGTGTGCCACACCAACTGCTCTGAATCATTTAAGCTATTCTGGTTTCTTAATGTACAGAGAAGGAGGATGTTCTATTAACGGCAAAGGGAGCACAAATCAAAATGTTCACATCAAAATGCCTTGGAACAGACTTCAAGGTGGCTCTCATGATTTGCACCTTCATTATCACATCTTATCCAATCTTCCTTTTTTTATTCTGCCCTAGGACCATTTCAATAATGGAATGTCCCAGTCCAGGTTATCAGTGTTTCCATTACTGTAAATGTGATCGTTGTCATGAACTTCATCTGCAGTTCCTAATTGAACTGCCTGTTGCATTTCCTAAGGATGTCCAATATAAATATTACAGATAACTAAAACTTCTTCCTCTTGTTCATTAGTAATATGCCACAATCAGAAAACATGATTGATGTTTGTGGTTTTTCTTCCTACAGCACATTCTGCAGCAGACTAGATATTATGCAGTAGGCTGTTGCTCAGTGGCTAGGAGACTCATCCACCATTTTCTCTTTTAATATTCCCATTACAAATCTGTCAAAGAGATTGACACTAATGAAATTGCTAGTTAAGGCCAAGTACTGGCTGCACTTTTGTCAATGGAAGTAATTAAGGTGGACAGTGCTTGGTTATAACACTCAGGGAAGCATCACACAACTCTGATCTGATTCTCTGCATGGTAAAAAACATTCCACCATCGTGTAATTTTTTAAATGTGCTATTAGCTGAACAGCTAAAACATGCAGTGAAAGGGAACACATACCTCCATTAATTTAACACATGGTATCATTTTAATGTTTAATAAAACCTACTGGGGTGATTACTTCACTGCTGTTGGTTTAAAACATCTGTTTTTTTAAAAATATGTCATAATTTCATTTGATTATTCACTCTTTAAATCCATATGTGTGAATGCTAGGGTATATTCAGTGAAAACAACTGCAGAGCTATTTCTAATAGTGAACTGGTGTAGTAACTATATTTACATTGATATGTATCTGTTTCATACAGTTATGATTCTCCCTTCTCCTGAATCATGAAGTGTTGGAAATATTATATTAACAGGAATCTTCCAAAGAAAACTACAATTTCTCATACAATGGAAAGGACAGTTAAATGTTTTGAAGAAATTTAGTTTTCAGTGCTAAGTCTAATCAAGTTGAACAATCCTAAATTTTGCTATTATTTATATGTAAATAACATTTTAAATATGTGTCCTTTAGATATATTGAACATCACCCGTTGGATATCAATGAAAGCCTTGAGGGACATTAGTTGATAAAGGTTGGTATAGATAATATACTCAGTTAATCCAATACCCAAAGGCAGCATAGCAACAGATTTGCTCATATATCCCCATATTATAGAGAAAATTGGCAGTTCCTGCATATCTCTTGAAATAAAATATATTGTTTGCTGCTAAGTGTGGGATTTGACAAGTTTGATGCAAGTCAGAAGGGGAAAGAAAAGGAAAGGAAAAGAGAAAGGAAAGGCATTCAGCTTTAAAACAAACATTTCATTTAAATTGTTTTTATAACAAGATTAAATATAGCATATTCTGTTTCAACAACAAAAACAGAGAAAGGTAGCATAATTCAAAAACAAAACAAGAACTTCTCCATACTACAGTGCTATCCTGTTTCAATTAAGCAAATATTGTAGAATTATTGTGTCTCAAAGAGCTATTCTGTCACTGTAAGAAAACAAAGAATGAAGCTTAGGACAATAGGCATGCATATTGCATTTTTGCAGTTAGCTAAGTTTTTATTTTATGTAACCAGTGGTAAAAAAAAATGCACTGAAAATCTCTATATAATCTTTAAGCAAGATTCTGTAAATCTTTGAAGAAAAAAATTGCATTAAGTTGTGGTCTTCTTTGCAGCTATAAAATATTTACAGCGCTGAAAAAGATGGATTCCTCACATAAAAGCATATACATGCACAAATGTATATTATTCCTACAGCCAAATGTACTGTATATGTGGCATATTTTATAACAATATGCAGCCAGCTGCTTTAATAAGAAAGTAATTTATGTCTCTTGCATCTTAGGATATAGTGTGTGTGTGTAGTTATCATATACATCATATATATATATATATATATATATATATATATATATATATATATATATATATATATATATATATATATATATATATATATATATATATATATATATATATATATATATATATATATATATATATATATATATATATATATATATATATATATATATATATATATATATATATATATATATGTGTGTGCTGGTTTTGTTGTATTCGGGTCTTTTCCCGTGTAAGGTTGAGATTGTCTTTGCAACGTTTCGGCAGGATCACACCTGCCATCTTCAAGCTGTGGGCTTGGAGATGGCAGGTGTGATCCTGCCGAAACGTTGCAAAGACAATCTCAACCTTACACGGGAAAAGACCCGAATACAACAAAACCAGCATACCTAGACCCGTGAAAATCTACGAAAACACACACACACACACACACACACACACACACACACACACACACATATATATATATATATATATATATATATATATATATATATATATATATATATATATATATATATATACACACATTATATTTGTATAAAAATGATCAATATACATCTTTTTGTATGCATTTTTTTCATATAAATTTTATTTAAGTACAATTTACAGTTATTTCTTTGAACCTTCTCAACACAATGAAAAAAATCCAAAGTTTTGCAGCAGAACTTTAAAAGGTCATAGGACTTAATTTGCTATACTGTAATCTACTTAGGCAGACCACTGATAAATATCTTCACTAAACCAACCTCTTTGTGGTCAAGTTTTAGTTTACCTACTCTATTTATAAAAATATGCAGATGTCTATTGCTAGGATATTTCATGGCCACAATTTTTATCAGATAAATATGTGATGTTTGAAATATTCCATCTGTTTCAATATATTCTTCAATTCCCATTTTGATCACCCTGAAATCTGTTAGGAAAAAAAAGTTTACTGTTTATTTCATATAATATCATGACTTCTGCCTAATAAGTTCTGTTATGATGTTATAGTATGATTGGGTAATATTAAGCAATATTTTTTTTCATTCAATGTATATGAAAGGGGTCCTTGGTGCTCTCTGAACTTGCTTGTTTTCTTGCAGTTTCATTACCTAAGTAGGAAACATCAACAGTGCTAGTAAGGAGTGCTGTTAGTTGGCCAACTAAAGCTCTTCAAAACATCCTAAAGAAATCAAAAGACCCAGCAATCCCAGAATAATAAAAAACAGGAGTCATGTACAACATACAATGTAAGAACTGTAACAACCATGTAGGACAAACAGTCAGAAGACTGGCAGAACACATCCATGAACACCAACTGGCAATTAGAAGGTATGAGAAAAATTCTTTAATTTCACAACATATAGACAGATTTAACCATAGTTCCAATTAGGAAAATGTGACAATCCTAGACCAGGCCAAATCCAAAAAATGCCAGGGATCTCTAGAATCTTGGCATGCTAACAAATCAGCCATCAATATACACATAGACATTAACAACATCTATAGACTATGCAAAAGAGACAATCAATCAGCTCAAAAGAGAAAAAGACTCCAGCACCTCTCCGCCCATAATCAGCACTCAGATCATCATAGATTAACTCCAAGGTCAACTTCAGGCCAACAATCAAGTAAGAAATACCCCAGTAAGAAACTGCCAAATAGCCTGGGGCGGGGCCGAAGTCATGACGATACGATGTGCGATCTCAATGCTCTGAGATCGCAATCGACACTTTTGCCCCTGGGGGGATCCAAACGGATCTAAACTGTCCTGTAGAGACAGTGAACAGGAAGAACTCGGGGATATCGCAAAATCCCTGAAAGAAGCAAGAAAAATTTCTTCAAGCCAGTGACAAAAAATCCAGTCAAGGCTGATGAAGTCGGGGCAGCCACAAAACAGAAGGAATGGAAAGTGAAAGTTTTTGGTGAGGAATCTTCATTGTTTTAAAAGAAAGACTGCCTATAAAAACTTAAGAATTGATTTAAATTGAAGAATAGAAGATTTAAGCGGTGAAATTAATCTTGCAACAGTTCTGGACAGTGGCTATCCCATTTTCTTATATGCTATCTTCATGGATGAAACCTTTACAAGCTTTTTAAAATGGATGGATTAAGTCTTCTGTTTCTACCTTTTTTTCTGTGACTCTCGGTGATTTATAAACCAAAGTTTTCCTCTTTCATTGCTGTGACTATTATTATTTTTTAATTCATTTAAAGATTGGACCTCTTTTTCTAATTTGAAATACAAAACAGATATAAAAAGAAATATCTTAAAAGTGCTGTGTGCCGGGAGGTTTTGTTGATTGGAGCTTTGTGTATTCAAGCGGAACTTTTCCCTTTCTTCGCGGTTTGTTTTGACGGCTCATTACAGAGCGATAGGGGTAAGCCAAATGTCCCTTTGAAGCGTGTTTTCAACCAGAGAAGAGGGGAAAAAACGGTTTTTGTGAATCCATGTGTTAACTTAAAAAAACCTTTCAAGTGAGAGCTCTTTGTTTAAGATGGCGGAGTGTCAGGAAAATGGAGAGATTGTAAGCCTGGAGACAATATTTTCAGAATTATTAAAATTAACAAATACATATGAGAAGATTGAACAAAACCTGGAACTTTTGGAACAGTTAACAGAAAGATGTGATCAAAAATTTGATGAAGTTCACCAAATGCAAAATGAGGAGATTAAAACTCAAAGAATTGAAGTGGAAAATGAATATAAAGCGATCAAACTTACTGACATTTATGGTAATTGGTTTGTTTTTGAAAATGCAAAGAATGGAATACTGAAAGAGGAAATAAATGGAGAGGAAACCTATTTCAAAGGGCAAGACATAGAAGAAGAAGAAAAAAGTAAAGAATTTATGGACTATGAAACTTTATTAATGAAGAGATGGATAACATTGCTGACAACTAAAGACAAGTGGAATAAAGAAGCAGAAAGAGGGCATCAGGATTATATGAGATATCTTACAAGCAAGGAGTTGCTAGGACCAGTCCATACAAAGCTCATTAGAAAGAAGCTTAGAAGATTGATACCACAAATGGCAGAGGACATAAGATTGTTTTGTTATTGGAAAGATGCAGGTTGATAGATGGAAGAGTATAATTTAAAACTAATAATAATAATAATAATAATAATAATAATAATAATAATAATAATAATAATAATAATAATAATAATAATAATAATAATAATTACTTTTATTTCTAGACCGCACCCTTTCCTAGGCAGGACTTGGGGCAGTGTACAGTTGTGTAGTTAAATCTAGTGAAACTCTTGTGATAATAGGTATAGTTAAATAAAATATTGATAATGACAATACTGTATACAATGTGTAGTGTTATGATAAGCAATAATTGGATATGAATATTGAATGATACCTGAGATTATATATAAAAGTTAATAATAATAATAATTAAAAAGAGAACTAAATTAGACACAGTTAAGTTTTCATTATTAGGGGGGAAATGTTGTGACACAGAATATAGCCAAATAAAGAAAGGATAATAATAATAATCTATATATATGTATGGGTATAATATAAGGAAATTGGATGTAAATTGTAAACAGAGATCTGGAAAGGAGGATTAGAAAACTCTGTTATTAAATATTATGGATGTTTAGCTAGAGTAGGATATAAGGATTTAATGCTAATGGAGGATTTTATAAATAAGTAAATGAAATGCCAGTATGTGATTATGTATTAAATTTTGCTATATTTCATGATGAAGGATGTTTAAACAATTATAGTCAAATTAAAGTGGAAGTATGATGATGGTAATATGTATAAACATTTGAGTTAAGATACTAGAGTTAATATGAATTATACTTGATGACGGTAGAAGAGATGTACAAAAACCGTTTGTAACCAACTGATGCACTTTCTACAGGATGTAAAGAAGGAGGATTTTTATGTTTGTTTTAAAAATTAAAAATAAATAAAAAAGTTTTTTGCAAAAAAAAAGAAACTGCCAAAGAGCCATTAGTAAACAGCCCAAACAAAGAATTTCCAAGGCCACTCCCTCCCACCCAGACAGACAAAACACCAGAATATAAACTGACACCACACAGCACTCCTTACTAGCTCTACAGATAATAGTCTGTAGAGATTCTCAGTCATCCAGGTCATGGTTGTCCCCTCTACAGACTTTTAGCTGTATGATTTGGGATGAACACCTTTTGAATGGTATGGGAGTAGGATGGGATTTCCAGAGATAAAATTGCCAGGAGCACCACTCAGGTGACCCTGAGGACACAGATAAACCTCCAAGTGCTTCAACAATCCTCTAAAACAGGGTGTGGAACTCACGGCATCACATTGTCATCATGTGACATATCACAACTTTTTTCCTCTTTGCTAAACTGGGGGTGGGCATGGCCAGTGCGTGATATATCCAGCCTGCGGGCCATGAGTTTGACACCTCTGCTCTAAAAGGATGCAGATTACCAGCTGTCTGCAAGGAATATGAACCCTTCCATTCCCCACTATCCTGTCAGAGCTGAAGAAGATTCTTGGATGAGAAGTGAAACATCTTTAAAAGAAAAAAACAAACAAAGTGCAGTTGCCATCAGAAAAAGCACCTTTAGGATAGCTGATGATGTTACCTAGTTAGAGTAATGAAACATTTGCAAGAAAACAAGTAAGTTCAGAGAGCACCAAGGATCCCTCACTTCAGCCCTGAGCTACAAATATTCTCTTTTATTGGTACTGTATATTTAATATATAAGTTGTGAGGCAAAGGTGATTGCAACTGAAGTTTACATGCCTATTGTTAGATGTGATTCATTATTTTATAGCTCATTGAGCTTTGTGGTGAATTGCTCTTTATCTCAAATATGGGGAGGGGGGTGAAAGTTCTACTAGTTTCCTGACAGCAGTATTATCAACTTCATTTGGAAATGTAATAATTGTTCCACTGTGTGCAATAATTGCTACTCACATATGAGAAGTTCAAAAAGTATCCTAATATATCTGAAAATTGCATGAAAACATGTATTTGGGAAAAGGAAATTCTTCATTGGGGCAACGTGCAAGCAAAGAATTGCATGTGATAGAGTGGTGAGTTCCGGATCCCGTTGCAGCGTACCGGTTGGGCACCCACCACGTGCATGTGCACAGCACATGCACAGCGCATGCGCACAGCACATGCACAGCGCATGCATGCGTATCCACCACCTGCGACGCTCCGGTTGCTTGGCGGAGTGTCACGCAGGAGCAGTATGCTCTGTGTGTGTGTGCTCAAATGCCCCAATTGGCTGAAATAGCCGTAAGGAGAGAAGGTGGGTATGCCTGTACCAGGGCGTACCAGTCGTATCCCACCACTGATGTGATATGAATTCAGGCAATTCCTTGCTTTACACAGAATTTGATTTCAAGACTTCTGACATAATACAGAGTCCATTAGTTTTTTTTAGTTTTTAGTTATTTTGTTACATATGATTTATTCAGTGTTTTGGGGTGAGGAATAATTAGATTATGGGCTTAGGCTAATTAATGTGTTGTTGATATTGTAGTGAGTTTGTAAAACCATACAATGGAAGTATGTTAAACTTTTTATGCTGTAGAACAGGTTAAACTGTTCTGGCTTTCAGAAAGCCAATTCCTCAGACTTTAGCAAAACCTCCATTCCACCCCCATCCCCCACCCCCAGATATGAGGGTTGAACTGATCAGTTGATTGCAGAAAAGCTGGATGAGCCCAATTTCTATTTCTTATTGAAAAAGCTGCACTATCAAATCCCACCCTATGACTTTGCTAGATCTGACAGGGTAATGGCAGTTTGATTAGCAAGAAACTACACCAAAGCTATCAAACTAACTACCCATCAGGCTTGTCAAAAAGGGTAGGCTAATGACAGTATTTGTAATGAGACTCACAAGGGCCATTTTCCATGCTGGGCAATTTTTCCCTTGAAGCAATCAAGCAAGCAAGTCTGGTCAGGTTAGCAATAAACATTTTGCTATCAAAGCTGCTTTTTCCATTGAGGCTCTTACCCACCAGGGGCTAAGGAAATCATTATGGATTTTTTTTTTATTTAAAAAAGAAATCACTAAATTGCTGAAGACATACACATTTGGCCCTTCCACTTAACACTTTGTTTATACATATAAACAAACAAATAAAAACTTTGTGTATGAGTAAAGTTGAAGGGCCAAATGTGTATGTCTTCAGCAATTTACTGATTCCCCCTATATATATTTCATATACACCCTCTCTTTGTGTGTGTGTTTGTGTGTGTGTGTGTCTGTGTGTGTATGAAAGAACAGATTCCAATCTGTTAGTATGTAGCTAAAATAAACTATGCCTAGACCAAATATAAAGCTCTGCAATATTATTTATATATATTTCCTCCAAATGTTTTAATTTCAATAACAATACAGCTGATTGTCAGTTGGAGGTGGTGTGTGTATGTGTGAGAGAGAGAGAGGATGGGAGGGAGGGAGAGAGGGAGAGGGAGAGGGAGAGAGGGATAGAGAGAACTTACTTTGTTTTTCAAATTCTATTAAGAATTTATCTTACAGATTGAATGTCATTTCTGGATGGTAGGTAAGCTTCCTATTAACCTACCAGTAAAAGGAAAAGTGCAATTATCTACATAGGATCCCTGCTCCATAAGCAGTTAAGAATTGGTGCATAACACAAATTGGTGCAAAAGTGTTCCTCAGAACAGTTTTGGAGATAGTCTTATGGCTTGTTCTCCCCAGCAATGAATAATGAAACTTGTTCACTGGATAGCTATTTATTAATTTACATGTATAAAAAACAGTCCACTTGATAGAGATTCTGGGTGGCATGTAATTAAATCATTACTAAAATACAAATTAAACAACCAAATGTTCTCCAATGGCACTGCAAGTGACTCTTTGGTGAATCATCTCTGGAGTTCCTTGGAAAACCAAGAAGCTCTATCAGAGGCTGCATAGGGAGTATGATATAAGGCCCTTGTCATATGTCCCTTACATACAGCGTCAAGGGCTTCAATCTAACAACCCACCAGACCTTCGTGGAAACCCTCAAGGTTTCACTTTGGGTGTCGGTCAAGGTCCACTTGTAACTCAAATGCTATAAGCCCTGTGTGGACCATACCTAGCATTGATAAAAAATACTGAAATCTGGAAGGTGGGACCCATCTCAGCCATTATTCACATTGGACCTGGGTATAATTCACTTCAGATAAGGACAACCCACTTCAGATTTCTGTCATATCTTTCTCTGTCTCATCTGAATTTCTTCAAAACTTGAACATTTCGCCTGAACTCATCATCCATAACTGAGGCACAGTATTCAGGCAGCATACTGTATATTCAAAACCCTGGTTGAAACAATCTTTCATTTTCTCAATATAAAAAGCTCTAGGATCATGATTTTAATTTTCCCTCCAAAATATAGTATACGGAAATTCACTACAAAATTATGTAGGTCAGTCAAAATGTTCTAAGTGTATTGTTTGAATTTTGTTTGATATTTTTTTTTGGGGGGGGGGATCCTTTCAATCAGCTCAGGGAATGTTTTCAGGTGATGCTACACACAGCAGCAAAGTGCTAATATGGGAGAATGATTTTAATGGAGAATGGAGAATTAGATGATAAGGTAAACACAGTGACACTTACTTTCAGGTAAACGTGTACAAACAAAAGGGCTGTTCTTAAACTGTGTTCTCATTACTCTGATCTTCACATGTTCAGTTTCTTGTAAAGCTGTCCCTGTGTCTCTCAGTGGCACTCAAAAGTAATTAGCACCTGTAGAGTCTTAATTAATTGTTTCCTGAACTTCCAGCACCTCTATTATCTAGAGGACATGGTTTTTTTTTTAAGTTGTTGGTGTTCATCCTTCATCCTTCCATTTGAATGGAACCAAAGAATTGCACACATTTGATAAAATAACATTAGCTTTATTTTAGGTTATTTGGTGCTGAGGGACAGGACAGGTGGTGTGAATGGATTTTTTCTTTTTCTTTAAATCAGCCCAGAATATCTTGATTGCAGGAAGTGTGCCATGGTGCAAATGGTGAGTTCACCCACAATTATGCAGTTCAATTAGTTCAATTATGCAGTTCATAGCTAAATTATAAAAGAAAATAGGAGAGGACGGAAAAAAAAAATCCCTTTCCGACCTAAAGGAAACTAATATTCATTATGTCCAGTGGAAAAGAGCAGGACATAGTCCTGTTTCTCTCAAGTGTGCAAAACATTCACACTATTTTACAGAATATGTTCAAGTCATGTTGTCATAGAGTGAATATAGCTGGCACTAAAAAAAAAAGTTCCCTAAGAGGTGCCCACTCTTTCCTTTCTTTTCTTTCCTTCTTTTCATTCATAATGACTATGAAAGCAGCAATTTGTTCATTCACAATGACGCAAGTCAGTAACAAGATACAGATATTCTACCCCATGTTTATGCTTCCAGTCTTCAAAAATATTATCTATAGCTTTCAAAATAATGGCAGATAGAGACAGACTGCAGACAGATAATACCTACAATTGTGCCCTTGTATTCTTCCTCTCTTGTGCAGTCACTGAATAAATCATTATCCACCATTGATCTACTATAGTTCATAAGACAATGACATTCACCCATGGCCTACATAGACAGGATACCTATATGATAGATTTAAGGTCTAAGTGTTATCTTACAAACATAACCTACATACATTAGTTTTTTTTTAATTTTCATAATAGACTAAGTGTAATTTGTGGGAAGATGAAAAGTCAGAAGCTCGTACTCATCTCTGAAATATTTTTGAGGATTGCGTTGTTAGTAATTTAAAGAAAATTAAATGTATCAGTCTACACTTCTCTGATATTAATGGCATCTTTGCCTAAATGTTGTAAAAAAGTATCAACCCAAGTATAATATAAATATAAGTACATATGAAATGTGAACAGTTACTTTTTGAAATTTCAAAACTGGACACATATATCTATATTCAGTTTCATCTGTGCAGTGTACAAAGAAATTCGTTCTGGATCCTTCTTAAAGGTTAGGAATTATTCCTGTTCTAAAAAGGAGCATCCCAAAGAGATTGTAGTAAAACCAACAGTGAGAAATTAAATAAATTGCCCTTTTGGAATAAATCTTCATATGCTGTTTAAAAAATGAGCCCAAGAAGATATTTGTTCTAACTTATCTGATCTCCTACCTAGTCATTTATTTTTCTTAGATCTCCTAAATATCATGATTTTGGTCCTACTATACATAAATAAACCACTGGCTTGTAGTGGTTAAAGATACCTGGCAAGAAACTTGGAGACCATTATTTCTACTCTGGCATTAGGCCTGAAGCCAGTTGCATGATTTGGGGTCAAGTTTTCATAGCCTTAGCAAGAATGCAATGATGAGCCAGCTTAAAAATATAGCCAAGAAAACTGCAGTGACTCATTTCAGTAGTTTCCAAGAGTCAAGACTAACTCAAAAATCTATGGCGGTAGACAGTGCAAAATATGGCTCTAAGAATTTTAACTGTGGCTTAAATAACATTTCATCAGGTCTTTCATCTATCCTTTCCTCCACTTAAAATCTGCTTTAAGTCTTACGAAGCTTTGCATAAATTGTTGTAAAGAAAAAGAAAACTATTTTGAAGACATTTTGCCATCCTGAGAAGGGGAAAAATCAATACACCGACTAAGATCCTTTTGATTAAAAAAACCAACCCTACACATGATTAAATTGGGACCAGAATTTCTGTGACTAAGCTATGTGGTTGTAAAGTGGTATGTCACATGAGCACTTTTTTTTTAGCAATGGCAATCCCAGCATTCCCTGTTGCCATCATGAACTGAAAATTGTGGGTCATTAAGCAAGTACTCATCCCAATCTAAGCAATTCTAGTCTTGGTCCCTTCCAGGCCTCCTCTTCAGTTCCCACAACCTGCATATCTTCCCCCCATTTCTGCCCCTTTGGCTATCCTGCACCCCATCTTGTGGGGTAGCAAGCAACTCCAGGACCAAGCTCAGAAGTTTTTTGCTGCCCAACAGCTCTGAAGCTCCAAGAGATCCTTGTCAGCCCTTCCAGATAAACCAGACTGGAAACACAACCAGATGAGTTAAATCTACTTTATTGTAAAGCTACATTAAGATAATCTTGCAAGTTTAAGTCTGAAGGTACGAATCACCCAGCAGCATTTTTAGCCACCTAATCAATTAGGATGTGTCCATCCTAACTTTCTTCCTCTGATAGTTAAGACACTGTACTCATCTTCTCTTATTTAATTGTTTTCTAGGCAGCATGTCTTCCCTTCATTGCTCAAGGTCATTTTCCCAGACCATTACAGCTTCTGAGCCATAGTGTATCATAAAGGCCAGCCCAGCCCAGCCCAGCAGCTTAGCATAGGAAGTTCTAGTGATGTAAAGTGAGGCCATCTCAGGAAGCCCCAACAGCACTGTGCAAAGTGGCATCCTAGAAAGCCCCAGCAGTGGGCACAAAGCTGCTACCCAAGAAGCTCCAGCCACTTCAGCCCAGCAGCCTTGCTTCCTGCACTCTGAAACATCTGCCACCCTGGTCAGCTAGCCACCCTGACCAGCTGACCTTTGCCATCTTCTTGCTCACAGTGTTGATGAAGTATGTCCACCCTGGCCCTTTGCAAGGCAGCTGCTGGCCTTGTGAGTCTTCCCCAGGTCTCACAAGAAAACCACTATGCATGACCCAGGGAATAAATCCCCATGTGGCCAGCAGGAGGAGGACCAAGGCAGCCTTGCTTGATCAGCAAGCTTGATCAGGAGCAAGAAGAGGATGAAAATCAGTAAACACAGTAGGGGCTGCAGAGTGGCAGGGCAATATAGGTAGTCCTCTACAACAGTTCATTTAGTGACTGTTCAAAATTATGATGGCACTGAAAAAAATTAGCAGGTTTCCCCGAAAATAAAACAGAGTCTTGTTTCTTTTGACCCCGAAATAAGCACTTGGCCTTATTTTCGGGGAGTCTTATTATTTTTGTGGTTGTAGAAGGCGGCAAGCATGGTCACCTCATGGCTGATGCTGTGTTGCAATATTTTTAGGGAGGGCTTATTTTCGGGGGAGGGCTTATTTTAGCACATGCACTCAAAAGCTTGATTGGGCTTATTATCCGGGAGGTCTTATTTTCGGGAAAACAGGGTACTTATTACCATTTTTCACACCATCATTGCAACATCCCCTTGGTCATGTGATCAAAATTCAGAAACTTGGAAACTGATTCGGATTTATGATGGTTGTAGTGTCCTCGGATTATGTGATCACATTTTATGACTTTCTGACAAGCAAAGACCATGAGGAAATCAGATTCACTTATCAGCTGTGTTACTAACATAACAACTGTAGTGATTTACTTAACAACTGTGGCAAAAAGGTTGTTTAAAATGGGGCAAAACTCTCTCACTTGACAACAAAATTTTTAGGCTTAATTGTGGTCTTAAGTTGATGCTATCTGTAGACATGTAGAGGGAGTTGAAGTACACCTGCAATTGTAAGTTTAGGGAACTTGCCAAGTACCCATGTTTTGATCATGGGAAGGGAAAGGAGGGCACTGCATTGGCCATAATTTTAGTGGCCAATCATCAGTCTCTTCATTCAGCATTACTATAACTTCAAACAGTTGCTGAATGAATGTTTGTAAGTCAAGAACGACCTGTAAACCTAACGTGTTATTTCTATGATGAATCTCTATCAGTGCTCCCACAGGGAAGTGGGTGCATCCCCTAGGACCCCCCCTGTGAGAAACAGAAAGGGGTCTTTCTTCCCACCACAGGTAAACAAGCGAGAAGGTGGACCACTACAAACAGGTGGGCAGAGATGGGGCCAATTTTCAAAACTTCACTAAGCTAACTTTGGTGAGTTGAGGATTCTTCAGTTGGTTGTGTGAACTTGGAAAGTGAGGTTTAATTCTGTGCGGGGGGGTGAGTGCTGTTGGGAAAAGGGAGCCCTCCCCAGGCCTGGTGAGGTGTGGGTCTCCCCTTTGTAGGATTGTGGGTTCAAAAAGTTTGATGACTCCAGAGTGTTTACTTTCCACTTTAGGATTCATTTTTTGTGAACGAATTGATGGAGTACAGATTATTCTTAATTTACAATAAATGCATTTAGTGACGGTTCAAAGTAACAACTGGTATTGAAAAAAAGAAACTCTTTTGAGAGAAATCATCCGAGGTTTGATATGGGCTTGGTTATACAAACCAAGCTGGGGAATCTTGGTTTAGCTTATTGTATGAACGGAGCCACAAATTGCCTTTTAGGCCACTCCCAGCCTAACCTACCTAGCAGGATTTTTTTTAGAATGCAGCTACCCCTCAACTTACAAGAGTTTATTTAGTGGCCATCGGAATTTACAACAGCACTGAAAAAAGCAACTCATGACCCTTTTTCACTCTTGCAACCATTGCAGCATCCCTTTGGTCATGTGATCAACATTTTCAGATGCTTGGCAACTGACTCGTAGTTAGGACAGTCACAGTGTCCCAAGGTCATGCAATCCCCTTTTGCGAGCTTCTGACAAGCAAAGTCAATGGGGAATCCAGATTCACTTAACAACTGTGCGACTCACTTAACAACTGAAGTGATTCACTGAACAACTGTGGCACAAAATTTTGTAAAATGGGGCAAAACTCACTTCACAACTATCCCACTTAGCAACAGAAATTCTGATGAGCAAAGTCAGCAAACTTGATCATAAATTGAGGACTAGCTGTACTTATTATGGTTATGGTGTCCGTGTTTACGTGATCCCCCCTTTGAGACCTTCTGACAAGCAGGAAGTCCATTGGAAAGCCAGATTCACTTAACAACCATGCAAGTAACTTAACAACCACAGTGGTTCACTTAATAACCATGTCAAGGAAGGTTGCAAAGTTGAGCAAAATGTACTTAACATCTCTTTTGCTTAGCAGAGGAAATTTGGGCTCAATTTGGGTCATAAGCAAAGACCGCTTGGGCCTCTGGAGTTGTTCAAGCCCATCCCATGACTAGTATTGAGTTTGGAAATTCCAGTGGCAGTGAATTCCACAGCTCCCAGGAGTCCTGCCAGGCCTCCTGATTGAGGGCTTCCATTCTCTGTCCCCCCTTGCTGAGATACGTGCAATGCTTCTCTGGGTGGCTTCCTTTCTCTCAGCCTCAGTTTTCTCATCTGGCAAATGGGCGCAAGTCAGGTTGGGAAAGACTGAATTGGACAGCGGTGCCCCTTCCTGCAACCTTCAATCTTAAGAACACAAAAGCAACACCTTATTTTGTGTAAATCAGACCGTTGTGTATGGCTGATACTAGACATTGACTAATTAATGGTTGACATGCCTATCAGTTTCTGTTTACAATGACACTGGGTCTTCTTGTGCAGGAGCAGTCTACCTTAGCTTACAATCTTTGCTGTATTATAGAAGGTCTATGATTCAGCAGACAACAATAGGAGGGGCTGTAACTTCAAGGACACCAGATATTCTCTGTGGCTAATTTGATGTAGCCTAACCAACAGAATCTTCATGGTACAGTAACTAATTTTGTATCAAAGTTTTATAACTTTGTTTTATAATCTACCTAGAGATGTATCTTTGGGATTAGATGGGTCTAGGATAACTCGGTGCAGCCAATTCGGTGCGGCCAACTCACCACATCCAACTTGCCCTTGTCAACTTGCCACAGTCAACTCATGGTGGCCAACTCACTTCAGGACAACTCACCACAGCCAACTTGCCACAGGTCAACTTGCTCCAAGAGTTACACTAATATTAAAGAAAAGGTGGAATAGAATTATTTTTAAAAGCATGCAGAAGGAGGGACAAAATGAAATGTGGATGATAAAAAATTCAACATTTTTAATAATTGTTTTAAATACTTAAATTTATTTATTGGATTGTCCTGTAGTGAGTTGACCTGTAGTGGTCCCATAGCAAGTTGACCATGGCAAGTTGATCATGCTGAGTTGGACACACCAAATTATCCCATTCTTAAACAAAAGCAATTCTTTCCTGGAAGAAGGATTAGACTTGCTTCTTATTTTGTTTTAACAGCTCAGGCTAAAATGCACAAAGTCAACCATTGAGAATGCTCTTCTGACATAAAAAAGGAAAACCAGGCATGGGGAGCAAGAAAAAAGAACAGGAACTAACAGAAAGATGTCTCATAAGCAAGAGGTGAAGGAGAGAAGGCTGTGCAAGAAATACAGAGAAACAAATAGAACAGTTGAATCAATGTAAAGTGAAAACATGGAAGCCACCTATGAGGTGAAGTTGAGAAACAATTTGGAGATCCGGCCCAAAAGGAAAAAGATATTAGGGTGAGAGGAAACCATGTACAGGCAAATGGCTAGAGGAGATTGGGAAAGTAAAATTGAGGTGACATTGCTCAAGGGATTTGGAAGGACTCACTGTGACTTAAATAGCCCAGCTATCTCTGTGCTACGTAGGGACATTTTGCAGGTCTAAGTGATTGTTACAAAAATCAAGATGGTGACCAGAGAGTTGAAGTTCTATCCCTTTTGATGTATGTCATACACATGATGAATATTAAAAAGAAATGTGTAAAGCTTAATTACACAGTCATGGTTGTCATTTTTTGAAGCCTCCTTCCTCTCTTATTGGGAGAATTTTTGTTTGAAATCTCAGAGAACATTGCTGGTCATTACAGAGCTAAGCTATTATAAGATAGTTTCCTATGTTTCTATCTGTTTGGTGTTATTGCCACAAAAGTTTTGTCCAAATCATTAAGGCTGCTAAAATTAGAAATATCAGCAAGTATTTTGAAATGCAGACCCAACTCTGAGCTGTTAAGCCATCTTTAATGAATACACAGAGAAATCAATAAGCACAATGAGCTTCAGAGGACAGGTTCCTAAGCAGCTACATATCTGAGCACTAAATTGTCAATCAAAAGTACCCTCTTCCTCTCTAGAAAACAACTATAAATAACTTCAATCTGGAAGAAACTGCATATGCAATTTTAATGCCTTTGTGATGGAAAATTATTCTTAGGTGGACTATTTGCAATCTGAAAATTCCGATAAAGGCATAGAATTAAGCAACTCTTGTACAGCTACTTTGGCACACACATAATTGCTCCTTGGAAGAACAACTGCTAAAACATTATTGGAGAGCCATGATTCTCCAGCTTAAAGTTAACATGAGCTTTCCTCTCTTCAAGAATGCAACAAATCTTCATAAAGAACTTCTCCTCTTTTATTTACAGCCAATGGATCACTGGCTCTTTTTATTATTGATTTGATAAAAAAATGGACACAAAGTAAAGCCACATGGAATTCATAATAAGCAAATAGCAGAATATGATTATGTGTGTAAGTGCCTTTTTCAATAATTTTCATTGATGCACTAATAGGAACAGGAAAGACATTTGTTGCCAATTTGATACTTGCTAAAGTTAGGATAGATGGAGATGTTGCTATTGCTGTAGCATAATTAGGTTTTGTGTCAACTTTGATGCCTCAGGATAGGACAGCACATTCAAGATTCAAGATATCCCTCAGAATGAATGAAAATGTTCTGTGTAACATTGAAAAAACCCTTCAGTACTGCAAATGTGCTTCAACATGCAAGATACATTGTCAGGCGTAAAAGCCCCGGGATTAGGAGAAGCTTTGAAGACGTAAATCAGGTTCCTCATGACATAGATGTGGTACAAATGAGGCCTTTAGGGGTTTTGTCCAATTTTTGTCAGCTTCTACCAGTGGTGAAAAGAGGAAAGACACTGACATGAAGAATTTATGCATTTTTAAAAAATCATACTTATGGAGACATTTTCTCAAGTTTCACTTGAAGAGAAACATTTGATTGAGTGAGGGAGAAGGCAGATATTTTATGTTCTTACTGCATATTGCAGAAGACAACATTCAGAAAAGTCAAAATGATGAAATAGAATTATCCTAAAGATATGGTTTTAATGGCAAGAACTGTGGAAGAATGAATAGATTCTATCTTCCCAACATTTGACAATGCTACAAAACTGTTCTCAAAAAGAACTCTGTCTTATTTCCTCTCAATAAAATGTCAAGAAAAACCAATTCAGATGGAATAGACACTTTCCTAGAATGATAAAGAATATTCATCCTTCAGTGTTGACAGTGAAGTAGCTAATGCTAATCATTTGCCAACAAAATTATTTGATTAAATTGAGCTCTCTGTATTCTTCCTCTTTGGGTATTGAGGATATACAAAATTCTGGCTCTTGCTGTTCTGATGGCCTCAACCATTGTTAATTGATGTTGTTGCAGTGTGTTTTTGATATTGTTTCTACATCTACTCATGGGTCTGCCAAGTGTTCTTTGCCTTTCTCCTCTTTTTATATATGCCTTGTATGGTATGGGATCCCATGACATCCTCTTCAGGTGAACAAACTACTTTATTTGCTATTTTTGTATGCAATTTAAGATTGGTTCTATGCCAATTCTTTCTTTTATAGTATTGTTTCTGATTTTATCTCTTCAGGTCACTCCAGTAACTTTTACATTAATTGAAACTGAAGTTAAGATCTCCCATCATTTTAATAAGGAATATGGATATTCCAAGGCTTTGCAGTGGAATGCAAATGATCATGTAAGAACTCCACAAGTATCTCACTGTAGCAAAGATACAGATTCGTGAGTTAAAAAATGATATTCTCGTTCCAAGAATTTTATCAGAAATTAAAGATGTCCATCTTCCAATGATACAGTTCTCAAAAGAGTCATGCTCTGTTCTCATTGCATGGACAAGCCATGGAGAATATGCTGATTTAGCTGGCAAAATCAGCACTTCAGCATGGTCAGCTTGTATGTTGCTTTAAACTTAAAAAAAGAAGGAAAAAGATTCTTTAGATCTCTTTCTACATTACAAGACATACATAAACTCATATTCCCTGGCAACTGCTACATAGATTGTCTATCACAGTCAAATTATGTTAAATAAAACAATACATTTTAGCAATTAAACTACAGAAGAGCTTGTTTTGTCAGCATTATTTAATAAATACCACCTTTCCATCCATAGGCGGAAAGAAAATTGAGCACAGCTTTATCAGGCTTCATATCAGGCTTTGGGAACAGAAGTATTTTGTTTTTAAATATTTCCATACTTAATATAAAATTTGTGCTGGAAAATATTAAAATATTTGAAAATAAAATACTTCTGTTCCCAAATATTATATTTGTGTTATACTTTCTAAAGCCAACTTGTTTTAAACCATACTGATATAATACTTATTTTCCTATTGGCAGAGAATGAAGAGAAACATAAAAAACTGCTTTTTTTTTCTTTCAAAAAGCTTTTTCTTCTGATTTTACAACATATAAATTCCACTTTACAGGAGAAATGTATTTCACTTTGGTAGGGGGCCCTTTGCCCAATCAGTAATGAGCTGAAATGAGCAAAGTTAATAACTTACTAGATA
Source organism: Natrix helvetica (assembly GCF_964273705.1). Classification (NCBI taxonomy): domain Eukaryota; kingdom Metazoa; phylum Chordata; class Lepidosauria; order Squamata; family Natricidae; genus Natrix; species Natrix helvetica. Next base: position 87,604,360 of record NC_138550.1, on the reverse strand, counting down.
AGGTTGAGAAGAGTGATTCGCTGAACTTTTGGAAGACCTGAGAATATGTAGCTGTTATGTGCTGATAAAGGTCATTTGCTATCTCAGGGTTTAAATTTTATCAATACTCTGATAAATCCCAGAAATACTAACTAGGTTGTGTTTTGAGAATTCAAAAGATAAATGACACAATTATGAAGGATTCAGATTTACAAAAGGATTAATGTTCAATGCCCAGTACCTTATATGCAGGTGTAGTTATCCTCCACCTCTTACCCTTTCTATATCACAGCATTTAAACATCATAGTACTTATGCACTGATTTGACAGAATGGTCTTCCATCAGTATTAAAGATTGTTGTGGCCTGCTGGCTGCCGCCCCCCTCCAGCAGCCAAATCAGAGGAGGAGGAGGCGTGGGAGTGAGAGTCAGCATCGAGGCAACCTGAGAGCTCCGAGGGGAAAGACGGAATGCAGCTGGCAGAAAGAGAGAGAGAGAGACAGAGGTGAAGCCTGACCATCCATCAGCCCTCAGATGGAGAGTCAACAGCCCCCAAATCTGGAGGTGGCTGATGAGGAAGAGGAGGAACAGCTGGTTCCAGTGCCTTATGTGCAGTTGTACAGAAGGCAGGGGAGAGGAGAGCAATGGAAATCTGTGGGCCAATCCTTGGGAAGAAAGTTCTACCAAAGAACTAGCAAAGCCCCACCCTAGCTCTGAGGATAAAACCTGTTCTTCCTCAGGTTGGAAATCCAAATTTTATATGCTCCAAATGTAGAAGCAAAGGTTTGCACCACTGCTTATTTTACACACATTGTCTGGTGATTTAAAACAAAAGTAATGTGCCCAATTGTTGACGAAGCTCTGTGCCACCTTTAAGTTTGAGGTTCCAGTGGATCATCACCATAATCTTCTAAACTTTAATAAACAGTTCTCACCAGGAATAACATTCCCTGTACGTAGATCAAAGTTCAGGGATGGACAAGCTATGAGGTGGCATCCCCCAAGTACAATTATAGCAGCTACCTCTGAATATAACATCTAAAATAGTTTTCTGCCATTTTAAGGTGAGAAACATCAACAAGTGCAGTGATATAATATAAGATCTAACAGTCTTCAGATAGCTAGAAAAACACTTCAGAAGTCTTCCCTGAAGATTATAGAGGAACAACAATTATATTTTCCATATACACGAGGGGATGAGAACAAACAAGAGGGAAAGATGACCCCTGCCATAAAGAAAAGATAATAACAAACATAACCTCAAATGAAACAAATTGAGGGTTAGAACTTGTGATGTAGAACTATGGCTTTCCTTTCTATTCACTAAGCACAATGTTGTTGCTGTTGTAAAAATAGACAGCAGAGATATTATATATGTGCACTGCCTTTAGTTATATATTTAAAAAGGTAGGATAATGTATGTGTGATTGCAGATATACAGGCATATGGTTATGTGTGTATTTTTCTGCCTTTGATTCAGTTATTAATTCCTGGATTAATCCCTGGAGTTTTCTTGGTGAGGTTTTTTGGAAATGATTTACCATTGCCTCCTTCTTAGAGCTGAAAGAGAGTGACTGACCCAAGGTCACTCAGCTGGCTTTGTGCCTAAGGTGGGATTAGAACTCCTACTATCCCAATTTCAAAAGGCACTGGAAGAATATCTGAAGGACAGTGAAGAAGATGCATTGAAGCTAATATGCCATGAAGTTTACTGAATACCAGAGAATCCAAGGTGGAATACAAGAAAGATCAAATGAAGAACAGAATAACAGCATCAGAAGACAAAATATTACATCACCATTGCATTAAGAAAAACAGTAGGCAAAACAGATATCAACAAGCTCTGGTAATGGCTAAGAACAGGTAAATTGAAGGAAGAGATAGATGCTAAGTCTGGCTATACAGCACCAAGAACAAATGCATACAAAGCTAGAATTGAGATGAGAGCAACAGACAGCAAATGCCTCTCTGCAAAGAAACTGAAGAAACATTTCACCTAGTTAGCTGCCGGAAGAAGACTGCACAGACTGACTACAAGCAACAACATAACAAAGTAACAACAAGGGTGCATTGGAAAATCTGCAAGAAATACCATTTGCCTGAAAGCAAGAACTGATGGGATCACTAAATAGTCAAAGTAATAGAAAATGAAGAAACTAAGTGCTATGAGATATCAGAATTCAAAACAAATAACCATGTAATACCCCAGACTTAAAAACTGTTGATAAAAATGGGGGAAAAAATTAAAATCTGAGTAGCTAATGGTGACATCACAAGAGAAGATTAAAAAAAAAAACCTGGAGAAAATCACAAAATACAAATACATCCAAATAGAAGTAGAATGACTGTGGTAAAAGAAAGCAAAGATAGTATCAATAGTAATAGACCTCTTGGGTACAATTCCAAAACATCTGGAGCATCATTTGAACATCATCAGCATTGACAAAAATCATCATCAGTCAATTGCAAAAGACACTTTTACTTGGAACAGCTTGCATCCTGTGTTGCTATCTTTAACACCGTCAAACAACATATGCCTATCTTGGAAAGGGATCAATAGGTGGGTAGAAATACTAAATCCAGTCTAAACATCTGGCTGACTGCAGCCCACCATTGTAAAACCGTGCAACATTTCCAATGCTGCCAAAAGACTGATGTTAGCTGAAGTACTGAGTATACAAGTTAAATAAAAAGTTGAACTCAGTTTTAATATCCTGTGTGCAAATGATCTTCAAAATGGTGTTCCTCCTCTCTTGTAAATTTATTGAGTGACCAAGATTTTTTTTTTACAAACTCAGTTAAAATAAACTACATTTGCCTGGGATTGTTCAGAAAATGTTTGGTAAGTATTTAAACAGCAGACTTCTATGAAATGAAAATGTGAAATAAGTACACAGGGCAGATATTACTAAACTAAGCAACTTTACTTGCAAAAGCTATCTTTAGTAGAATTGGCATATAGAATCTGTCAACTAAAGGGCAATGCACATGATCAGATATGTCTATATATTCCAAACTGGGGGATATAAAACAACAACCATTCACTTACAACTTTGAAAAAGGTCACATAATGCAAGCTCACTTTCATGTATTTGCCAAGTAAACCATTTTTTATTTCAGACAAATTAACAGAAATGTACAAATCACAGGCCACCTGAAGCAATTTGACAAGGATTTTTGTGGGGTTCCCCCCTCCCCCAAGGACACAGTCATCTGCAGTTACCATTTAATATCTTCTTTCATTTATTTCATTACGGTAGAGACCTTCAAGTGGAGAGGTCCTAAAGCACAATTATGAAGGAGTCACATAGTAAGTGGCACTGATATTTATCATTCCATAGTGATTTATGCCTGTAACATAAAGTAGATGGGACAGAATTTGGTATTCAAATAATCTGAATTTGCTTTCTATATAAAACATCCATTATGTGATCTAGAGAAGCTTCTGGCTTACTACGTTGAACTTATCTGGATGATGCCACCATGCTCCTCCTTTAATAGTGGTGTTTAAATTCACATTAGCATTTCAAGGATGAGCAAAATACTCAGGTAGTCACTAAAAAGATACAGTTAGTGGGGATAATATATGTGTCGGTAGCTATACATCAGTGATGGCTAACCTTTCTTAAAGGTTTGTCAAAATTGTGTGCATGTGCTATCGCACACGCATGGGTGCCCACCAACCTGGCCATGTGCACATGAACCCCCCCCCCCACGCATGCAAGCTCCACCGCATGGGGGAGAGTTTTCTTTGCTAAACCCTGGGGAGGTCAAAAAATGGCCTAACCAGACGTTAGTTCCCAAACTTCTGGTTGGGCCATTGGGCCTGTTTTTTGCCCTCCCCAGGCTCCGGAAGCTACCCTGAAGCATGGGGAGGGTGAAAATGGCCTCCCCTGGCCCTCCAGAAGGCTGAAAATCAGCTGGCTGGAGCTGAGGGCTGCCATGCTAGAAGATATGGCTCCATGTGGCACATGTGGCACACGTGCCATAGGTTTGCTATCATGACTATACATATTCATTTTCCCCCCCAATTTATTGTGTTTTTAACTTTTCCACAAACTCTTCAGAAACCTGCTGGGTGGCTGGCTGAGTGGCTGGCAGGATGGAGGAAGGGAAGGAAGGAAGGATGGATGGATGATCTTATATGCATTTCTGCTCACTTGCACCTCTCTCTTTGAAAAAAAGAGGAACCCAAACTTTGGGAGAGTGACAGAACAAAGTAACTTTTATTGAACATATACAGCTACAGAGATTACTGGCCCAGCCAAAAGAATACAAAAGAGACTGAACTGGGCAAGGTTATAGTATATATGCCAATAAATATTACCCAAGAATAAAAAAATGTGACCTTTACAACTGGAATCTAACATCTGATAATACTATGAAATAACCTTCCTATAGCTATACCACCAATTTCAAATTCTTCTCTATTACCTGTAGTGAGAATTTAACTAGCATGACTTACAGCTAATAATACCATGCACAATGAGCATATATTATATATCATATAATATCATATATTATGCTCATATACTGCTTGCTTTCACAATAAGGAAAATTCAAGAATGTGGTTTCTTTTATCTGTTTCTTTTCTCTTCATGGTCATCAGGTAGCTTGATTTGTCTTTTCCTTTATATTTATGTGCATTATGTATAGATCATTTTACATGTGGTCAACTGTCTGTCTGTCTGTGTCTGTCTGTATGTATGTATGTATGCATGTATGTCTGTCTGTCCACCCACCCACCCAACCCCACCCACCCACCCAAAAATAAGGCCAAGCATTTATTTCGGGGGGGGGGGAGGGAAATAAGACCCTGTCTTATTTTCAGGGAAACATGGTACATATATGTACAGTGTTTACTATGCAACTACTCTGACCACATGCATTTTCCTTTGCTTTTCTCTGAAATGCTATTCATATACCATTTTCCATAAAATATTTTGTTACAAAACCTCCTGGAATGTACAGTACAGGTTTCCATCACTACAGAATGATGGAAGACATCAGACCCAGTTCATTTCTGCTCTCACTGTGGTGGAATTCAATTTTGGCAGCCCACATCATTTCAAGTTAAAAGAAACTCATTGTAAATTTGTTTTATAACCTCGGTAATCAGAACAGATATCTATTTCCAATATAGTCAGAGAATTAAGTTTGGGGAAATGGTGGTACTAGGGCTAGCACTAATAAAGCTTCTGATGTTTCATAAATTCAGTAAGAAAGAGCAGGAATTCTTCTAAGAAGGAATACATTTTTACCCTTCCTTTCAAGTATTTTAGAAAATTCCTCTATCAGTAAATTTCTCTTTTTTCTCAGTTATTTGCTGGAAAGTGGAAATTAAAGTGGTATTTCTTTTTTGATCAGATGATGACACTGAAATGCTGCTATTTTGAAAACTTTGTGATTATTAAGAAAGGTCCTATATAGTGGGATAGCCCATGAAAACTAGAGGGATTTGCATTATCTTCCTAGGCAATTGCATTCCCAGGTATTGGGCAAACCAAAAGCTTTAACGATACAGCAGCATACTCTGTTTTAAAGAGTGATCATGTATGGTAAACTGCAAAGTAAAATCTCTTGCTAGAGAATGCTATGAATATACTAAACAATGCATATAATCAGGGCTAAAGCTAATAGTAGAGTGTATGACTCAAAATCCTATGTAAGCTTTTAACGCAAACCATTTACTCAAAATAAAGCTCTGCTTGAAACATCGATCGCCACTATATTACATATTTTTCATTGTCAATCCCAGATTATTATCCTTCTCTTATATATTCATTAGGATAATTCACATTCCTGGGGAGATGACTGAAACCCTTTTAATTCCAGCAAATTTCACATGACCATAGATTCCAGGCCACTAAAAGGTAGGCTTACATTTTACATAGGCTGCGAGCAATGCACTCTAGAAAACAAATCCTTAACAATATTTTTAATCATTTTTTTTTAAAAAAGCCTAAATATTTTCTCACTTTTATCCACTCTGCACATTGGTATTCTTTGTTCATCAATTCTAGAATTGCAGGAACTTTTATACTGTCTTCAGTATATATTGGGTCCATATATTCGGCCCAGTACTCTTCAACATCTTCATCAGTGATTTGGATGAGGGAATAAATGGGGAACTCATCAAATTTGCAGATGAAACCAAGCTGGCAGGAATAGCCAACAATCCAGAAGATAGGCTAAAGATACAGAAGGATCTTGACAAACTTGAACATTGGGCACTATCTAACAAAATGAAATGCAATGGTGAAAAGAGTAAGGTTCTACATTTAGGCAACAAAAATGAAAGGCAAAGGTACAGTATAGGTGGTAACTTGCTCAACAGTAGTAACTGTGAAAGAGATCTTGGAGTCCTAGTGGACAACCATTTAAATATGAGCCAGCAGTGTGCAGCAGCTGCCAAAAAAGCCAACACAGTTCTAGGCTGCATAAACAGAGGGATAGAATCAAGATCACATGAAGTGTTAATACCACTTTATAATGCCTTGGTAAGGCCACACTTGGAATACGGCATCCAGTTTTGGTCACCACGATGTATAAAAGATGTGGAGACTCTAGAAAGAGTGCAGAGAAAAGCAACAAAGATGATTAGGGGACTGGAGACTAAAACATATGAAGAATGGTTGCAGGAACTGGGTATGTCTAGTTTAATAGAAAGAAGGACTAGAGGAGACATGATAGCAGTGTTCCAAAGAAGAGGGAGTCAAACTATTCTCCAAGGCACCTGAGAGTAGAACAAGAAGCAATGGGTTGGAAACTAATCAAGGAGAGAAGCAACTTAGAACTGAGGAGAACTTTCCTGACAGTTAGAACAATTAATCAGTGGAACTGCTTGCCACCAGAAGTTGTAAATGCCCCAACACTGGAAGTCTTTAAGAAGATGTTGGATAGCCATCTGTCTGAAATGGCATAGGGTTTCCTGCCTAGGCAGGGGGTTGGACTAGAAGATCTCCAAGGTCCCTTCCAATTCTGCTATTGTTTTGTATTCACCAATTATTGAAATATTTGTGAATCATTTCTTTTTTAAAAGGAAAAATGCATCAACATTTGATATAGTTTCATCAAATCAATCAAGTATATAAATATTCTGCCTTAAAAATCATGTGTGCTTCCAATTTGAGTCTTGAAAAAATAGTGTACTTTAGTAGTAAGTCTATAGATACCATAAGCTCAAGTTTACTATGTGTGCCAACTTACCAACTTCTCATAACAGTACACAATTTGAACAGGGATACAATAGGAAAAATAAAGATTATACACAGAACAACCTTT